>NC_042534.1:16264307-16864307 GCF_900963305.1 Echeneis naucrates
CTATCTGCACTCGTTGCACACCAAACGTGATGAAAAATATTCAGGAACTAGCATGGTAAATTATTTATCATACTGTAAGTCTGATTTTACTTGGCCTATCGATGCAATTTAAAAACTGGCGTATAGTTTGAAGTCTGCGCTTTCACCACAAACTGGAATGGACCTCTTGCTGCTATGTCGTTCTACAGTGGTCTTGTGATTCCGATGCACCTACACATTCATCAACTCCAGAGAGTTTGGGATTAAAGTACTTTAGGGGCAGCATGGCGGCATAGTGATTATCACTGTTCTCTCACAGCAAGAAGGTTGTGGATTTGATACCTGGGCCTGGAGCCTCACTGTATGGAATTCATATGTTCTCCCTGTGCCTCTGTGGGTTTCCTCCCACTACCAAAGGCATACGTTTTTAGGTTAACTGGTCACTCTAAATTGTCTGTAGGTTTGAGTTTCAGTTTGAGTGTGAGTGGTTGTTTGTCTCTGTTTGTCTTTGTGTGTTGGCCCTGTGATGGACTGGCAACCTGTCCAGGGTCTACCCTGCCCTCACCCTGTGTGAGCTGGATTGGCTCCAACACCCCACCTCAGCGGTAGATGATGAATGAATGTTTGGTTTTGTTATGTTTTGTTTTGCCTGAACTGAGTCTGGCTTGTGTACAGGGTTAGTAATGCCAGACAACATCCGTTACAGGAAGGCAGTGGTCTAGAATGAGCATAGGGCTATATTACTGATGTTGCTGGAAGACATGTGAAAGTGTGACATATTAGCATTGGTGAATTTGATTGTTGGGTAACCAAAGGCAGCCAGTCGAGATTAATGAGCAAAGGTGAAATGTTAAATAGGGTTAGGGTAAAAAAAAACAAACAGCATAATCTACATTTCCACAGCTGTCATTCCATCATTACAACAGAGTCTTTTCCTTTTTTCCTGTTTGAATACTATCAAGCTTGCATCGTTGAAACTAAACACTGGCTGTAATTATTTAACCTAAAGGAACAGAAGAAACTGCCCTCTGAGATGTTTACTGGGCTTTTGCTAAAATAAAAGAGTCTGTTGTAATGATATAAGTATATAAAAAATCAGAAGAGCAGAGTGCTGAGTGAGACATTGCTTTGTTGTCCAGGAGTCCACAGTGCTGCAGGAATGGAAACTGACTGTTGAGGTTGTCTTGAGAGAAAACCACTCAAACAACAAATTAAAACTGGATCTTATCAGATAGTAGGTAGATTAAGAAATAATATATTCATAAAACTGAGGAAATAACAAATAAATCATGTATAAAGTAAATCACTGTCTACAGTCTAAATAAATAAAGTCTTTTAAGAAAGGTATCACACCTTTAACTGGAGAACTGAAGGTGCTGTTGGTGCTAATTGGTTGACCTTAATTTAGTATCACAGTCCATCCACAGTATATTGTACAGCATGTGCCCACTAAAAACTACACAAATTTTGTTTTTGTTTGGTATTTTGAGATTCAGGTTTTTTGGAACTATGTTTAAATAGTTAGTTTCATAGCATATTATTAAATGTTTCTTAACTTGATAGGTTGTTTGTTGGCAGAAGGACATGTTTTTTTTCACCTACAGGGCCAAAGTTAATAATCCGTTTCAACCAAGAACTCATCTTAGTTCACTTCTGGCGATCCTTCATTTTGCAGAGTTCTGCTTTCATGTTCCTTCTCAGCATGAGGCCTTAATCAGTGGGAACTCAGTAGGACATGGTGCATTTTCTGCAAAAGCATGTCTCACCACTGGTTCGCTCTCATTACCAAAAAAAAAAAAAAAAAGAGTTTGATTCCATAACACAATTACGTCAAAGATGGATCCTAACCTCTTTTTACCAACATGCCTGCATGTCACATGGCTGGCCATGCCTTAGAGAATTGACTTTCCCTGCTGTATTCTCAAAATGTTGTGTACAAGTTGTGTCTCACCCTGCTTGGAATGACCACAGGAGGCCTGGTTCTATAATTACATTGGGTTCTGAGTTTTACAGGCAGGCCAGCTGTAGTGATGCCCTGTTGCTCATTACTCTTGGCTGCAGCTTTAGTGCGTATGATACTCCTGCATATTAAATTAAGTAATTCAACCATTCCTTCTGATGTCACTTTTCAGAAGATTTTGGGCATTTTTCATCACCCCTGTATCTGGTCTGTTGTACTTGCCTCTGAAAAAGAAACTTTATTTTTATTTTTATGTTGAGTCTACTAATAATTTAATATTGTTAAATGTTTGATTTTTATTCTTTTTTTTGGGGGGGTACATCATACTCAGTCAACACCATGGCTAATTATTTCCACCTTGAACTGCGTTTTCATAAAAACAGATTCAATGAATCATGTTTTATCAAGCACAGCTACTTACACTGTGTCAGCCACTGCCAGTTACAAGCAACAAACATAAACAAATAAAAAGTGTTAACTACACTAACTGTTCTGATGCGTTTCCTAGTGTCTGACTCTGGCCTCAACTGACCCCTGACTCTGAGTTGAGTCTGTGTCTGAGGTTCAGTCATGCGACTGAACCTTTTATGTTTCTACTTGAAAACCATGTTAAACTAATAAGCAGTCACAGTATTACTTTATTATACTTTATAGGCTACAACTTCGTTGAAGGGTCTTAAAATGTTTTCCAACTACATAGACAATTTTTTTTATAGCCAAAGAAAACTCACAAGTTCAAAAGCTGGCAGTGAAAAAAAAAAATCTGCTGTTTCTTAAAGTAAAATGTGTAGCTGATTTGATTAACTTTAATTTAACTACCTTTAATTTGATTCTTATCATTACTTCAAATTATAGTCTAGTTGAGTTAATGTAACAGTTTGCATCTCTAAGGGCTCTGCAGCTACATCATTTGACAAGGTGTATATAGCTCTGGGCTCCACTGTCAGCGCCATCAGCTCTCCCTGGAAAGGGGGAAATTATGTAAACTTAATAACTCATAAAGGTGATATTTTTTCAGTCGCAGTTACAGGCCATTATTGGTCTGTACACAAGTCAAAGCTGCATATGAAAATCCCCCAATTCCTATTCACTTTGGCACTGTGGTCGTTTGCAAGTCTCCATGTGAGCCAAGGTTATGCCATCATGCAAGTCACACATACTAATGAGGCAATAATTAGATGTAATTGCTAAAAAGTGCTCATGGTGACAACTATTAATGAGGATGATAACATGGGCATTAGAATCCAGAATATGTTCAAGTTTTTGGTGTTTGTGCACATAAACATCTGATCCTGGGTTCAGGACAGAATTCAGGGTTTATGGTTGAGCTTAGAACCCAATTTTGAGAAATCTGAATGTGCTATTTAGAAAAATAACCTGAGGTAAATAAACACGAAAAAAATGGAAAGCAGAAAACCAGGACAAAAGCCTACAAAAGGAGAAAAATTGAAAAATAGCTGCTGACAAAATGGCAATGTCAATACTGTGAACATTCAGATTCATAAATATTTTGGCACTGATGCAATTTACTGCATTTCAGCTCTGTGCACCACCACAATGGATTTGAAATGAAACAATCAAGATGTGCTTGAAGAGCAGACTTTCAGCTTTAATTTGAGGGCATTTACATCCAAATCCTGTGAGTGATGCAGGAATAACAACCCATTTTAATATGTGCCCTCCACCTTTTAAGGGAACAAAAGTAATTGGACTATTGACTGTTCAGCTGTTCAATGGCGAGGCTTATGCTATTCCCTGGTTATTTCATTTACAAGGAGCAGATAAAAAGTCTAGAGCTAATTTCAAGTGTGGTATTTGTGTTTGTAATCTGGTGAGGACATCTCTCAGTATGAAATCCTGTCACGAAAGAGCTGTCACTATCAGTGAAGCAAGCCATCATTAGGCTAAAAAAATCTAATCAAACCCATCAGAGAGATAGCAAAAACATTTGGTGTGACCAAATCAATTAATTTGTACATACTAAGATGAATTAACATACTGGTGAACTGAGCAATGTCCAAAAGACCCATAACATCATGACAAACAAGTGGGCTGGATGACAGAAGAATCCTTTCCCTGGTCAACCAAAACCCCTTCACAACAGTTGGCCAGATGAAGAACAATCTCCAGGAGGTAGACGTGTCCGTTTCAAAGTAAACAATTAAGACACAATTAATTAAACCATTAATTTCAAATCCATTATAGTTGTGAACAGAGCTGAAATGGTGAAAATTTTTTGAATGTCCAAATATTTATGGACCTGACTGTCCACACACTGTCACATATTTAATGACAATTTGTTGAGAGTTTGTTATTAATCCCAAAGAATACCGGCCACTGCCAGATGTAAGAAAAACAATGATCTGCCAAAGCTTTTACTTTGTGTTGCCACGTAACATTATTTAATGGACATGACTTGGTTGTTAAACCTATCTTCTTGTAAGCAGAAAAAGGAAAAACATTAGCCACAGCTAGTTGGACAAAGACTCCATTTCCTTTTATGAAATACTTTGTACTCATGTCAAGGACTTCTACCGCACTGCAGCTTGATCTCTCTCTGCTAAGTTGCTCGAATAAAAGTGTCTGGAAAGTGAGCAAATGTAAATGTGTCTGTGTGTATCAAAACCAGAGAAAGAGAAAGTCCTAGCTAAAGGACTCAACTTTGCCACGACACCATAACAGAGACTGTTTTCTAACCTTACCACCCAGGAAAGGAAGGCTGTAGTGTCACCGAATAATTGCCAAAACATCACAATCTTCCCAGCAGTTACTTGGACAACTACTACAGTGGTCCTTAACACTATGATTACCTAAAATGGGCCGCCACACCCCTTAGTGACTCCAACACATGTCAAACACTGAGAGAAGACCGTGTCATTGGGTACAAGTAAAAGACTACTGGCTGTCTTCAGACCAGCAACAATATCACAGATTGGCAAGGAGAAACCATCCAATGCATCCCAAGGCTCACTAAAGATTCACAAAGTTGAAGCCTGTCTCAGGCCGTTAATCAGCAGCATCAACTCGGTGACTTAAAACATAGCTAAACAATCCCACCATGGCTGAAGACATGGGTTTACCTACCAGTCATTCAGAACTGGTTAGGGGAAAAGTCTTAAAAAAGATAGAAGTCCTGTGGCCTAAGGGTCAACCTTCTCAGATATAAATAAAACCGTTTGAGCAAAAAATCTGCTACCTCAGGCTGTCAGAAGAGAAGGATCCTCTCCTCCAATTGCTTCACTGACCTGTTGTTCCTCATGTTCCAGAGAGAAGCTTGAGAGGGATGTAAAATTACACTGACTTTTGATTCTTAAATCCAAAAATATATATTCTCATAGATATCAGCACCTCAGATATTGCACAGTGATCAGAACACTGCAGCTAGGAAGGACGCACGACCTTGTCAACATTGCCGTAACATGTATTTGATATTAAAACACAAACTATGAAGTGTGCAGTTCCTGTATGTGAAAAACAATAGACTGTCATTACACATTAGTTCGTTGTCAATTTTTGCCTACCGGCACAGGCCGGGGCTCATTGCATTCAAACATGGAGGTCCAACTTAAGTGTGCAGTGACCGTTTTACTGTTATAGAGCAGTCGTCAGAGAGTAAAACACAAGACAAGGCTTTTGTTGAGAAGCCATATAAAGAGGAACTTGTCAGTGAGTTTGAACTATTGTCTGTGTCTCAAACATTTTAAGTTTCCTTGATTTCAGTCAAACTTTTGATGGTTTCTGTGATTCCCACTAGGAGAAATTTCATCTACTCCTATAGCCAATGTCAGTCACTGCCAACTATTGTTCACCAAAATGTTGTCCATAGTGTATACACAGTGCAGTGTAAACTTTCTTTTTATTACAAAGATAATGTGGCGTGATATACAAGCCTATTGTTGTGGAATTCATTTTCAGGCATTATATAATGTCGCAGTATGATTTACATGATTTCTAAAAGCTCTTGTGTGGTCTGTCCAAATATGTTCCTCTCCAAGTATGTGTCACATCTAGCAACTTGAGAACCATTAAAAGAAAAACATTCCAAGATTCAACCTGATCCGCTCTGTATCCATCAGTTTACATTATGTTGTTCCTCCTCATCTATTCGTAGTTATTGCGTTGTTGAACCCACCCTTCTGGTTGATTCGATGAGCAGCAGCAGCGACTCTTCCTGACCTTTCCCCGTATCCGTCTGGGCACCTCATCGCCGTTTCCTTTCCACTATATTCTGGCCCAAACTTTTTTGCTTGTTTGTTTTTTAACCGAGTACTATGAAGAGACAGAGGAATGCTGTATTCATGCGCTATCGTATTGCTAAAACTTCATACCACTCAAGAGGGTCGGGTTTTTACAAGGCTAATTCCTGATTAGTTTTTGATTTTGGTGATTTTAATACAATAGAAACTAGTAAGTAAAATGTTTTAGGAAAAGAATTATAATGGGTTTATATGGGTTTCATTATAAGGCATTAGCTGTGTTGAAGTGTTAAGTCTGTGTTAAGTCTATGAGAATTGTCAGCTTATTAATCAGTCTGTGGAAGTTGAGAAAAACTAATTACAAAGTTACTTTGCTACATTAATTGTGAAATACCTATGGATAATGTAAATTAGAAGTACCCAGGATTTACTAGACTAATGCTTTGCAGTACCAGAGGAACATTCAAACCCAGAATACAAGTGTTCAGTGTCATGTTACAGTGAATGTTTGGTATCATTAAAATAAAATCCATCAAAGTTGGTTTATATGTCAAAGACAGGTACTGTATAAAGGACTTCCAGATGTTTTATTCAGTATATTGGATCAACCAGATGAAATGCAGCCAGTCATAACAGGCACAAACGAACCCTTGACCCTGACAATATTGTAAAATGTGTCTCCTGCCAGCTGGAGAATGCCCGAGAACAGGCTCGTGGTAGATGTCCTCACAGACGCTGGGGTAAATCCGGGCTTACGCTCACAAAACAAAGCATCATCCCCACTTACGTAACTTGGGTTCTAACCATGACCGCATGTGCAACCTGTCGTGTAATTTAACTTTCTGTCATAACAGTCAATGTTTTCCCTTCTGATTTTAATTCATTTATTTCTCTCTGTTTCTCTTATAGTTCGGACTGCCCTGATAGCTATAATCGGATTCATGCCAACAAAAGGAGAGGGAGCGATAGGATCTCTTGATTATACACCAGAGGAGAGGAAGGCCCTTGCCAAAAAGTAAGATTTGGTAGATGAAAATCTTTCCAATGTTTACTCTCTGCGGAGCGTGTGTTGTGTTTGAAGTATTATGGATAAAGAACTATAATGAAGTAAATATGTGGAATCATGTGGAGCTGTGTACATTGTATAGATAATACAATCTTGATAGTGGGATTAGTAAACATACAGGAACATTATATCAGCCCCTGCATCACATGCATGATGCTGGTTAAATGGCATCAACATAAGCATGTAAACATAATCAGCACCTTAGCCCCAGAGGAAACAGCTCATGCTAATAACAGTCTAATCACAAAGGGAAAGGAGCCAGCCTGAGCCAGTCCTGGTACTGCAAGATGACAAATTCATTATTGCAAAAATATCTGGTCCCAGGAGGGAGCATGAGTGGGCACATTGCTCTTCCTTTCGCACTTTACCCCACCCCCCAAGAAAAAGGTGCAAATCCAGAGGAGATATTCCAGCTGAAATCTCTCCTGTATTAGCAGATGAGATGGGGTCTTGATCAGCCGGCTGTTTCATTAGCACATGGAGATGAGATAGACACTAAGACGCACTTTGCTATAAATAACGTAGCTGCTTACCTCCCAGATGAAAAGCCTTTTTTTTTTTTTTTTTTTTTTTTTAGCCAAGGCTGAGGTAGCGTTTTCCTTTGGATTTTTGATCACTTTCTATGTGGGAAGCCTGTTGCTGATGCTGCTGCTTGTTTTCTTGTTTTTCCAACTTTTTATATGTTTTCCTCATCAATTAAGGCACCAACATGTGGATCCTTAGTCGTTGAGCTTATCCCAAGATTAATTTCACACCCACAGAGAAAGTAATATATCAGCAAACAAAAGCAACAAAGAGCCAGATGACTACTTATGTTAAATAAAAGTATTAGGTTTTAGCTGCGTTGAACAGCCAGTTGTACAACCAAAACCAAGAGCCTAAAATTTTTTTTGATTCCTTCTTGATCCCCACTTCCTAACCTTTGTTAACCTTGTTAACCTAACCTTTGAAGTGCTTGTTACTTTTTGCACTTTGCATGTGTACATTTCGCTCTATTTAGTTTAATTACAATGTTATAGTCGTGTTCACTTTTTTACTTCTTTACCGTTTTTGAACAGCATCTTTTAACACAGCAATGTCCTGTGGGCATCAGTGAGGTTTTTGTGATTCTGATTTCCTGTTTCTTGGCCCCTGGTGATGTTGAAAGCTATCAGTCAAAAAAGCATTGAAGGAAAAGGTTTCTGTTTTCAGAGTTTGTCGAGCATATGACAGACTAGAAGAGTGTCAGTGAAGTTGGGTGCCTTGAGATGTGGCAGGACCAACATACAGGCCCCTTTGGACATCTGGGAAGTGAATATGAAAAATGTCAATCAGCCTTGACGCATGTACACAATTCAAATCCATGAGCCTGCAGTCCTGTCACATCCTGTGATATTAGTTTGGAGAAGAACATGGAGCTGAAGAGGAGGGAGGAATCTCACCTCCTCAATACCCTGTCCTTGTCAGGCAGGTCACCCTGTGGTACAGTCTGTGAATTACATGGTAGCTTGACTTTACTGCAAGTCCTTATGGTTTTTAAGATGAAATGGACTTGAAACTAGAGACTGAGACCATGAACTCAGAAGTAGGATCATTATCATATAGATGTCAATAATCTGTTAAAAATCTGATGTCTTTTTATAGACCACTGTCTATATGGTAGTCATGAGATAGGATGCAAATTTGATAGATTTTTTTTTACCACCCTTTGAACCCTACAATAACATTGAGATTATTTTGAGTTGTTTGAGTTTCTTAATCGTCATAGCATACCATCGTTTAATGGCTTATTTCCTGCAAAGTAATGCTCCACATCATAAAGCCAAAGTTGTCTGAAACTAGTTGTACATTCAAAATGTTTTCACATAGATAGCGACTGATTGGAAAACAAAGCCATTACATCAAATATGAATGGATTGAAAAATCAATTATTTATTTATTTTACACAAAGAGAACATGAAGGATCCATCCATCTTCTGTCACTGTAAAGGGGTCACGGGAACAGCAGTTTAAGCAGGGAAGCCCAGACTTCCCTCTCCTCACTGATTTTATAATTTGTTTACATCCCCACCCTCAGAGTAGATTTCCCATAGGTGTATAGATGTGTCTCCACCTCCTGCCAGCTGTTGAATCATGTTAAGACACAATATGTTTTCGCCTCCAGCAGTTCCATGCAGTAATCATTTTCTTCCACCCCTGGAGCAAGATGCCAACAATTTCAATTGCTTCAAGCTGTGTAAATAATTGTTTGGTCGTACACCACTGTGCCTCGCCTGTGGTGGGCCAAAGGGGGACACTAGTCACAGCATGCATTAATATTTGACAACATAACTCAAGTAAATTTTTTTGAGCATCTGCTCAAATTTAGGTCAAGTAGGAAATGTAATTGAGTGTGTTAGTCTTTGTGCTGTAATATATTTTGATTTCTGCACAGATGTTTGCAAGTGTCCCAGCTATAATTGCAGCATATTAAAAAATGGTTCAGATATAGGTGTGATGATGAAATTAAGTTAAGGAAGTCCAGTTTTAATATTTGAAAATTCACGAGTGAGTTTACTGAACACAGCACAGCAATTTATAATTCTATGAAAAATAATTTTATCTCATCAGAAATATAATTATATCCAAAGACTGAATTTGATTGTGTTGCTGCAACATTCTTGTAAAGTCCAACTTTTGCCTGACAACTAAACATGTTTTTTCCAGAAAACAGCTGAAAACAGGTGTATTTGAGAGTGCTCCAAGGGAAATGGATTGGCAGACCATTTCTCTTCCCATAGCCAATTCCACTGCATTTTTTTCCAGAAAAGTAGCTCTAGAAGGCTTAGAGAAAAGTCAACCAACACACCCTCATCAGGCTGAGTCCTACTGCTGCCCCAATTTTTTTCTTCTCTCTTGACTAGAGCAATCGTACAAGAATAGGCCGTTTTAAGATGCACAAAAAGTGATGGATGGTGTGAAGGCCCTGACCATGCTTAGACTGCCACGTGACCACACAACGGAACCTGTTTGGGAAATGTTACAGAAAAGACAAATTTTCCACTCTACTGTTCCCACTCACTTGTGGCTAAACATATCATCTTCAAACTTACTGCTGTCGTCTTAGTATACATATAAGATTTTACAAACCAAATCACCGGGTTTGGCATCTCCCTGTGTCGAGATGTGTTCTTAACAATCAAAACATGTTTCTAAAAGGCTTCTAACAGTCATTCATCGAAAAACTACGGAGCCGATCTGCATGGTCTGTGGTCCAAAAAACATAAACTCCCTGCTTAAGCTGTCATAGTCCAGTGGCATGATGACTTGAGGCAAAAGAGAACATTTGCAGTGCCTTGCAAAATGCCCGATGCCTAATAAGCTCAGCTTCTTCTCCATCTGCATCCTAACTTCACTTGAATAGAATACAATTTTCAGTTCGCTTCAGAGGAAGAATGTGATTTGGATCATTTAATACCATATCGCCAGATCGATCCATGTCACCTTTAACCTGATGAGCTGTATTGTCTTCTTTGCAGCTCTAACATCAGTCGATTAAGTGTTAAAAGGGATGATTAGCTTTCCACATCACTGCACTAAGCAGTTGGGTTGATTCTTCTCTTAGCAGCATCACACTGAACCCCTCTTCCAGGACTGTCACGAGGGCCTAAATGTGAACATTGTAATGTGAGCCCTCAGCAGTACAATCATAGAGCCAATGCCATAAGCAGACGTGAACAGCTCAACCTAAAAATCTTTAAAACATCATTGTCACGGCATCTCATAACTACTGGCCAAGCACCAGCTGACGGTGCAGCTTCTTTAGCAGTGAAATCAGTGAGTTGCACTCTCAGCAGGATACTAACTTTGTGTGATTTGACATTTAAATGTCTAACTTCTCTTTCTTTGCTCATATCTACCACAACACACTCCCCAACGTCAGCCATTTCATCTGAGCTGTGGCTTTATATCAAACGCTTTGTTGACTGGGTTCCCAGTCCACTGCTCCAAAATAATTGTGTATGTGTTCATTCATGTTTACACTGCTAGAGTGAAGATATTTTGGGCAGCCATCACGACTTTAACTGGCTTTTTGAGGAGTGGGACTTGATTAGGGATTTAAAGTTGACTCTGGGTGTAGATGAAGTAATAGTTTTACCAAATTTTGAATGTGATTGACCTTTTACTGACGAAAATAATGAGCTAAAATCAAATTTATTTGTTGAGAAGGTTAAAAAATAAAAATACAATCAACAAATACTCAAAACGTTAACAGAAAACAATATAGCCTTGCTAAAGCATGTCTCTTCGAGCAGTTGGAGAAAGCCTTACCCTGTCAGAGGTTGTATTAGAAACTGAGACATTGTCACCCTACAGCTAGGCACTTAACTCAACCTGACTGCACTGACATTGTTGGTGTATGTCAACTTACTGACATAACTTTTAAATTAGATTTTGGTTCAAGAACTTGTTGATGTCTTTATAGGCTCAAAATCCCAGTAAGACCCATGAACATCTGGCCATGAACATCTTTCGTCAGAAATGAAATAAACAGCTCTCAGACTGGGGACAAATAACTACCCTTCTCCTCCTGTAATGTATTTCTGCACAGATGAGAACTTGTGCCTGTCCAGCACAGTGTTCATTAACCAGAGACACTGCAGCTTCTTCTGAGAGTGAGCTAAAGCTCTGAGATCACTTTTAAAGACATACAGTCGCTGATTGAAGAAACACAGGGAGACTGCAACCGCCTAACGATCCAGAAATGAGGAATTTCAAGTCAAGTCAGTTTTTTTTTGTATAGCTCCAAATCATAACAAAGTTACATCAAGGCACTTTACATATAGAGCAGGTCTAGATCAAACTCTTTCTAAAATGATTTAAAGAGACCCAACAGATCCCCCCATGAGCAAGCACTTGGCAACAGTGGCAAAGAAAAACGTCCTCTAAGAGGCAGAAACCTCGGGCAGAACTAAGGAGTCCGCCCCCCGGATAGATACTGGAAGTTGGTTCCATAAAAGAGGAGCCTGATAACTGAAAGATCTGCCTCCAGATTTACTCTTGGAGACTCTAGGAACCTCAAGTAAACCTCCATCTAGGGAGCAGAGTAGCCTACTACGACTAGACATGACAGACATATCAGCTTGTACAATAACTTGGGGTGCACTTCCCCTCCACTTTGTCTGTGTGCCCTTAGTCCAAAGAGAAAAGCCAAACTCATCAGTAAAAAAAGGGGTCAATCAATTTAATTATTCATTATTATTTTTATACACATTTAAAAAACCTGTTTATACCTTCTAATTACACAAAAGGGACACACAAAAGTGAGTGGAGCTGAGTCAGACCATGCAGTAAAAGTTATTGGATAGTCAGCATACTCAGATTTCTGTGCTGCAAACCTCCGTGTTAGCTTTCAGTCAGATTCAGAAACTAGCAATTGAAACAATGTTTTTCAAAAGTCTCAGGAAGTTCTGCTTGTTCAGATATGTGCTTTTTTGCTGGAGGCACCTATCGCAATCTCAACACTTGAGGCTGTGGGAGAGAAATTCGGCACGATCCACGAGGAGAATAAGGCCCAAGTCCAAAAGTAGCAATATCTTCCTTTAAACGTTTAACTGTGAGATTGCGTGTTTGTGTTGCAGCTAAGGCAGTGTAGTGGAATAAACCTTTTGTCTTCACCCTGACCGTACTTGATTGTGAGCCATATGAGTGCATACATTCAGCATGATATGTTTAAGTGAAAACTGGGGTTGGACATTTTAAAATAGTAATTGTGCTTATTGTTTTTCTGGTGTTGAGTGAGAGGTGTGTTTGCAGCAGGTTGGACTCATTTCTCTACCTGTATTCTGGCAGGTCTCAGGACTTCTGCTGTGAGACATGTGGCTGCTCAATGCGCTCTGCCCTCCTGACGCTGAATCCCAACAGTCACCCCAGTGCCGAGGACCACAAGGCCAAAAAACTGGCTCAGCAAATCAACTTCAAGGTATAATCACTGAAAATTACTCTATTCAAGTTTCTGTAAATGATCATCCCAATCACTAGATGTTGCACAAGGCTACCAGCAGTATCTTAGACCATAACAAACTCTCCCAAACTTTCCCAAACTCAAACCCCTCTTCATGTTAACAAGCAGAAAATGTGGCAAATAAGCACACAAGAAGCACAAGTGAGTAAAGTTAGCCGGTGTGCACGAGAAAAAACAAAATACAATCTAACCACAACCATTAATCTACACTAGCATTGCCATGATATACACCACAGCGTTTCTTAACCATCTACTGACAGCATCATTTGCCGAGCATACATTGGTAACGGAAAATCAGCTAACATTATCATGCTGCTGTAGCCATGACTAATAAAACGAGACAAGTAACATTATGTAACATCAAGTTCCTGAATCCAGCTGGAGCCCTTTAGGTGCTCATAGGGTTCTTCCTTTGCGTGAAACCTGTATTAGCTCCATGGTCATGCCGTAATAGAAAAAAAACTTCTTGGAGGTTTCTGGCAGGCAAGCTGCCAGATAGCAACCAACTACAGTCTAGCTGGAAAAAAGTTCAGCCTTGAATTGGTCCAGCAGCTGACCAGAGACTACTGAGTCAAGAGGGAACTGTGGTCCCTATGGCCAGTCAGCCTGTGCTCTGCTCTCATCTTTTTTGGTTGGAGCAGTTTCAAATTAAAAAGTGTTTTTGTCATTAGAGGACATTCTGGGAGGTTACTTTCACCTGTATGCTACACACCGCACTGTGTCAGCTCATATGTTGGCTGACATGTTGGTGTTTAAACGTGGAAAAGGCAAAAGTACCAAGTTTAAGACTGAGGAGACGAGCATGAGAAAGGAAATGTATTCAAATGCATAACATATAATTGTTGATATCATGATTTAATGTTACTCAGTTAACGCAGAGTGTAGATGAGTGGATGACATGTGATCCCTCTGTGCCAATGCAGGCAGAGTCCAGTTTATCCAGACAGGAGAGTAGCAGAGGTGCAGAGAGCAAACCTTCCACAATCACCGAGGGAGACACCTCCACATCTGCCAGCCAGGAGGCTGCTGCCTGGCCCCAGGCTGAAGTGGTAGGTGTTATACTGCCATAGCGGGGTTAAATAAACACAACTTCACTACAGCTACCAACCGACCATTTGCAGAACAAACTGTCCCCGTGGTTTACATTGTTTTCAGCCTCAACTGCAAATTGTATCAAGTTACCACCAATGTTAGGCTTCACTGTGCTCCAAACGTCATCTTCCATATTCTAGAAACATTCACATATTCTAGAAAAAGGTTGAGATAAGGTTATTGATCACAAAAACACTTTATTATTATTATCATCTATTTTTTGTCAAGTTGATGTTTTTATTCTTTTTCGAATAGAGCGTAGATTGACACCTGACTCTGCTCATCTCAATCATTTCCCAGTCAATTCCAGGGAATCACAATGCATTCCACAGTTCACATGTCCAGAAAACCACCTCATGATACTGTCTGATCTATCACACACAGACATCTGATGTAGCCTCCTGGAGGGTTAGGGTTTGAAAAGGGGTATTGAGGAAATATGACATGTTTTGCATATTTCACTTTGTCTCCAGGATTCACTCATTCTCCTGATGTTTGGCATTATTTAAAACCCAGAGTTGTCATTAGCATTTTGCCACTGGTTTGTTTTCAATACATTTAAGCTCAAAATCATTTGGACAATTGTTTCTCTGAGGCTCCGCAGTGTACAGTCAAAAGAATTTTTGTTCTGTCTGCCTGTAGTGAGTTACCCATCTTTCGCATTGTTCCCTTAATTGGTGGCATGCTTCATCACCAGCTGACAGCCCATCAAGCTCCAAAATCATTTTGAAATTGTATGGCAGGAAATGATGCTGCGTGCTGACTGTGCAGCATTGGCCTGCCAGCTGTGTTTGTTGCGCTGAGTTAGTGTGTGAAATCAAGCACTGAGACATCAGCGCTCTCTTATTATAGTATTGTGAATGTGTCAGGGGAGCTTGAAGTCTGTGTCTCAACAGGGTCTTCGAGCCACTTCAGATGATGTGGGCATAGGCTTGGTTGCCTAAGAGGATTGATTTTGGCACTAGTTGCTGCCCAGATAATCACAGCCACTGTGTGCAGGAGTAGGACAGAGGGAGGGGTAGACTTAGTGAAATGTTTTTCACTGTGGGTAAACTGACGAGGGCCATGCCCACAAAAAAAAAAAAAAAAAAAAAAAAAAAAGTTGTAGGGTAAATACTTAAATACCCTTCCACACTACCACGTGGCCATATCAAGGAATGTAAGATGACTGCGTACTGTTTGTTGCCTCCCCCATTTTCTCTAGGTTCCCTCCAGTCCTTGTTTAATTGGGTGAAATATCCTTCTATGCAAAAGCAGGGGCCAATCAGCACAGCTCAACTGTTTGTCATCCTCCTCTCAGACTCATTGTGTCCGTGCTGGCCACTTTTCATGGCTGTTGTCACTTTGTCTTTAAATAACTATATCACTTTTACCAGTGATGCCAAAAATGGGGGAAGTTTTTAATGGTTCTGATCCATGAAGTTCGTGAACTGTACATAATTTCTGTGCATAAGCATGAAAGAGAGAAGAGGCCTCACAAAGGTTTGGAAAATCAGAAGTCACGGTTTATATCTCACTGCTTTCAGAGCCGAAATCAATCAAAGATTTCAGACCCCTGCCCTTTTTCTCATGCCGCCACATGTGAAACTGTACTTTGAACATTATTGAGAATTTATTAAAAAGGAATACATGAAATAATAAAGTACAAAGTACAAGGCATAAAATACAAAAACACAGAACAGAAATGAATAAATTGTATTACATAAAATAAATATGAATCAAGACTCATGGAATAAACACTTTGTGCGTTAGATGAGGTGGGATTTGAAAACAGCAAGGGGATCAGTATTTAAGATGTGGTTCCAGAGTAGAGGATCAGTTTGGCCCAAGACCATGGTGGTCAGTTAAAGAGGAGGTGCAGTGTGAGGAAATGGACTCGATCTGAGAGATATGGAGGCATTTGTTGTCAACTTGAAAGTGTCAAGCACAGTCTTGTGGTGTCACGACAGAAGTGATTTTCTATACAAGTATTACATTGTCATAAGTATTTAGACACTTTAGATGAGGTTTCTCCCATTATCCTATTTCTCTAGATCAAGTTTAAGATGTTTCTACACTTTGAGTCCACCTGTGGAAAGGCACCCGACTTTAAAAAGCTCCACAGCTGAAAAAGCAGGTTCGAGCAGAGACCTTGAGGAGGGAGGAGCTGCCAGAAGAGACAGGACTGTGTAATCGCTCAGATCTGAGCAAAGAGTGAAAAAATGGTACTGCTGCATTGAAGAGCTCAGTGGCCTCCAAAGAAATAGTGGAAGTGTGGGACTTTTCAGACTATTTATAGCTAGTTAGTCTCATAATTGATTGCAATTTATTATTTAAAACGAACCAAACAAATTCAAACTCCAATAGAATAATTAGTGGAAAAAGTCGAGTTACAATCAACAGATACTTTGTTGACAGATGTGGTCTTTACTTGGTTGGTGTTTGCACTTGTCAACAGTCAGATGTGAATCAGTTGATATTTGAGAGCGGCTGCTTTTTGCTGGGCTTTGTGTTTCTTCTGTGTTTTGGTCCAACGTGTAAAACAATGGAGAGATCAGGGAGTTGTCAGCACTTGGAAAGAAAGGCTGTAACTTGCAATACAAATAAGTTGGCAACAACAACTAGTTAGTAGATTATCTCACAATGAAACTGTAGCCAGTTTAAATGTTAGAAAGCATGGCTGCTGTATTTATTTATGAGACAATGTCATGGGTCGCTGACTTGCACTGCTCGTGACTGTTCAGGCAGGAAGTTGATTAGCGGAGGATTATGGACAACTGAGTCCACATGGAGGCACATGAAGGCTAAAACACCAACCAAGTGATTTACAGCAGCATCACACATCTAAAAGTGATGTGAAATCAGCCAAAAGCTGTCATTAAAGTAGCTCTAGACTATGTGAGAGGTGTGGTTGCTGCTGGAATATTGAAATGTAGGGTTGGATAGTGGGCTGTTGGCTCCATTGGACAATAAGTGCAGCTGACTAATTGTTTCACTTCCTAAGCTGACTTTGTCGCACTCCACAGGCAGACCCGACTCCAGCCACAGGCGTTGAAGGATCCCTGCCCCACACGGCCCCCAGTACTGGTCATCCTCTCAGCCCCCGGCAGCGTCGCACCCAGCAGCACAACCATCAAGCCCGGAGAGACAGCAGAGAGCCAACCAACAGGCCGGCTTTTGCCCTGACCGCTCGCCCCCCTCAGGATCAAAGCTACGCAGGCTCAGTCGTCCTCATTGTGGTGCTTACCTTGGCTCTGGCTGCACTCATCTTCCGCAGGATCTACCTGGCTAACGAGTACAAGTTTGACTATGAGCTGTGACTTCACACTAGGCCAACAACCATCCCACATGCACACCCCTCTCTCACCTCCCTCTGTGCCCCTCTCCTGAGTTAGCGCACCCCCCCCCGCCCAAAATCAACTATGACCAACTGAAGCAGTGGCTGAACGCTTTCTGGTGCACTGCTCATCAGCAGAGGGCTTCACCCTCCACCAAGGAGGAACTTTCATTCCTGTAGGAGAGGTGCTCCACTCACCACACCAAACCAACACCTCCAGAGTGTCTTTTAATCAATGTGAATTTTATTCTCTAACCTGTCTTGCATTTTTAAGAATGGGAAACTATTGTGATCCTCCCAGCAGTCGCATACTCCACATACCCCCTTCCATGTAATTGTTGTCTGTCATTGCGCTGCTGCTTATTCCCATTATTTAATTAAAATTGTAATATAACATGTCAGCAACATGGAATTGTGGGGGATTTTTGTGTATGTCCTTTCCTTTGTGCTTTAACGTCTTTTCAGACACAGGGCTCAGTTTTAACAGTGCAAATGAAGCAACCAGTACAAAAGCAGCAGAGCACAGGATGAAGTTGGCACTTCAGTGTGAACTGTACAGTGCTGTATCGCACATTGGGAATGGTCACCTCATCATGTATTTGATGTGATATGGCATCAATGAGGCCTGGTGATGTCATATCCCTACATAAACAGGTTGACGGCAGGCCAGTCGGATGTATGGAGTTACACCTTTGACATCAAAAGCTTTGTCAACACACAGTTGCATGGGGTTTGATGCGTTATAAAGATATATTTAAATTGAAAATGACAAGAACTAGTACAGATTAATTTACAACATCTCCATGTTAGTCCGTATTCTGTGAACAGCATAATGTGTGACTGCAGTTGAGCTAACGCAGGGGTGTCATCACACGCTACAGGTGAGCAGCCGAGCGTCCCTCAAGGTCACACTTTTTGCACCGCCAGAATGTGCAACCCTGTTGTAATGACTTTTTTTTTTTTTTTTTTTAAAGAAAGAAAGAAAATGCAACCCTCTTACCTGCACAAACAGCAGCAGAAGGCAGATCACATTTTTTTCGGCTGAATAAGGTGTGAAGTAAATGTGCAGAATCCAGATATTGTCATGTGCTTAACTTTTCTCTTATCTCTTTTAGAGAAAAAATAACATTTACAGCCACTTGTGAAAAGTATTTCCTAGAACAGCAGCTCCTCTTGGGACACATTAAAAGGGACTACCTCTGTGTACACATCAAAGCATGTCCCCAGGTGGAAGGAGTACTACTGTGTCTGTGGAAAAGGTTGTGCTGAAGACTGTGAGATTTCAAATTATTCATAAAAATCTGCAGGCGGGTTCAAGCTACATTACCTAGCATAACTCTAGACTTTAACTATTTAGGTAGCCTCCACAGGTTTCGGAAGAGTGGTTTTAAAGCTCAGAGTAAACTGCTCGTGGTTGCCATCTTGGTGGTGCCCGATTCTGCCCCTAACTTCCTGCTTGTCTTTAACAACACAAAGGTCTGAGCCAGGAGAGAACTGCTGCTCAAGCTTTTACAAAAACCTAGAATATGTTAGATTATTGGCTATCATCACTTTAAACTTTCTTTTGTGAAGGTAACAGATGTTAATCTGCTGGTTGTGCTGTGTCGTCTCAAAGTTATGCTCCTATTTTGAAGCTGTATTGGATAAATCATTTATGAGCTCAAGTAAGCAATATCACTGAATTGGTCGCATTTGTTCCAAAGTACAAAGCACCTCATTTGTGTTACCCTTGAACAAAATTTCCTCCTGAGCAGACCATAAACAAAACTTCAGAGCAAAGAAAGTATGTAACTACAGTAATTTATCAGCACTGGAACAGTGTCATAATTCTCATCGGCCCCATGAAGAGAACGTTATAGATAGGGGATTATGTGGCCTGACTTTCGTTCCATGCATTTTATTTGAATCAGGAAGTAATTTTTCCTGTAACAGTATAATTCTATTCATCTGTATCCTTCCTCCCTCTCTGCTACGTTTACCATCCCCCTCACTATTTCAGGATATTCACACCACATCCCTGTGTATTAATCTCATTTGTCTTGCACATTCTCAGGCTGTATGTAAACAGTCCTTCTCTACTGCTTGTATAAACAGACCCAAACACTGTCTAACATTTACCTTCTTTGATATACTATGAGTGTGCTCGTCACTCTGATGAGACTCAGAGGAATTGGGAAACAATGTAAATTTATGCTGACAGCATTTTGACATCTATGACAATTTAACAGCACACAAATATCCAAAGGTCGCCGTAGCAGTCTGTCTGTTGAATGAAACAAATCTTTACTGGGTCTCTCTTATTCTCTTATGTTCAGGTTGCAGTTGAAGGCAGCAGAGATTCTCGATGAATATTCATGTTCTTCAAATATTTATATTCTCTGAAACGCTCCGTAACTGCCTCTTCAGTTATTGTGCCCAAGGCTGGTATACAGGCATATAAACAGAAAATAAATGACTTGAAAGAAAGAATGTGCTTGCAATGTGTGAGGTTTTCTAATCTCTTAAAATGCCCACAGGGACGATACAGTGTTGTTAGTGATTAATAATCGTAATGATTGATTGGGTAATTATCAGGTGCTAATGTGTTCAAACTTTAATTAACTAAACAGCCACCTATGAAGTGATTATGGCTGAATGTAGAGGCAAGAGTGTAACTGATTACACAAAGCAGCTGTGTGCAAGTTGTACAAGTTACAAAGCTAACATTAGCGACAACAGATGTTTCCTGTTCAACTTCGAACGTCATCCCTTTACTCACCGGCATCTGTCTTCAGATGGTGGAACTAACACTAATGTTAACTTGTTTATTTAAACGCCCTTGTTGTTTACTTATTTCATCTTCTCTTCTTGAGCTCCTCGTCACGTTAGTCTCCACATTGCCCTGAGGAAATAGCACAGCTCAGTCAGTGAGTGATTAACTCTTACCTGCTCCAAACAAGAAACTACCTTCAGCAACAGAAAGTCGAACTAGACAGTTGCAGGAGTGCTGCTGACACCCGAGCTGTCCTTCGAGGCTGTACTCAAGCACATTGTTGTTTTCAGCGACATGCTAATCAACAGATACTAAGCATGTGTAATGTTCGCCAGATTCATGTTCATTCATTCGTGTCAGCATGCTCAAATTTGCAAGCATGATGATGTGAGGTTGATGAAAATGTGCTTATTTTTGCAAGTATTTAGTCATACCCCATGTTGCTAGAAAAAAAAGATCATTGATTTGCTGCATATTAAGTCGGAGGGTCCATTAAGATTTGATGATTAATCATAAGGAGAGACATTTCTGTACCAAAGGAGTTCCTGAGAGTCAAACTTCAGAACCAGATAGAAAAAGGCAAAGGGTTGGTTTTTTGTCTTATTCATCCAGAAAAACCATCTGTTCCTCCTCCTCCTCCAACCGATTTGTTTTTTCTTATTTTTTTTCCTCTTGCCATTTCCTTTTATAGGCCAACTTTGTGAGACAGTAGAGAGGTGATGATGATGATAACCAGTTTCAGGGTAAGCCGACAAACAAATGCTCTCTGTGGAAACTGAAGAATATTACTGCTGTAAAATCTATTTCATTGTTGCAAACACCTCAACGGTTTTCCATAATAAAGGAAACCTTTTAAGAGGCTGTGCAACAAGCCCATTGATCTCCCGTAGCTCAGGAAAAATTCCACCCTCTGTGTCAGGTGCCTTGTGCAGCCACGACTTGACAGTTGACTTAACTAGCTCTGAATGTTCACTTCACTTCACATCAATATAAATCACATTCAAACCTTAACTGGTTCTTTTGTTCAGCGGGACAAGAAAAGCTGGAGCTGAAGCAGAAGAAACTAATTTTTATTCCAGATGCAACATTTCCCCTCCGCTCATCACCTCAAGTACTTCCTGTCTTTAGGTCTTATGGATAGTCTGCGTCAGTTAATTTGGGATGAAGGCATAAAATGAAGATGGTAAAACTCAAATAATCTGTAAGTCAAGTTTGGTTTGTCAGATTCAGAAACGTATCACTTTTTTTTTTTTTTTTTAAGAGGGGAATTGCTGCTTGTGTGTGGAACTGGATGCTCAGAATTAATCGGGCTGGACGTAATGGATGCAAAAATATCTTTTAATCTTTTGAGATCAGAAACAGCCCACACAAGCAGAGGCTAATGTGAGGAGAGAGAGAAGGAGATGACACCACTGCTGGAGGTTCAAGGTCCCTTCAGCAGTAGTGCCTCCTGTGCAGTCTGCAGCTGCAGGCATCCTCTCACTGGAAACTTTTGCGGGGGAAAAAAAAAACAAACAACAACATGAATCCTAAAAAAAACTGTGAGAGAGAAAGATGTTTGATATAGTGTGGAGATACTGTAATTCCAGTGTCTTCTAGTGCAATTTCCTATATTCCAGGAACATTTCTCTCCAGGCTGCAGGCTTAGTGTGAAGGAGGGGCCTCAGCAGCAGGACAGATGTGGACAGATGAGACTCAGCCCCGACTCTTTCTTCCACCGCACAACATTATAACGCATGAGATCAAATCATTGCACACATTTCAATGGAAAGCAGTTTATGTGCACAGCAAAATCAAATCAAGTGTTTTGTTTTTATGGAAAAAGGGCATGACTCATTTCATCACTGTGTCAGACACACACAAACACACCCCTTGTGGTTTCCAGGCTGCATGCTCTCAGCTGTGCGTCTGTCTCTGATCCAGTGGTGGTCAGAAGGGGTTTGTTGGCGTGTTTGTTTTCGGTGCTGATGCTGTGCGCTCCCAGAGCCACAGAGAGCGAGAGAAAGACGGACAGACCAATCAGAGCGCCTTTCAGACTCCACCACCGTCTCTCTCTGTCGCTCTCTCTCCCTGCAAAGCAGCCGGCTCACTTATCCCCTCAGTCCCCTGGACTCTTCCTCCTCCTCCTCCTCCTCCTCCTCCGCCTCCTGCCTCTCTGGGAGGAAGATGGTACCGTGCATAGCGCCTCTTGTACGCGGAGCTCAGTCGTCAGTGATCGGCTCGCTGCGGGAGTTTTGAACTCATCATGCGGGGATTCTCCAGCTTTCTACTGCTTCTCCTCTGTCTCATCCTCATCGGGGAGTGCAGGAAGCACAAAAGTCGGAAAAAGCGATGGTCTGCGCCGGCAGAGACCCACAAGCTCGGCAAGTAAGTCATGGAAACATATATTGTTATTATTATTAGAGTATAATAAAATGAGGCGTGAACTTTGACCTTCAGAAATGATCATCCTTACTTTGAGAGCTGACTGTCTGAGCCCAGAATAGGCTGTACATCAGATTTATGTCAGCTTTAATGAATAAAGTGAGAGAAGCAGCTGCTGAAAGGATTTGATCTGTCTGGTCTGGATTCGTTTTCTCTCAGGTTGTGGTCACTAACAGTGAGAGAGCTCAGAGCACAGCTCTCTCTCTGTTTTTTGTCTATCAAGAGCCATCCCTTCAGAAGCCTCTACACGTTGACACCTTGCATGTCATGACTCACATTGTCTGGGATTGAAGGAGCCGTGCCTGGAAGCGGAGGAACTCCTTAATGCCTCCTGAAGCCTTTTGTCTATTTGCTTTCATAGATCCAGCCCCCTGTCAGTAGCAGTTTCTCATCCATTGTCACACAATAGTAATAAAACTTGGGCTTCATCCTCTGGCCCCCGGCATCATTTTAAGTTGGAGCAGCGGGACTACAAATTTCATGAATGATTCATCGTCCCGTTGTTTTCTCCTGTGATGGTTGTCTGTTAGACTTTCATCACACACTGAGCATCTGGAACATTCACCAGAAAATCTCTGTTTGCCAAGTAATCAACTAATCATCTCCCTGTCAGTTCGGCATAAGTTTTCATCCTGTTTTTTTCTGAAAAAAAAAAAAAAATATGCAAAACGATTGTTACATAAAGTAAAAAAAAAAATAAAAAAAATCATAGGATGGGAGGAATTGACTCAGCAGGGAGGCTTGTTAGACACAACCCGATCAGTCTTTTCTTTCATACTGATGTGGGGGAAAAAAAGGAAAAAGATTACATTTAGGAACCTCTGCAGCAGCCTGGCTCACTCTCACTGTTCCCTCCTTTCACTCTTTAAAGGTTTAAAGTGAAAATCTATCAGAAAGAAAAAAATCTGCATGAGAGAAATTCCCATTATATCAGCAAATGTGGATTAATTTGCTGCTGAAAATAGCCCCAGACTGTTGCAGTGTTTCTATCCATTTGGGAGCCTTTTTTCCCATGTGCGTGTCTTAGTGTTCCTCTTGCTCAGAACAATTTTGCAATATTCAGTATAGAACAATGAACTCGGAGCTGAGAACCACAATCAGTTCAGTTTCTGAGTAGGAGGAGGCCAAGTCTTTATGCCGAAAGACGGAGATCAAACAACCGCATCATGCAGCGCTGGGTTATCTGCCACTTGTGTGAAAATGCTCCAACCGAAGCTTTTCTGGGAAGTTGAGCCTTCATCGAGGTGCAATCTGATGTGGAGAGCAATCGCTGTAGACGTTTCTGTGTAAGTCACGGGATGCTGGTGTGTGCGGCCCTGAGGAGGGCTGAGGTCGTGACAAGTCTAAACACAAATGACTATTTCTGATCTGACATCAGCACCACTTGGCTGCTTCTGGTGTTGCCGGGAAAGAAGTCGAGCTGTTTAACAATAAGACAAGATTAAGGAAAATGTTGTGGTGTTGGTCTAAGTTGCTCCATGGCTGATGTCAGCAGACTTCTGACGTCACCGTTATTATAATAACCACAGTTATTGTTAAGAAACTACATGTCTCCAACATTCCAGCCCCATTATTAGATGACACATCCACCCTCCTCCAAGCTGGCGTAGTAGAGAGGGCAGACATGGAGATGGAGTGCTGCAGGGATGGTTTGTTCTTATGGGCCAATCTGATGTCAATTTTGACATCACCCTGGTTCCCTACCACAAGAAGCCATCACATTCACGTGACTTGAACATCCAGCTTGTATTTTGTTTAAGCTCAGAGCTCTTCTGCAACAGCCTTCCCATTTAAATGGCGTAAGGTTGTAAAGGTGGACCGGTGAGCAGGTCAGGTACAGTGGAATGTCCCAGTCAACCTCTGCATCTCGTTGACACTTGTTTGCCACGGGCCTTTTTTTTTTTTTTTACAGCTCCAAAGCTGGAAAAAAAAAAAACAAAAAACAACATTTTGCATTTTAGATAATGATATATATGAAAAGCCAATCAGAAGAGCTCTTTCTTCTGACAGATGCTGATCTTCTCTGATTGGCTTTTCTGAGCAATCCGATAAAAACAGATTTTAGGTATGATTGATGAGTTGGTGGGCAGGTCATTAGGGCACGACAGCCAGCGTTGACTGAGGGAGGTGACTGTTTCGTTCCAGTCCTGACAGCTGGTTTTAAGGCTCAGTTTCTGAATACAGGCTGTGTATATATTTCTCTTTAGACGGAGACCTCTGACTATAAAGCAGCACAGGTAGTCAAGCGCACACACATCATCACAGGGTGCTGGATTCAACTCTGACCCACAGACCTACGTTGCATGACATTCCCCTCTCTCCCTGCATCCTCTGTACCAATTACTGTCTGAATAAAGGCATTAAAAGCCCCTATCCTGCCAAAAAAAAAAAAAAAAAAAAAAAAAAAAAAAAAAAAAGATTACAGAGCAGGTCTAGGTTGTTAAAGTATCAAAGAAGATATGCACATTTGCATTTAATCTGCATGGGGCTCTTAAATTCAAGTACAACTTATTGGTCATAAGCAGACATTTTAGAACAGTTTGAAGGGTTGTGACAACGTGTTCCTGCTTTTACCATCAATGAAACGTAGCTTACCGATTTAACCATGCTTGTTAACCGTTTGTTCAGAATGAACCATTATTTTGCAGACACTTACTATCCCGGGTTTGTTTGTAGTTTGCATTATTCTTGGTTAAAGTTCACATTTCAGTAACATCTATGGTTAAAGGAAAACAGACAAATATTGTTAAGTTTAGTCATTATTTATTGGATTAGTTCAGTTTCATGATTCAATCACTCTTTTCTGCTACTTACCATACCAACCATGTGCTCCACCGACAAACGGAGGAGGCGCGCAATCATGCCCTCAATTAATACACAGGTGAGATCATTGGTGAGGTCATTAGGTTGGACCATGTCAGGGGGTGGTGGTAGATTGTGTGGATTCAATTATTTACTGTGATGTTTTGTTTATTTATGGTTGTGAGTGAGTTATGCAGTAACTAATGGAAAAGGGTTCACCTTGGAGCTTGGTGAGGTTGTTTAAACTTTATCTCTTGTGTTTAGGAGAGACATGTGATATCCCTGCAGCAATGGTACAGTCCATTGGCCTTCGGACTGCTGATGGAAGGGCTATTTAAGCAGTTGCTTTTTTAGCTGTCAAGCAGTGAGGATATCAGTGTGTAGCTTTGTGCACATGATGAAAGTTAATTTAAGTGGTTTTTTTTTTTTTTTTTTTTTTTTTTTTTTTTTTTTTTTTTTTTTTTTTTTGGGGTGGGTCAGTTGATGACTGGGGGGGGATAACAGGTGCAGCGTGGTGCTACTTTTTGCAAATAAACCACCTTGTGATACTTGAACAAGGTTTCCTTTGTCTGCCTCCTACCAAATGACCAGCCACTTTGGTCAGGCCACATCACAAGAGGCTTAGAAAATATGGCATCATTTTTCTTCTCGTGTGTGGACTAAAGCATCAATGCACTTGACGAACACACCGGGTTTAGTCTTTTCCTGTGACTTATTGGTACTCATAAAGATACAAATCAGATTGCAGATGAAGTCTTTTCTTAACATGAGACCTTCTCTCTGTCCATGTACGGGTGACCAGCCCTCTGTCAAAGAAGGTTGTGGATGGAACCAAAACCAGAAAGACGAAGACCGCCCACCTTCTGCGGATAGACGACCATGACTTCACAATGAGGCCCGCCTTCGCAGGTAAGCGTCCAGAGTTGCTCCTGTTCCGTGATCAATGAACAAATACTTTGATCTTGTGCCTCCTCTGAGTGATATAGACCGGTTCAGATGTTCCAGCTCAGGGATCCGCTGACACTTACTTAGACGCTCTGCTGTTGACGTGTCAGGGCTCACCCACTGCCAAACCAGAGTGTGCTACTGTTCATACTACTCTGACTCCAGAAGAAGAGGCAGGTTTATTCTCCCCACCTGTCTCCTCCTCCCACTCGGCTGGCAAATCTTTAAGACAGAAATAGGTGACATGTAGCGCTTGCAGCCCCAAGCAGAAAGAGAAAAGGAGGAAGCAGAGAAATGCTCAGCAGGTTGTGTTCTAAATGCAAGCTGACACAGAGCTGAGCAAAGAACCTGCAGCATCTTATAGAGAGAAGTAAGTAGAAATGGCTTCACTTCTTACTGCTTAAGCTTTATTATAGCTGTTGATGAGTTTATTTCTCTGCCAGATGTTTTTTTTAAAAACCATTTCTCATCAACTCTGATTGCTCTGCACTGACAGAAGTTAACCTAAGGCAGCTGTCTGTGTCCTTGCTTCACATGCTGAATGTCAGCACAATTCCACCGCTTCTGGGATTTTAGGAGGTAATTAAACATAAGAAGCTTATTTGTTGCGTTAAAAAGTCCTGCGCTGTGTTATGTTGCATAAACATATGCCCCTGCATATACAGGAGGAGGCGGTGAGCTCAATGAAACGTCCCACAGTGAATTTCATGCTGAAATTCAGAGGGCAGACGGCGTAGTAGTCACAGATGGTTCATGGGATCCCAGTGAGGAGCACTTTGCTGCCTCACGTTTGTCAGCTTGTGTTTGCTGGAGTGGCAGCTTCTTCTTCTTCCTCAGCAGCAGGAGAAGGGGAAGAAGTAGAGGAACATGACCGTCTTTGTCAAAAATCATGAAAAGCGGACTTTGCGCTGCAGCTGCTGTGTCTCCTCCAGGCTTCGTCTGCAGTGTTACTAATGAAAGCCTCTTTCACAGACACTTCCTGTTTGCTGGTGGAATGATATAGAGAAAGACTTGCTTATGTGCCAGAGGAGAGCAGCGAGGAGATGGAGCAAATTCCCAAGTTACAATCAAAGTCTCACTATGGAAAACTTGATTGTCAAAGCAAACTGCTCAAACTCAAACTGCTAAATCTGTAGCGCATGTCCTCTATTGTGAGTGGGTAGAAAGTTTTCTGCAGCAACAAACCGGGCTGCGTCACTTCCTGAAGCAGAGCTGCCCTGAAACGAGGCAAACCACACAAATTTGGGTCCACTAAGAAAACAAGGGTCCTTTGCTGGCCCCTCTCCCTCAACCTCCCCTACACAGTGCACTGCTGCCCCAGTGATGCTGCAGCTAATTTCGACTGACTGACATGTGAGATGTTATCTGTTAGTAAGGGATAGCTGTTAATTGTAGCGTCAGCCAGTAGTCTGGTCTTTAATGCGCTTTGACGGAGGCCCTTGCCTGAGGCCCCCTGTGAATGTCAGGCTCACTGCTGCCGTGAATTGTGAGTAGACTTGCTGGGTACCACCAGATGATTGATTCATGTTGAGTTCACAGGACGGATTGAGTGTGTTGCTAACAGCAAATTCAGACCCAAAAACACCGGTCTTCAAGCAGATAAAGGACTTTAACAAGATTGATGTTATATGCACATGCACTCCTAAAAATTATGTACTGCGTGTATACACACACAAAAGAGGACAACCACGCTCAATGGACCAAGCATGTGTGTATTTTGTATTGCTGTAAAGACTCATTGTATAATTAGAGACTAATTAGAGACTGAATATTTGTGTTGTTTTTTTTTATTGCTACCATTTTATCGATGATACTTTCAGATTGATTATTATTGTACCTTAGCTGTCTGACTTTTAGAACTTCATTTATTCCAAAACGTTTGACATTCACTTGTTGAAAATGCGACAATTAAATTTTGTGGCCATATCCAAGTCTGCAGGGGGACTGAATAATGTGACTTTGAAAGTGATGCTCTGTTAGCTCTGAAGTCAGCTGCTGTGGTTTTTGGTCGCTGCCGCGGCTGTAGAAGTGAATTAGAGAAGGTGAACTGTCACCAACTCCAAGAGCAATGAATAAACGGCTGTCAAACTCACGCTGATGACAATAAAAGTTGCAGTGTTACATGTCTGTCATCTCAAAGCTGCTGGCTCAAAAAGCATCTGTATCATACACTCCTTAAACACACACACACACACACACACACACACACCACAGTTAGCAAAACATATCCGCCTGTTTTGGCCCATATAGAGTATGATTGTGAGACCCCTGTTACAGTCTAATTCCTGCCCTGGCATCTCAAACTAATATTAATAATAACACATAAAAAAAGGGCCTCCAAAAGCCCAGGAAAATGCCCCCACAAGTAAAGTCTTCTCACTTTCCACTAATTTCAGGCTTTAGACTTTCCTATCCCTTTAATAGTTGCTGGTACATATCAAAATAAAAGCCCCTCCTCAGCACCCACGTCCTGTTTCCCGACAATTATTACACAGTCTGCAAGTAAGTTTCTGATTTAGAGACAACCTGAGATTTCATCCATGGGGCGATATTTAAGTCCATGTGGTCAGCCACTCAAATAACAAGCCTGATAAAATACTCAGCTGCTGGATGGATCCCTATGCTAATCAAATATTTTCTTTCATGTTACGGTATGAAGAAATATAAATTGTGTGTGCTTCTGTTTTCTTTCCTGCAGGCCGACAATAATTCCACTTGGCTAGAAAAGATGTGGTAGTAAAGAGGTTTAATGAAACTGTCAGTAGGCCTGTTGGTCAGGCTGTATGAGTTCAAGAGGAGACGGTGGTATATTTTCACTTCCAGCTTTTGCTCCTCTGTTGGCGCTCTGTGGTGTTCATGTTCAGTAATAGATGGGGGAGGGCGGTTCACACACCCTTCCTTCATGCCTTATTAGAAAGCAGCCCACAGTGAAGTGCAACTGCAGGCTACAAGGGCCAACTGCAATGATGAAGTGGAGCATCTCTGTGACGCATCCATGGGTCTCATCTGATAATCAGTGACGTAGAATAATTCACTGATGCACAAAAGCCCAAAATAGCAAGAAGGAAATCTTCTGGCAAAACCACACGCAGGACTTTTCGTCTGTGTGTGACTGTCCCATTCAAATGCATGACGCTCACTTTTTCAGTGTTGAACGCTGCAGTACAGAAAACAGGCCTGAGCTCTGTGATTTAAGGGACATGATCCGACTTTCCTCTTCGCTGCTGTGTCCTGGCTCTGAACAGCCTGCAGCCTTGTGTGACCTCATATGACCTGGCTGCACACAGAAACTCACAGATACTTCTACCCGTGACCACAGCATTTTTTTTTTTTTTTTTTTCTTTTTTCTCCTCAGCAGGTATGTGGTCTCACATCCCAGTGTCTCGGTGAGCTCATACTTCACTGTTTCTGGCACGTGATGTGCAGCATATGGCAGGAGAAAGAGTAGAGAGGGAGTCTCAGCTGACAGCTGCGAGTTAATATCCGCTCTTCCAGGTAGCAGCTTTGTCGTGTCGCTGGTTATGTAAGGCTGGCACCATTGCTGCTGCCCAGATTTAAAATACTACAGCAGCCAATGCGACAAATAACAGAAGGGTGTGTGAATTTGTTTTGACCTACTATTAGGATACTCCCACCATACCCCTTTAAATCCCAACATGGCCTTTCAACGGCTGCACAACCCATCACCACAGATGACAATGGTATGTTTTGTTTGCAAGTTATCAAAAGAGTCCCACTTTAGCAGGTTGTGAATGATTGCTTTCAGCCTGTGTATGAATGGATGACTGTATCTCAACTAGGAGAATATTTCTATATTTATGACACAAAAACAGAGCGAAAAGAGTCTGAATAGAGGACTTACATTCATCAGGTAGAGACAAATCCTGTCTTTTTTTTTTTTTTTTTTGGCAGCAAATCCATTTTAAGGCCGATGATTGGCAGTATTTTACAGGCTGCCGGTATACCATCATGATATTCCTCTATTAGAGCTTGTCATTCAGCTGACCGCTGTTGTTGGTTCGTCTTTGAAATGAATGTGGTAGCTCACAGGAGTTTTCTGTTGCTGTTGGAGCTAAAAATAAAGATCAATCATTCTCTCTTTCTCTTGCTTGCTCTCTCATTTGATGACCAGATGTGTTTGCATGAAACCTAAATTTGGCCTATTAGTGGCAAGCTAGTACTTACGCGTTGTAATTCTGCTGGCACCGCTTTTGGCTTCAGCAAACTCACATCTGCTCACATTCACATTTTAGGTTTTTGAAATTTGGACACCTAATATTCAGAACAAAGGTACATATTGCTATTACAGTCTAAATGTTTGTTCTCGTTGTAATATACTACTCAGACGAAACATATTTTGTAGACAATGTTTACACATCCTTCAAAGGACTGGATTGGGGATGGGACTGCTGTGTGATTGACAGATTGTAGCTCCCAGTCAGGATAGATTACAGAGATGGTCGGATACAACTTCACCCTCTCCTCCAAGCACGGTTTCCTCTGGTTTCCATGAACCAAAATGGCCGACAGACTAATGGCTGACAAACTGGATGGTTTAAAATGGAAGTTTAAACAGATGGGTGTCGCTCACCACAGTGGATTGGCACTTTGTTTCAACCTCAAATCATCATCTAATCTTGGTGTTTTCAAGTAAACACTTGAATCATTGGATATCGAAACTAGTTAAAACGGCCAGAGAAAGATAAATGAATGACTGAAAACTCTGATACATGTGACTGCTCTGCACCTGCAGGTCCTGCTGTCCCTGTTGGAGTGGATGTTCAGGTGGAGAGCTTGGACAGCATATCAGAGGTTGACATGGTGAGTGCGTTAAACAAAATGCATGTTTTGGTTGTGGGTGAAAAATGGATTCAGATACAAGCAACTGAAATGTCACTGCAAATAGAAGTTAAATCCGTTTCAGATACGGATATTGACAAAACAACAGGAAACCAATAAGATTCTGCTGGACCTCCCTGTTCTTCACGATTTGACATAGCATTGCTTTCTATATTGTAACAATGTTATGTTGTACAAAGGTCATACTGAGATTATAATTACAAATATATTGCGATTATATTCACAGATAAGTTTCTCATTTATGTCCATTCTGTTCTTTGTATCTTACCTATCACACCTGTTTTTATTCTATTCAAATGAACACTATGTAAAAAAAAAAAAAAAAAAAAAAAAGTTAAAATTGATTAAGCTTAAACTAAATCTGGTTTTAAATCAAGCACACAACCTGACAATTGTTAGAAAGTAAAACAGAATGCTTTTATGAATGCTGCTATTTCAGACCTGGTAATTCTGCAACACGTTCAGCTCACGCATGAAGTTGCTGACTTTAACAAATGGCACTTCTTGAGCACATGGAGAAGAAGCTCTCGTCTGATACAGCAGTTAATGGGGCTTTGCGAGAACATTCCTCATTAACAGCATGAGTGTGCAGACATGAGCACCACAATGAGGAAGACTGCGGCAACGTTCTTCGTTAGCCGCTGCAGCTTACAGCCTGAACACGGTCAGCTCATAAATCAAATGTATGAATAAAGTAGTATCACTGCTGCCGCTGGCACTCAGAGATTCTGTCCTTTGAAATGACAAATGATTGGATCCTGTTAGTTGTGTTCATTAAGCCGTTTTCAGTCAGAATTTGATTATGAAAGCTCAGTTGTTGGGGCTGTTTATTTTGCTCAGTCAGACTAAATGCATATTGAGTAATGTAATTAAATCAACCCTCTGTTTTGGAACCATAAATTAGATCCAAAACTGTCGTCATGATATTGTGTAAGCTCCCGTTTTCAAGGCCAAATGAGGATTACATTTCATTTGGAGGTTTGTCTATTTATTTGTCTAGAGCAGAGGGGTGGGGGCATGGAGGATTTAAAAAAAAAAAAAAAAACGAATGATTGTAAATCACATCTGCTTTTAATGACATTATGTCATTTGACATTTTGGGGGTGCTTGACAGTTACACAAATTATATTAAAAAATGATTTGGAAGGATTTTTCTTCATTTTAACAAATTTCTAAATGCATCACGTTAGTCCAAGTCTGCTCTGTCGGTGGCTCTCTCCATTGAGTTCAGTAGTTGCTGACTGAATGATGTGACTTTTTTATTTATACGAAGTCAGGAAAAATAACTAATAGGGAAACATTTCCCTGCTGCTCGACTATACGTTTTAAAGTGAAAATCACTCATCCAGGAGACAGTGATGCTTTTGTCTGAAACTCTGAGGAATGAAATATTATTGTTTTCGAAAACAGACTTCTACAGACTTTTAGTCTGAATGGAACTTTTCATGACAAATAATATGATATGAGGTGATTTTAAAGTTCATTCAAGTCACTGGATAATACATGCTTATGTATGTATACACATATATATATATATATATATATATATATATATATATATATATATATATATATATATATATATATGAGATTATATAGAGTAAGTTATACTTACCAGAATGAACACCTTTTAAATGTAGTTAAAATTAATAAGAGAAAGATATATTGTATTACTATATATTAAATATATGTATGCTCTCATACAAATGATGCATTTATAATTGATCTTCTGCGAGATAATGGGAACATTAGTACATTAGTATGTTGATACCTGTATTGATATATAAATGTTTTCACGGTCTGACTCTAACACAGTGTGTTTTAACTAATAACATACAAATCAACATATAGCTTTTCTTCATTTGGAACACATAACCCAAACATTCACAGTGATGTAGGAAAATGTGAGTAAAAACCCCTCAACTAATAATGCCAACAGAAGCTTACGGAGTCAAGAGGTAGCACATGGATTTCAGTCCAGTCAATTCCACTCCAATCAAAATCTTCCTAGAAGAAGAGTAGCCACAGGAGGAGCAGGTTAGAAACCTCAGAGGAAGCTGCTGCTTTCTGTGCCTGAAGTTTATCAGACAGGATCTTGACCCTCCACAACGCAGCTGGGAATTTTTTTGTGGGCTGACGAAACTAAAGTTAAATTATTCAGGAAGACCCAGAACTTTATGGGGTCTAAAAAGGACAGGATACACCAACAAGAAAGTATCATTCCGACAGTGAAGATTGATGGAGGAAACATAATCATATAGGGCTGCTTCGATGCCTCGGGGCTTGTACAACTCACCACCATCGAGGCGATAATGAATTCCCGATGGACAGCAACACAGCCTGGGCCTTAACTCTTCTGAGCTGCTGAGGAATCACCTCAGAGAGCTGAGCCCACCACGCGTCTGAATGTGTCTGGGCAGAAGGAGCGCTGAAAAGAAGAACGGTCACAATCCCCCTGCACATTGTGCTGGTCTGAAGAGCCACTTCAGGTTATTGCTGCTCCAACCAGTTATTAAGTCCAAGGGGTCACTAACTTTTATCTCCACCACTCTGAATGTCTAATTGATCTCATAAACATAAAAGGTCACTATTATTTGTGTGCTTTTAGCTTTAACACACTTGGCTTGACAATTCTCTGGACTTAGATAAAGAACAGTTAGGGTCCACATCCTTCTTCTGTAATAGATCTCTATTCTTAATTTCTTCATTTATCCTCATAAAAGTGCATGTGTAAAAACAGCTGGATTACTGTGTGGCCCATTTAGTGTTGCAGATTTTTCTGAAGATGAACACATATTTGTTTTCTAGCAGACAGGACAGTGTAGTGAGACATGTCAGTGTCAGCAACATACATTTATTCTAAGACAAAAGGTAAGTTTATTATAGGCCTACCATATTGACGTCTCTTTTAAAGCCAGTCTGCGTAACTTCTATCATCATGAACAGGCAAATGAGGCTATGGCATTAAAACCACTGGGTGCATTCCACTGAATGTTCTAATGCTAATGAACGTAACTTCATTTTGCGCCAATGAAAGGATAATAATAGATGCTTAAAAGTAACAGCAGCAAGAGTAAAGATCATAAAGTCGGTGGGCTAACTAAGTCAATTATACAGCAGTCTTTTTAGCATGGGCTATCATTAGCCACCAACAAAGAGGTTTGTTTGTGTTCAGGTTGTGTACTGTGTATGAATTCAAATATCTTGTATATAAAATTTACATTATAACATAACAGTAGCTAATATTATTTAGCATAGACCACTGGTCTTACAGGACAGGAGAGGTTGTACTAACAAAAGCCCTTTTATTGCTTATCAGTTGTTTTAAAGCTATAAAAGCACGTTCAAGTGCCCAAGCTCAGTGTACCAGGGGACTTCTAAACAAATCACACCTGAACCCCCCCGCCCAATCTGCCTTTCCTTGTCTCCACCTCTGCACCTACATCCATGTCTGTTCTTTCAGCTACTTCAGCTACTACAGATGCTTGATGTCATATCATTCAGCTAATTTATCTCTCAAAAATTAATATCGGCGTGCATTTAAACACAAAAAAAGTAAAAAATAAATTATAATTATTGCTCTGTGAGGGGAATTATCAATGAACTTGTGTCTTTACACATATATATATAAATAGAAATAATATTACGGCTTTCCACCTCTGAGACTTGAAATCACCTCCCATTACTACATTTATATTACATTACAGTTACTGCTCATTGGAGTCATTCAGACCTCTCCCTGAACTCATCTTATGCAACATCTAAGGTACATTTATGGTGGGTGCCAAGAGTACAATGTGTTGCTGCAGCCATTATTCTGAACTGATCTGGTGTTACGTAACGCCATGAGGAGAATGGGATAGAGGATGATCTCCTGTGGCAGGGAGTGTTGCAGATGCAGGGCCACTCCGGCCCGCATAACAACAGGGAGGAAGGGGGTGAGAAAACCAGACCAGTGGAAGCTGCAAACTGTACTTAGTTAACATATGTTCGGCACTTCCATTTGCCATCAATGTTTAGTTATAAATGATCCATTTAATCCAGCAGCCACTGGCTGCATCAGTGTAATCCCAGAGGGACGTAATACACCAGGTTGGGTAAGCGAGTGGAGTCCTTGTAGTGAGACTTAATCCGGTGACTGTTTCTGTCTTCCTCCACCCCGCGTCCCCAAGGACTTCACAATGACCCTGTATCTGAGACACTACTGGAAGGACGAGCGGCTGGCCTTCCCGAGCTCTACCAACAAGAGCATGACCTTTGACGGGCGACTGGTCAAGAAAATCTGGGTACCAGATGTGTTTTTCGTCCACTCCAAGAGGTCTTTCATTCATGACACCACCACCGACAACATCATGCTGCGTGTCTTCCCAGATGGTCATGTCCTCTACAGCCTGAGGTGAGGACACACACACACGGATATCTGTCTCCAAAGGGTTTTATCGCGCCGACCAAATGAGACTTGGCAGGCCCTGGTGAAGCATCTGCAGGGACGGCGAGATTTACACTCTGCTTTAATTCCCCAGGGTTACTGTTACCGCTGCATGCAACATGGATTTTAGTCGTTTCCCTTTGGACTCGCAAACATGCACGCTGGAGCTGGAGAGCTGTAAGTATTCACATGCATCCGCTTTATTCTCAAAAGACTTTTCAGATATTTTTTGCTCCTAATTATTAAAGCCCCAAAGCAATTTGGCAGCATGTCGCCTCAACCAGCACCACACTGAACTGTGATTTATTAGTGGGAAGTTGATGCAGAACAACAGCGGATGTTATTTCACTCGATTTTTACATGGCTTGATGGCATTGGATAGAGAGTTACAGAGAGAATTTCATCAACAACCCTTATCTTATCTGCATCTTTCTTTCCAATGTGGCCGCTTTCGAAGCAAGCGGCCTTATTTCTAACAGTACTGCTGCTTCAGTTTACTGATAACTCCCTGCTAGATGCCACAGCACCAACACCATTTGATTGCACCTTGATTTGCACTTTTCCTGAAAAGACACACAACCATAATGATGACAATATGCAAAAATCATCGTCTACACAAATTACTACAAAGTACAGCTCAAACCATTTATAGTTTCCTTTAAGTATTGCCAAAATAAAAATCTCCACATTAAAAATCCATATCAACTTAACAGCATCAGACAGGCAAAATAGACTAGGGTTCTTAAGCTGACTATAGTCAGACAAGTGTTTCAAGTATTACACGGGGGGCAAAGTAATACAAAATCAAATTCATCCTCGCCACCCCTGACATCACATAAAACAGACAAACATTGCTCTTCAGGAACTCAGAGATAAAAATATAAGGTCCTAACTGATTACACAAATATCTTTGCATTCCCTGTAAATTTGATTTTATCAATCTCATTGTCATCTGTGACTTGGGTACAAAGCTAAGCTTTAGCTTCTAGCTTAATAAATTCTTGATGAACCTAATCTTTGTCTTTTTCTTAGTTATATTATACTGCAAATGATTTCAAAACTGAAATTCAGTACAGCATCATCTGCCGTCCTTAATCTGTAGTTTTTAAAATCATTGTGCAAATAAAGGCATAATTAAGAAGGTTTATGCCAGAAAAATTCATCGGATTAAGGGAGCAGCAGCAAAAATGCCATTGCAAAGCAGCAAAAAGGTATGTGAAATGTTGGTTCCTCTGGAGTTCTGCAAACCTCAATGTGTAGGATCCGCCAGAAGCTTGCAGTTGTGCATAAATCTACCATTCGGCCACCCCTAACCAATTCTCACGAGCAGAAACGGTTGCTGTGGGCCCATAAAATGCTTGAAGACTTATTTTCAAACTGTCAAACTGTTAATGATGAGTGCGGTGCAACGCCGGGTGGCCCAGGTGGATGGAGTAGTGGCTGGCCACCGTGTTCCAAAAGGCTGCGACGTCAGCAAGGAGGTGGCGGAGTCATGTTTTAGGACAAAATCATGACGAGAGAGCTGGTAGGCCCCTCTAGAGTCCCGGAATGACTGCGACGGGCATAAAAGGAGAGAGACTCATGGTTTGGCCCCCATCACCCCCTGACTTCAACCCTATTGAGAAACTTTGGAGCATCCTTTAGCAAAAGATCTATGAGGGTGGGAGGCAGTTCAGGATGCTAGAACTGTGAAAGTGATATCAAAGGGGCCCTATGTTAACATGCAACTTGGCCTTTTGAGTTAAATAGCTTTTGATTTCAGTAAATATGACCTCCTAATGCTACAAATTCAACGATTGACCATTTTCCGTTCTTTACAACCCGTAAAATGTTAGAACAGTTTATTTTGAGTTATTTATTTTTGGAAAAATCACTGTTATCATTTGGAGGTTTGTTCAGTAAAATTCATATTATACTCCTTGCTTGGTGACTTGAAAATTATAATGACTGTCATTTGCATTGACTAAAATTTGACCAAAAATGATTAGCATAATTTGGAACATGGTGTATTAGCAATTTAATTTGACTGAAATTAAATTAGCAATTTAATTTGACTGAAATATTTTCAAATGCCTTTTTCAACCATAACGGAGCTCCAGCTACTGCTCCTGGAGAGCCTTTGTATCATACTTACCAACCTTTTGATGCAAATTTGATCAAATATAAATAGCTTTAATTTTATTTTGAAGCTCCATGTCTTACACACTTGAAGTATTTGTGTTAATATACAGCCATTGGCCAGCATTATTAGATCATGGTCTCAGCATGCTACCTGCTTATTGGCTCACGGATGCTATTGAGATTTAATAATTTAATCCTTAAGTATTGATATTTGGCATCAAATAAAAATGTGTTTTTTTTTTTAATATTAAGGACAAAAAAAATTACACAAGTATAAATAAATGCAGCAATAGAGCATTCAATGTATGAATGAGTGAATATGTTCGCTCTTAAAAATGCAATTTTCCAAGTGCATGTTATTATATTTATTTATTCATCTATGCACGCATACATTTTTTTGCAAAACTATTTAATAAAACTTGATAGCCAGCCTTACTGCTGGCACCTAAACTTCCAGCTCTTGGTATAAATCTATGCTTTCTGCCCATCAGATGCTTACACGGATGAAGACCTGATGTTGTACTGGAAAAGTGGTGATGAGTCTCTGAGCACCGACGACAGGATTTCGCTGTCGCAGTTCCTCATCCAGAAGTTTCACACTACGTCTAGACTGGCTTTCTACAGTAGCACAGGTAAAAAAAAAATGAAATAAAACATTGCTGTCATGAAGAATCATGAAGGCGTGGTTATATGTTAATCTGACCCTGCTGCTGATGATATGACTGTGAATGATGACCTCACCCAAACCTTCATTAATTAACCTGGCATATCACTTTAAGGCAATTTAGAGACAACGTGAGGTTACGTGAGTTGAAGTCATGGGTGTGGCAGTAAACTGCTGGGAAGATGTAAACTCTAAGTTGTACACGAGAATAATGCTGCACATAAGAAGAATACAAAGTGGGGTGTGCAACCTCCCAGCGCTCCTCATCAGAAAAGGAAATATTTAATCCTCATTTTTATTCCATTCAAATGTAACACCAGAGAATCTTTCGCACTTTCTGGTGTAAGACAATTAGATGCAGAAATCATCGGTCAGATTGGAGTCTGTGATCTAATTTATCTGAGTTAAGGGGCCTGGATGTGAAAAAGTTTCAGAGCCACTATTGTGCATAACAACTAACAACAAACTAGTACACTAATTTCCATAGCTACCCTGAAGACATGACATGACTCCAAGCCCGCAAGCTCTATCCAAGTCTATATTTTCAATTTGGGGATAAATGAGCAGCCCCTACCTAAGTGCTGCAAACCCCTGTGTGACTTGAATTGTAATTGGTCAGCTAATGAGCCAATAACAATCCTGATCTTTCTTTTGGGTTCATGCAGAGTTATCATAGAGGTGCTGGTGTGTGGTCACTGCTCACATTGCACATCCACTTCTATATATAGTTATATATGAGTGGCTCAGCTGGTGCAAGTTCAAGTGAATTCTTTTTCTGCGTGTCATCTCCTGACTCTCCTACCTCTGTCATTACAGTTATCATATTAAAGACAATAACTTCCCCAAAAGACATGTAAAGATATTTTATTATGAATCTAGCTTGGGGGGTCAAATGATGTGTTCCACTGGATGTGTTCCACTTGACTGCTCAGATCAGTCGCTGCCTCTACAAACCAGTATATCTGAAGCAGCCGTCCACTTCCCTCCAACCAACCTCAGGCAATTTCCTGCCGTTGTTGTTGAAGACCAGGGATGTACAAAGTTGCCAACAGAGCTGGAGCTGAAATCCAAAGTTCCATCGAGGCAACACTTTTCTAAATGTGTCCTTTGCAGATCCCCACAGAGAAATGAGACCAGAAGATGGACCTCCCATTCTGCTCTGAGCTGTATTAAGATAACAACACACAAAAGAGGAGCTAGTGTGCAAACTATACCACAGTATGTCAGGCAGCTCCTTATTTTTCCCTGCATGGAGTGGGTGCAGTAAAAGCATGTGTGTTTTTCCTAATAACCTTTTCAGCTCCAGGTCCCAGACCATAGTCAGGGAGCAGAGAGGAGACCAATTTTCATAAGATAATACCCCAGTCCCTCAACACACAGCTTTGCTCCCAGAAGTATAACAGGAACCCAACACAACTGTGCAGACTTTATTAAATAATAAAGCATGAATTATTCATTAGCTTAGCTTAATTAACAGACAGTCATGTTGATGATGGCAGAAAAAACTACAAATGCATGGTAAAAGGTTGAGGGTTAGCCCATGTTTTGTTCAGGGGACGGAATGGAAGGTTTTGCAGAAGTATTTAACCAGGCTGTGGCTTCTTACAGCTTACATCGCAACACTGCTGTGGAAGACTTAGCATCTTAATATTTCTGACACACAACAGGATGTGGAACAAGATCTTTACAACAGGCTACTTTTATCAGGCCAAAGTTGACAGTATTGACAGTTGGCTGGGGATGACATGCCCACTGAATCCTACAGCTGAAAGCATCCTTGATTTCCTAGATTGGTAACACTTGAGCGAGCTGATGTGAGAAGTTCACTCACTCCGGTGGCCCCGCACTAACAGCAGCATGACAGTTGTTTTCCAAGTGATGTGTTGGACGTGCTCAGACACTTAGATATACTTCAGATATACCGCAACCAGAACATCCATAAAAGTTATTATATATCACATTACATATTACATTCATTATTGCTTTGCTGCATCAGTGGTTAGGTTGGATTTTCTTTTTCTTTTCTTTTTTTTTAAGAGTTAATCAAACTTTAGACAGGAATAACCTGCAAATATTCTGGAGTCATTCTGAAATTAATGAATTAATTCATTCATTCATCAGCTCCAGGTCCCAGTGTATCCATTTCCAGGTCACTGGGGTTGCTGGAGCCAATCCCAGCTCACATTAGGCAAGGGCGGGGTACACCCTGGAGAGGTCGCCTGTCCATCACGTACAGAAACACACAGAGACAAACAACCGCTCACACTCACACTCAGACCTACAGACAATTTACAGCCACCAAGCAATCCTAATCATGCATGTCTTTGTACGGTGGGAGGAAACTGGAGTACCCGCGATCCCTACAACCGCGACAACAGCGCTAACCATTACGCCACTGTGATGGCCCTCTGTTATTGAATTATATTATAAACTGTGTAAACTATACTGAGAAAAAAACACATCAGCCAAATTCAAATAATTATGGTTAAACTATAACAAGAGCATGAAACAATAGATCTTTTTTAGGGCCCACCTTTTTCTATCTCCAAATGCCTCAAACACAAACTGGTATAAATTCAAATGGTCTTCAGTTTCAATTTTGCGAAGAGATCTGCTGTTCAGTTTGATCTCTTCACTTTTCTTTTCCCCATAAGGACTTGAATTTACATTTTATTTTTTCTTATTTTCCTTTTCTTCAAAGTGGTATCGTTCTCCAAAACCAAACTGCAGAATGAATGTTTCGCTTGTTAGATTGGCTTCTGCTGGCTGAGTGACAGGTTAATGTTGTTTTGGCAGCTACAAATAGCCTCACCTTTGTCTATGTTTTTTTCCCCTATTCATGGTCCTGAATACACAATGCTTTCACACTTCTCAAATGGCGGATCGATGCAAAGTCAAGGCTGTTTCCATGAGAGACAATTTGAGATATCAGAGTTGGAAAAGCACAAGATAATTAACCAGCTGAATTCCTTTGAGATGCTTCAATTTCGGGTTGCTATAGAGCATAGTAGCACTATCAGATGTGTCAGTCCACAGAGAAATGTTCTCAGCCTGTACACAGAAAAGGAGCCTTAGAATCAGCTGTCAGGACTAGGACTTTGTGATACCACAAAAAAACTGTGCCTGCCGTCATTCACGACCTAAACCCTGCCCACCATCCAACCTTGCAGCATTTGGTTCTGTGGATATTTACCCCAAATCTGCTGTATTTTATTGGATTACTGTAAATATATATATACATACATACATGTATATCAGAGGAGAATGTCAGAGAATGTCTTCTGATTTGAAATGACCTGAGAGAGCGGAAAACTACACTGAGATGTGGCTGCAAGTGTACATCAACACAACACACTCAAGTAACAGACAGAAAACATGTAAAATATGGGACGTTTAATTAGGGCAGGGATTGAAATTGCTTCATGCTTCATACTACAGAAAGTCAAAATACATTCTGCATTGGATGCTATCCTTCATCCCAATATCATGAAGTTGACTTATTCACTGAATAATTACAATTGAAAGAAGCAGAAATGTGTCTTTTCACCGTAGCACATCACAGACCTCACTATCAGCAGTTATTAAAGACAGGGAATCCTGTTAGTGGTAGCAGGCAACAATAGAAGCTATTCTAGTCTACTAATGGCTGAGTGTATGCAGAAGAAAACTCTCTGTGAAATGTTTGAAATTCGGGAACTGTAAAAGTGCTGTTAAAAACAGACCACTGGGCAATTTTAATATATTCTCGCTGGCATTGTTATTCTGCCACTTTCTGCCTTGTGGTGCTTTGTCATCACATATATTTGTTTGCAGTGACCTCTTTTCTGTTCAGCTGCTTTTGTTGGCTGGTTTGTTCTGTTTTTTTACATGACATGACAGATTAGATGTTAACTCACCTCATTCTGTGTTTGTTGTGGCACTCAAGTAGATCATTGACACATAAAACGTCTGCTATGCTTTACCTCTTGTTGGGTCTAGGCTGGTACAACCGTTTGTACATCAACTTCACTTTGCGGCGTCACATCTTCTTCTTCTTGCTGCAAACCTACTTCCCTGCCACACTGATGGTCATGTTGTCCTGGGTGTCCTTCTGGATTGACCGCAGAGCCGTCCCTGCCAGGGTCTCATTAGGTAAGAAGACATACAACACAGCGACTAGAACCACTGTCTTGTGTGTTCAGATTTAATGTGTGTCTGAAGCACATTACAGTGACCTGAGAGCACGAGCCAGTTTACACAGGGGCACCGAGTACGCCAGATGGACTCACTGTTAAAGGGTAGTCTACATGAAGCACAGAACATGGTTACCCCAGGGTAGCGATAAAGACTGGAAGCAAGGTGAAACAGCAAGCTTGGCTTGGTCTTAAAATAAATAAAAAAAAAATATCTGCCAAGACTTTTGGAAATGGCTGTAGGTGACTTTGTTTTAGTTTAAAAACTGCAGGGCTGGTGTTGTGGTCAGGACAGGCATAAACAGAGAAACAACAGCATAGGCACCTGATTTACTTTCTGATTGGATCTTATCCTCGAGTGAGGAATAATGGATTACAGATGTTGCTGATTGTGCACTGGTCGTTTTTGTTTTATTATTTAGTATTTGCTCTAACTAACCAACTGCAGAGCAGAAGACCTGCTTCCTGTTTCTGCCAGCACTGTCCAGCTTGGTGTACGTGAATGGTCATATGATGTGCTGTCATGATGTGGTAGTATGAATACAAATGAATTGTTGAATTGGAGGTAAATCAGCATATGTCTGAATGGATATTCTTCATGCCAGTATATTCTTCTTTTTCTTCTTCTTCTTCTTCTTCTTCTTCTTCTTATTATTATTATTAATAATAATAATAATAATAATTAATTATTATTAATTATTTATTATTATTACTATTATTATTATTATTATTATTGTTGTTGTTGTTATTATTATTATTATTAATAATAATAATAATAATAATAATAATAATAATAATAATAATAATAATATTTCTTTAATTCAGTCGGGGAAAGTTCACAATGAAACATTAACTTTGTACAAATCTCTGAAAGGCCTTCAGTTGATTCACAACACTGCTGCACGGATATTAACAGGAACTAGGAAAAGAGATCATATCTCTCCTGTGTTAGCTGCTCTTCATTGGCTGCCAGTAAAATATAGAGTAGAATTCAAAATCCTTCTTTTAACATATAAAGCTCTTAATGGCCAAGCTCCATCATATCTCAGACAGCTCATAGTTCCTTACTGTCCTAGCAGGCCACTCCGCTCTCTAGATGGAGGTTTACTTGTGGTTCCTAGAGTCTCCAAGAGTAAATCTGGAGGCAGATCGTTCAGTTATCAGGCTCCTCTTCTATGGAATCAACTTCCAGTATCGGCCCGGTGGGCGGACATCTTTAGGCTTAAAACTTTGTGACACAGCTTGTAATTAAAAAGTTAAAGTCCTCTACTCTTTAGTTGTGCTGCTATAGGCCTAGGCTGCTGGAGGAAGGACTGAGCATTTCTCTCCCTCTCTCCCTCCCTCCCTACCCTTTGCATGCGCTGACAATAACCATGCTTCTTAGAAAATCCCTGTTTCTCCCAGTTCTAAACATGTGTACTGCATTTATTAACCATGTTTTCCCGAAGTCTCTGTCTCTCCCAACTGTCTCAGTAAATGTTCCTTCACAACAAAAACTTGAAACTATATCATCATACAATAACAAAGCAAACAAAACAAAGAGCATCATTTGATTTTATAAACTGTGGTTTGATCCAGCATATAAATCCCTTAAAACCACAAATGGCATATATTCTTTTAATTATTTCTGATTTTCTTTAGAACAAAGACAGATTTGAGAGCAGCATTTTAATAACTGAGTGCTGGAAGTATGCTCGGCTAACCGTAAATACATGCAGGGATGTGATTAATATCCTCCCATCTCAGTTTCAAGAAGAAGAATTACATTTTCTGTTTAGAGGAAAAAAGAAAAAAGAACTCAAATTGCAGTTGTCAGCATGGTCACATTAATTGATGATATTGTCTTTGCTACACTGAAATAAGGAATAAAACTTTTGTGTGTCAAAACAGAATATCACTAGCTTTATTTTGTTGAATACTTCTCAACCAACAGCAGACTGGGCAGTCTAGAAAAATGTAGCAGAAATATTTGGTGAGTAGCCTGAGGGACAGAATTTTGCTTCAATTGGAATATAATCCTGCTGCCTTCTTTTCCTCCGCAGCTGTTAAGACCTACTGTATGTTCCAGTCCTTCAGAATATGTCCCCCTAAACCCTTTCAGGCCACCATGACAACAAAAACTTATTTTCTTTGCACTTTAGGTATAACCACAGTGCTCACCATGTCAACCATCATCACTGGAGTCAATGCCTCCATGCCTAGAGTCTCCTACATCAAAGCTGTGGATATTTACCTCTGGGTCAGTTTCGTCTTTGTGTTCCTATCTGTGCTTGAATATGCAGCCGTCAACTACCTAACGACTGTGAGGGACGGAAAAGAGCGCAAGCTCAGAGAAAAAGTCAGAGAACAGGTACAGAGGCCTCAGAAAAGGCATCATGTTTACAAATGGTGGTTTCAAACCTTTTGCTTAGACGGGATTCCTTCTCTCTCCTTTTTCCCCAGTCCCAGACGCTTCCCTGCACCTGTGGCATGTCTCATGCCAGGACCATGATGCTTGATGGGACATACAGCGAGGCAGACGTCAACAGCTTGGCAGGGTACACGAGAGCCTCCATGATGGCTGAAGACGCATCAGAAAAACAGGAGCGAATGGTCGTGCATCTTTCCCTGGACAATGAGTCCACAGGGACCAAGAAAAAAGGCATCCGAGGCTTCCGGATCATCCAGAACACCCACGCCATTGACACCTACTCTCGCATGATCTTCCCCGGTGCCTACATCCTGTTTAACCTGATATACTGGTGTGTGTACTGCTGAACGTGTACAAACAGTCTAAGGCTGGACTGTAGCAGTGAAAGAACAAACTGTGAAACCATTTAGTCAACCTTGTGAGAAAGGTTGTTCCCTTACTGCATGTTCAAATGGAGCAACGACTTTGGAGAGATGACTGAACAATAACACAGGCTTCTTGGTGTGAACGTGACCACCTCTGGCTCGCACCTCAGTACTGGACTTGACCAAAGCGTGTCCTCCTTGACATTTCAGAGACTTATGCGTACCCCACTCATATCCAGCCTGCAGCCTGGTGGGGCTGGTTGCACCAAATATTAGACTAGACTAATGCCAGCTGTATCAAATTTATCCAACCCTTAGCAACCATACCTCGAAACTATGATAACCAAGGTATCACAGAATTGCATTCATCTGGTTTCTGGCTTCACATCTGGTCTGATCTTTTTTTTTTTCCTCATTCATTCCGTTTTGGTCCAATGATATCTAATTGGTTCATTTGGTATTACAAAGGATTAAGTATCATTTTTTACAGTAGAAAGCAGAGATGATGACCAGACCATGGCCGAGACCTGAACACAGACACCATTCTATCTTTACCTGGACCTATAACCCATAAATTATCGAGAAATACTCAATGGTGACAGGCCTCATCTCTTTTAACTGCTGCAGCTTTGCCAGCATCATTTGATACTACTAAGTCAAGTGTGTGAGACATAGACACGGGAGGAACAACACCTGAGAAATGTGTGATGTGTTAATTATAAACATGGTTGAGATAGAGTTAGGAAAAGGAAAAAAACTGAAGCTATTTTCTTTTCACGGCACATTCTTAAAAGCTCTGTTGTTACGGAACTTTTGCCACCTTTAATGAAATTGAATGGGAAAGGAACAATCAGTTATTATTACAAGATAAAAGATCAGTAATTATTCCACTATTTCCTTCAAATAATGTTTGCAGTTTACATTACTTGTAGTAATAATAGCCATAGTTAATAGAGGAAGTATGGATTTCCCAAGCGTTCAGATGGTCAAGACAGTTTATTCATTTTACAAACTTACAATTGTGGGACAACATTAAAGCTTTAGTGCTGTATTAGACCAATTTAATAAATACCAAGAAATCTGTCCATATAGTCAGCTGAAACTGGATCTGAGCTATCATCAAACTCTTTGTGTCTTTGTGCAACCAGCCCCTGCTGAGACCATCCTAAATAACATCTTCACTCTGAAGCTATCCACTGTTGATAAAGCTGTCAAAATAATAAGAGCATGTAATTTGGCTGTTATTGCCTCTGTAACCTTTGGAGCTGACTGAATCAAATAACTGAATGTGTCCAGAACAGATGGTTAATGAGGCAGTAAGGGAGTTAAATACCAGGCTTTTTCCCATAACAGCTCTCTGACGACAGCGACAATATTTTACAACAAGTGACAGTTCTTCCTTGTATTCCTCATTGACTATTGTTGACATTCACAGAAGCAAAACATAAAATGAGAACTAAACAAGATGAGACACTGCATCAACGATTTCCTGTCCATGTATCACTGTTTCTGAGCAAATTGTTAATTTTTGTATGTATTTGCAGGATTCTATTCACTGAATATTCTTTTATTCATGATTTATTTATTTATCTATTTATTTTTATTCATATATTTATTTTTAATAAATATGCATTTATATTTATTTATTGTGCAGCAATAGATCATGTGCCATGACACCTTAGGTTGGCAAAGATGCACGAAACAGGGCTTGTATAAAACTGCTTGATGCATGCTGCAAAAATGTGCAATACTTTATCATTCGAGCTGTAAATTTCTTAGAAAGGACTTCAAAACATGGAGAGCTTCACATCAGTGATGTAACCACCTTGAACCGCCTTAATAGAAAATTTTTTTATACACTAATATGGTTTAATAGCTGTATTCTTTTTTTTGGTTTGGTCATCTGTTTGTTTGAGTGTCATGAGTGACTGCGCAGTTTTGTTGAGGTTTCCCTCAGCAGAAAATTCATTTAATTACATGGGTAGATAGCAAGCCAGGGCATTTAGGCTACCTGCACTGTGACGCGTGTCATTCCACCCATCACAAACGCTATAGTTTCATTCCTCAACACTGGTTTACAGGTCAGTATTCCAAAATATTCATTCATTCATTCATTCATTCATTCATCTTCTGCCGCTTATCTGTTTTTGGGCCGTGTGGTGCTGGAGCCAATCCCAGCTCACTCTGGGTGAGGTGGGGTCACCCTGGACAGGTCGCCAGTCCATCACAGGGCCAACACACAGAGACAGCCAGAGACCAACAACCACTCACACTCACACTCAGACCTACGGACAATTTAGAGTCACCAATTAACCTAAACATGATGTCTTGTCGGACAGTACGAGGAAGCCCACACAAGCACTGGGAGAGTATTATATCAAAACAGATTCAGCGAAATGAATTTTTAAAATATCCAACTAATGAATCCGTTTATCCTCCTCATTGTTCAACCGCGAGGTCCCTCAAGGTTAAAGCTGCGCGAAGGGTTGCGCTGTGGCCTACAGCAGCTCCACGTGTAGCCTCTGCCTCTGGGTCTCCACTTGTATTACACTTTAGATGAACGTCATGTCTGTCCATATTAAGTACACATTTAGAGTGGGAGGCTATTAGCTTAGCTAAGCACAAACACAGGAAGCCGGGGGGGGGGGCAGCACCAACGGCACCTTTAACGCTCCACTTGACTTACTAATTAACGTGGTGTGTCTCATTAGTTGACACAGTCAGAAATGTGTGAAACCAACTCGGGGAGAGACGTTGTTGTTTAAATCAGGAGGGGCTGACACGCTGAAATCAGTTTAGTCAACGCTAACGCAGCAGTAGTTGTCATTCAGTCCAGTTGGCGGTTTTTACACTAATTGAAGATACAGCAAATGAAGAACTGTCGTTTCTGTTCATAGAAAAAAGAAAAACCTATACAGAAGTGTCCATCTCATCCACACTTATTTTTCTCTTGTCAAGCTGTGCGCACAGTCCCAGTCTTTTGATATGGAGAGCAAAGGTAGCTTTGTTCTCCTGCTCCCAGTCTTAATGCTAAGCTAGGCTAGATTCCACTTTGTTGTAACCCTCTCACTATACATTGCTTCATGTCACTCACAGAGACACAAAGTAAAACTGCACCTGGCGCTCCTTTAAGCCAAGGTCTCATCCTGCTTCTCAATGTGCTCACTAATTCACTAGCAGCTATTCCACTAAAACTCAATGGCAAATTGCAATGTTTTTTTTGTTGTTTTTTTTGTTTTTTTTTTTTGTTTTACTATGCCCATCATTTTGAAAAGATCTCTCATAGCGAATTAGATGACCTCTTACTTCAAAAGCGTAAAACAAGAAAGACATTTTTGCAGATCTGCCAGCATCCAAACTAACAGCACCTCTACCTTCATCCTCAAAAATGCTCAGAATGTAATGCTTTGACAGCGAATTTCATAAATAAAGTCTTTCTTTCATGCATTTCAATGAGTCCTGGTTTACAGCTTTGAAGATTTGACATATCTGAACACCAAGTCTTCAGAGGACTTCAACAATGTCATGAATCACCTCCAATCTATATTGTAATGAGAGTGATGGCTAAGAAGCAACTTTCCTGAAAACAGTTATAACTTCTTCCAAGAATAATCTATCAGACACAATCTTCCAGTGTGACGCACATCCGCGTTTAATCCAGACTTTAGAGAGAACATCTAATCCCCAAATAAACAAATTGTGTCAGATTTACCTATTCCTACACTACTTAAAATCTCAGTGCTCCAGTAAAGCAACTGATCCTACACTATCATTTGTGTTGTTTATTAATACAGCTGCTGTTTTATGGTAATACAATGACTCACGCTCTAAAATGTCTGGCTGTGGTTTATACACACCAGTAGTTCTTTCAGGATTTTGTCCTAAAAGGGAGAGTGCTTTTAATGTGTTATGTGTGGCATGAATTACTAAAAACTCAGGCAAATTTCTTGAAAACCCAAAAGAGGAAGCGTGATATAAATAGTTTTACAAATTCCTATGTGTGCAAAGCCCTTGGTTCCGGGTATTTTGGTGAGCTTTAAACAGAAGGGAAAAGGATCTGATTTGAACTGAGTATGACCCAGATCTGTGTTGTTTTTCTCATTTTAAATCATTGCTTAGTAGATATTAATAAATATTATTTGATACCCTGTTTTCGGCTCTCATCACCATGGGAACTCACTTTGAACATTAAATAAAGTCAGGAAAAAATGCCGACCAGTGATGTCTTTATGGCTTACATTATTGTCACTTTGCCCTGTACTTATGCAAGGCTAAACCAACTCAACTTGAGTCCAGCCATGTACATTAACACACAGACATAAGAATTATATCAATCTGCACATAAAATGTTTCCCTTTTTTTTTAAGCTTTAGTCCATCTGAAGATGAAAATTTTTAAGTCTGAAAAGGAGAATGGGAGAGGAACACTGGAAACAATTGTGATTCTAAAAGGACGCTCAGTTTTAGTGTCTGATTTTTTTTCACTGCATTTTAGACACATGAAAAAGCTAATGGGGTACACTGAGAAGAAGCCTGATGTAACTTAACATAATGACACTTCAGTTCTGGGCAATCCAATAGTCTGCTCTCAGCTGGAGTTAGTATGTGAGAGATAGAAACTGCCAGACCTAAGAATCAGCGGCTTTGAAGACTGTGAGCATATCGAACCTCAATGCTGCTGCTTCTGTAATTTAGTCATTACTCATTTCACATCCCACTGTTTCACTGAGGAGAGATAATTTAAAAGTGCGCTACAATATTTACTAAGGTTAGCAGCAGAAACTTTCTCAAGACTTTCAATGAAACTTCATTTAAATCAATTCATCATTACAAAAAAACGCAAGCCTGTAATTATTGTGATTAATTTTCAATACTATGGCTTTAATGATGAAACTTGCTTCATCTCTGGCATCAGATGTGAGTCTCCTCCTTAATTCTCCTCCGGTCATTAATGACATTTTCTTACTCTCTGAACTCTCTTGGATGCTGTGAGTGTTCTGGTCTGGTACTAATTTTGGTGTTCATTCAGCATCTTATCCAGACTACTTCACTGGCGTAATATTTCCCTCTACTGTCACATATGTATGTCTTCATTGTGTCATAGACCATGTCTAGCTTTCTTCTCAGAAGTCAACCCTGATGCAATAAGCTTAAAATGCCTCACTGTTGTTCAATGTGATAGCGGACAAAATTGTCATTCCTTGGGAGATGTGTTTATATCCATCTGATTGGTCTTTGTTTTGGTCTTCACTAACTCCTGAGAAAGACAACGGTGCTGGGTATGTAATGTGTATTGGCTTAATCGGGCTTTTATCTTTGAAAGCTGCTCCCTGCTGTTGCTGGAAATTAAGTTGATGAGATATCTTCAGTTGCAGCAATCGTGGGTTGTTAAGTGTGTACTGATTTATTTGTGGTAACTGCCACAAACTGCCCAAGTGCCAGTAAAGACCTGAAATATTTCAGAGGCCACTCGAACACATTTAAAGCAGACAGTTGAATATACAAATGCTCTTTATGAAGCTAAGGGGTTTGATTTTTTTGTGAAATTTCCTCATAGTCAATAAATATATAGAACAGAAGAGAGTATCACAGTTCCAATCATATAGGACACAGGAACACAAGGGGAAGAGTTGACAAGGCCAGAACAGCAAAAAAAAAAAAAAAAAAAAGCCAGGTGCTTGCCAGAGCAGAGTGCTGACAGTGTTATCAGCCCTGTCCATCCAGACCACAAGCTTGATTGAAAATGTTGCAACTTTTTAAAGGGTTGTTATCTCTTAAACCAAGCAGAAATACGAGGTAATAAGCCAAACAGGTTGTGGCCACTTTGATTTCAAATCAAATTCAGCTGTAGCTACCAAATCACAAGCCTTCTAAATTTGGTTTTTGAATACTGACACATGGTATGAAATATGTGAACAGAAAGATCTCAATCAGATCTTGCAAGTGATTGAATCAGTTCCTTTTGAGACCTCGTAGATTGTTGATTGTAGTATTTTGCTGACATCTGCTGGTTTTTCTGAAGTACTTAAACATGCCTGCTCTAAATTCTTTTATGCAAACAGAAGATAATCCACTCTAAACTTATGGCTCATCTGGTATGGCACAATTTCTTCTTAGAGTTGATCGGCAGAGTGACAATCTGACGCAGTGAATCTGCACACTGACAGTTGGAAACCTGCTCATGATTATCGTGACTGGGATGGAAAATGGTCATGAACTCCTAGAATCAGTCACAATTACACTGGCAGTGGAACAACAGGAAGCAGATGAAAACAGGTTCCTTCAGCATACTTTTATTGTTCAATTGCCATCCACCAAATGATTAAAAATGCACAAAAGAAAAACTGTCAGTGAGGAAAAAGAAAGAGGAGGTCTTGAAGTGGAATGTCACGGCTGACTGCAGAAGTACATTTCTCTAACATTTTGCAGGCAGCCTCTGTCCCCGAGCCTGTGTTGATGTGTGACACACAAGGCATAATGGGGGGAAAAAAACTGTCATCCTGCATCAAGCATCCAATCAATTACTGTTGCATGTGTTGAGAAACGCTGATGAGGAAAGATGTGGTGGAGTGATGCAATAAAAGAAATATCAGTATATCTCTCAGTGGCAGAACCTCTGCAGGCGCTTTCAAATGATTCAGTGTCACATTATGGGTTATATTTTCAGTTTTTCTTTCCAGAAAATCATTTTGTGACAAAGTAAAATACTGGATTGGTACCAAAAGTAGACAAAGTAATTCAGTATGCATGTTTATTCCATCCCTTCACAAATCACAATCGCTATTATATTACCGTTTGGAAAATGTGTTGAGCCAACATTTTTGGGATTTATAAGAGTTGAAAAGGTTGAAAGCAAAATTCAGGAGAATAATTGAAATTCAAATGGTTAGTCTCAGTGACATACCTTACAATACTTTGTTTAGCTAGTTTAGAAATAGAAAACCATTGTTATCATTCTAAAATGCAAAATGCAACAAAATTAAGAGCGCTGCTGCTGATACATTGCACAACATTGATTCATTTGGAAAATGCCTTTTTTCAAAGTGACTTACAAGGGAGAGCCATCTCGAAAACTTCACACATAACCAAAGCTTCAGTGCCTGAACTAATGCCTGTAGTTAGTCAGGTGAGGACGTAGGGACTATTCCCTGTGGAGGTGAGTCCTCAAAAGATTCTTGTCAACATTGAGGGTCACCCCTGCTGATAACACCCTGATAACATTCAAGGAAAAACAAACCAGAACACCTTTAGGGATTAGAAAATAAAACCTCAGCTTCACTCACATTCAACACAATCTTGATATGAATTGAGTGATTCATGCATTGCCCAGAGGAAAATCGCTCAAGTATTACTTCTACTCCACTGTATTACAGAGGGGGGTGAGTTTATCTAGAGATTATTTTGGTGCTATTCTCTCAGTTTACCACACTGTGGCACTCTGTGGCTACTAAAAAATTTTAAACCGAGGCAACTGTGATGAATTCTCATTTAAAAAGACTGGTCGTTTTTATCTTCCTCAATGTTTTGCTCTATTTCTGTTTTGACCTCTTCAGTAGGACCTAGATAGTTTCTAGATCAGTAACCTTTTTACACATACTTGCAAACAGCAATAAACATTGAAACTCACTTTGATGTTCATATGAACAAATAACAGAACAGACTTGTTAAGAGAACAAACCTGACTGACTTCCTCCTGAACCCAACATCTGGACATTCTTGTACTCAAAGAGAGAATGCATCTCAGATTTATGGTACCTCACCATGAAGGTATCATCAGGCCCCAGGCAGACACAAAATTCAGTGACCCTGCAGCCACCAAGCAGCAAAACCATTTTGAAACTCCTTTGTGAGCTTTTTTTCACTTTGACTTTGCTTTCAGTCATGAACTGTAATGTTTATTTAATTATTTATTATTTTGGGTATCTTTTCCCTTTGTGATTTTAAAAAAGAAAAGGAAAAAAAAGGAGAGAGATAATGGCTCCCATTATAAATCAAAGAGACGTCTAAAGGTATATTTTAGTTTAATGTGTGGATGACTCCAATCAAGAAGCACCCCAAAACCGAAGGAGGGATTATGCTAATACTGCCCAGGCATGCCATACACTACACACAGGTCAGCAATTAATTCAGTGGGGAAAACAAACTGCAGTACTAAGTGTGTTGCTTTGCAGTTTCTCTTTGATTAACATCACTTACTTTAAACGTCTGAAATACTTTCAAACAAACAATGATGATCTCTTTTAAGTTCTTTCACTTCTGCACTTTCTTTTCTGTTATTCATATTCTGCTCAGCAAAACTGAATCCAAAACATTTGAATCACAGCACAAGTTAGTAATTTCGTTTAGGAACTGCATTTAGTAATGTTCAATTAACTGTTGGAAGCCAAAATCATGATCCAGATTAATATTGGATCAGATGTACAGCCCTTAGTATGACAGAAATCTGCTAATACACTCCCAGTGCTCTTTGCTGGTGCCAGATGGTTTCAGTATTTCAAAAACTGTGGACTTTCTGGGATTTTCTAATTCAAAAGTCTCTAGAGTTTTGTCTCATAACACTCACAATGGACAGACTGGTTAGAGCTGACATAGAGACAATGATATTTCAGATAACCACTCCAAACAACTGTGCTGAACTATGTGCAAAAAACAACAATAAATTAAGCAAATGAAAAATGAATCCAGAAAATAGTTACAACTGTGGTGACAGGAAAAGCCTGAGAATGAACAACACACCAAATCTTGTGGCGGATCAACTACCAAAATTGGAGTGTTTAAGACTCCAAAAACATGACCTGCTCTTATTATTTTGGATTCCAGCTGTGTTATTCACAAAGAATCGAAGGGAAGTGGAGAGTAACACAAGGTAAACAAAAATAAAATAAACAAAGGGTGTATCAATAAAAAAAAAAAAAAAAAAAAAAAAAAAAAACTCTAACTACTAACAAATAAACAATAATAGCTATGACAACAGCAACAATGAAAAACAAGCTTCCAAGAAAAAGAGGTCAGACACCTGCTTGAACAACATGCCCACTGAAGGGTCAACAGCAACAGGAAGACAAACAGGAGCAGTAACAGCAGGCAGCACTCTGGCTGCCAAATGGCCGGCTGGCCCTGTCTGGCATGTTCCCCAGGCTTTTCTAGGTTGGGGCCTGATGTCCCAACTCACTGCAGGTGTGGTCTGCTATCCACGGTAGATGAGTGAAAGGGGGAGGGCAGGACTTCCAAAAGTAAAGGGGGAAGCATACACGCACAACAGACCCACAGCACTAATGCTGTAGAAAGCAGCCTCCCCAATACGCGGCTCTGAATCAAACCTTTGGGATGTGGTAGAACAGGAGGTTGACCGCGTAAAAAAGCATCTGAAAAATCTGCAGAAATTATGTGATGAGGTATGTCAGCAGAGTCTAAAAGTAGTAGAGTCTAAAAGCATGGTCTCAACATCATCATCAAGACATGAAGAACTGAGGCTGTTTGAGAGCAAAAGGAAGATCTACCTAGTATTTTCACACTGATCCTAATAATTCGTATATCGCAATTACATTTGGCTCTCTGTCCTCCTTTATCTATAATTGTGTGCAGTTTTGTTTTAGCAGCAATAACATGAGGCATCACATTCCATAGTGGTTGACTATGTGTGGTTGATTTACTCTCAATGGCAAAATGCTCTTAGATGTCTTCTTGTAAAACTTGAAAGCCCAAAGCGGAGTTGTGAAGTAATCTAGAATCAGATTTCTGCTCAGCAATTTGAGACGGAAGCCATTCAAATGTCCTCAGTGCTTTTCTTTGACATTCTCTGCTGATGGTAAGAGGCAGAAGTTAAGGAAGCAAAGCACTGTTACCTCAGGAAAGTTACTATGACCAAACTCCAGCCAGTGACATCAGCTGATAAATGCGTCTGTGCTGTCTGGGGGGCACCAGGTCAAAAGATAACGCTGATCAGCTTTCAGCCGGCTTAGCTTTAAACTCTGCTGGAGTGAAACTCACAAAACGAATTCTCACTTCTAAGCAGATGAACACACCTTAATTGATCTCTAATGACTTGTTAATAATTGTGGAACTGCAACCAGGATGCGGTTAGTTTAGCCTAATTTAGACTAACTTTGTTCATGTTTGGAAAAATAATTTGGTTTGAATTAATTAATGCATGACTAAAATAAAAAAAAAATTATCATTCAGTTCAGGATTACTGCACTTATTTTTTTTTGTCCACTTTAAGGTTAGGTTTTTATGAGTTACTTAGTTATTCGTTGGTTACAAATAAGCATTTTCTGCAGTCTAATAACTGCACATTTTAGACTCCATAGCTGGGGGATCAGGTTCTGCATCTTTCAGATGTGCATTTTCTACAAAGGTGGGTTTCTTTGTGCCTGCAAAATATATAAACACTGTTCTATCTTTGCCTTTATATTTTGAGTGGAGAGCACTACCCTTTTACTCAAAGGAGGGGAGGTTCCCTCCCTATTCTCGAAAATCCAATATGCACTTTCTTAAAAAAAAAAAAAAAAAAAAAAAGGTGCCATCCCACCCTGATGTAACTCTTTGCATGACCGGCATGGACAGTTTGGCCTTGTCCTTGGATTCAACACATTCTTCATCATGTTTGGGCCTTGTACACAGACCAAGCCATAGTTCACTCTCCACACATGATTCCATTGTTTCCTGACAGACGAACTGCTATAGCATTTAAAAAACTATTTAACAATCTACTTTTAATGCACAAAGCAGACAATTGAGTACCATTAGTGATCAATATGTCAGAGTACGAAATCAACATCTTAGCACTCTGGACTTTTTCCTTCAAGGCATAGGTTGTGTTGCTAATTGAAACCCAATATTCACATGTGAGTGTTTTCCTATTGTACTATTTTTATTATTGGCATGCAGTGAATGTTGGGATAGGTTGGGAGTCCACTGCGGCTCCACTGTCCTGGGAGGAGAATGGCACATGTTCCTGTCATATTTGAAAATGCATAAAAGAAAATCCTTCATGCTAACTGTGACACAGTTGATTTTCAAATTCAGGCTCCAAAGAACACGGCCATGAATTGGGTTTAAAACATAACACATAGCACATTTCAGACTTCATAGATTTTCCAAAGTAAAAATGTACATTACACCCCCATAATGCCAACGGAACACACAATGAAAACCTGAAGCACTCGCCTAAAAAACACTAATTTGTTCATCATGCACAACTTTTGTACATACCTTTCACATAACATATACCTGTCCCCAAGCCTTTGGTTTATCCTCTCACTCTGAAATCAATACTGGTATGCACGTTCTATGGGCTTCCCGTGGCTCTTTGCATTGTAGCTAGATCGAAACAAGCCCTTAGGTGAATGCAGCACAATTTAGTTCAGCTCTCATTCCACTGACTCACAGCGTGAGACAATGCTATATGGCTGTACAAAGTGTGTCGGTCTCCACAGAGGACTCACAACAGAATAGTGAAGTTAGAGTTTTGCTGCATATATTCTGCCCTTCTCCAATATCTACTTCTATTCTTTGGAAAGACATTGTCTTAGGCTGACAGCAGATGAAGAAGAGCACAAAGAGAAGAGGAATGAAATGTCCAGGTTGCCGCAGACACACCCTTCGTCTTCAGGACCGGGGCCCCCTCTGATCTCTGTGGCTTGAGGGGTGCTGATGTAGATGCAGATAGAAAGAGAGAGAAAGAGAGAGGGAGCAAAGAGAGTGCAAAAGAGAAAGTATGATAGAAAAAGAGACAAAAACAGGAACCCACCATAACCTAACTATAACCTTTTTGATAAATCAAAAAAATATATATACAAAACAAGATTCACGTAACCAATGACGGCAAGTAAAAACTAATTATGGCATTAAAAGAACAGGGTGACATCACTGCTCTTAAGTGATGTCTTAAGCATGTAGTGGTTATGCTAAATTTTAAGGGCTTTTAGTGTTTTGCATTTCACACATCCTTGCTTGAGATGCCTTGGTTTGTTTACAAGGACATCCTGGATGCCCCCGAGGCCTGCTTTGGAAATTGCTGCCCCTGTCCTGGCTAACCCTAACCCCTGGATCTAATGATCTCTGCCCAGCATTCTTTAAAAAAGGAGACTTAGGGCCTCTTTCTTGGCCTTGTTTGCAGTCATTATCAGAGCTTGATCAAGGAGACTGCTAAAGTGTAATAGAAACTGTGAAGATTTAAAGGTATGAGCTGCACCCAATTCAAGTTACATACTAATCCTATGATTTTAAGTATAATTTCAAGTAATACTGAATTACAGAAGGGCATTTTGACTGACACTTGTGTGTTGCATGTATTACAGATTGGTTGGATACAACCAAAAAATGCAAATAAACAAAGAAACAAACAAACAAACAAACAAAAAAACATACTTTGAAGATAAAAGACAATATGTACTGTGAACTGGAAAATCATTAAATAGTATGGATGAATACCAGGGCAAATTAACTCTATTAAGTAGCAAAATGTATGTTCAATATTGAAAAAAAAAAAAAATATTTGACACGGAAAATAAAAGTCTTAAACTTAAAATTTTAATGAAAATCCAACATATAATTACTGAGATATTCCTTTAAATGTTCTATTCGTAACCTTTTTAGTTTTGAATTACTCTAAGGACAACACGCTAATTCAATATTGCAGTTTGCTTGACTCTGTGCGTTATTTTGTTTAGGCTGTTGGACTCGCGCGGCCGGTGCGTACGCGGTTGGCAGCGGTGCTTTGATTTGATTGGAGGAGAGCTCGTCCCGTCTCTTCTTCTTCTCCTCCTCACTGAGCGCAGCGGCAGTCTGCTGACATGTGAACGGGACAGAGCGGCAGCGGCAGCAGCAGCAGCAGCAGCAGCAGCAGACGTTGGTTTGTCCACTTTTTTACCCCCCCTCCCTCGCAAAAAAAAAAAAAAAAAAAAAAAAAAAAAGAAAAACAAAAAACCCCAACATGCCCTGTACGGAGCTGTCGGACTAACTAACAACCATCTTCGTCCGAGTCTACACTTCGTACGAACTTTTCCTTCCCGAGGTGAGCGTTTTGTCGGTCGTTGTCGACGCGAAACATTTTGGCTTTTAAACGGAGGGTTTGTTTTCACGTCGCATGTTGGAGGTGGCGACGTCTGTTAATGTGAACTAACGTCTGCTCAAAATTCTAATAATGTCAGCCAGTTAGCTGTGTGACTTTTATTTTTAATGCAGTCACTATTCTTGGATCATTTCATAAGGATATTTTTTATTTTTATTATGAATATATTCTTTAATTGGTGTCAGGTCTCCTTAACTTCCCAAGTACAAGTCGCCTCCAATATTACAGTAACTTGCTCGCCTGTATTGATAAATACCGGAAAGTTTTTAGTGACTCAAATTCATCTTAGGCAATGTTTTTAAACACTTTATTTAATTAACAGTGGCTATAAATCGCTTTATGTTATACTCAGTGTGCTTGCTAAGCATATGACACTTTTTTGGGGGGCTTTTTACACTTGCCCCAATGTTCCCTCAGTGTTTTCATTATGCTCAAGTAATTCCCCTTGAGGGAATTACACAACATAATGTTTCTACATAGGCATCAATAATTCAAGGCTAGGCTTTGGCCAGGACTTAGAACTATGTGCAAAAACAATAATAAATTAAGCAAATGGAAAATGAATTCAGAAAATAGTTACAAATTAGCTTGCATTGTATGTGATCACATCAGTGCATGGCCCCAGAAGAAATGGCAAGGAAATGTGAAATCCTCTCTGCTTGACAGAACGTTGTCTAAAGCTTCACCTAAAAATTCAAAACACCAAGGGTGCACAGTCAGGGTATCAAAACACTTAAATATGAGTCTATTAAGACAAGCTGGCTAGTAATCTGTTTTAAGGATAATTTCACAGCACACATACTGGTTACAGTATGGGGAGCAAGAAGATGGAGGGCATGGTTGTTAGCTGGGAATGACTCCGTGGAGGTGAATTTAGATGAATGGGAGTTGTTTCTCCAGTTTTAGTATTTTCAGGGTCAAGTAAGGGTCAAACTAGCCTTGAGGGATTCCCTGTTCAACAAGCATTTTTAGGATGATTTCCCTCTAGGTGGTGAAATTACACCCTTGGTTGGTAGATGAGCATTTTATTCTGAACACCATAATAACTCTTACTAACTCTTTAATCTTAAACAGCTTCATGTCATGCGTTCCACAAGATGCTGGAAACTTTGCTCAGTGACTCCTTGTAAACATGATTACATCACACAGTTTCTGCAGATTTGTCAATTTTCCATTCATGTCCTAGTCTACTACATTGAAAGGGTGTTTTGTGGGATTCAGGTCATGCAGCTGGTACTCACTTTGAGATTCATGAAGCCAGATTGCAATGACTTTTGATTTGTGGTATGGAGCATTATGCTGCTGGAAGAAGCCATAAGAAGGTGAATAATCAGATGACCTCCTGACCTGCTGCTTGATTTTATGTATTGTGCTGCTGCCAAATGATTGGCTGATTGGATAATTGCAAAGCAGTGTAGTTGACCTATATACTGATGGGTAAAGATGATAAATGTTCGACATTAAACTGGTCAAGAATGGGGTTTGGAGATATGAAATTATAAATTGTATACTTTTGGTATATTATACAGCAGTGTTGATGTACGATACGATACCTTTTCTGAATAATACATATTAGGTCTAAATGGTGCTTTGTTGTCCAGGATCATAATAAAAATCTTTATTTTCATAAAAAAAAAACCCTTTATTTTGTAAGACGACTACATAGTTTGGAGATAAAAACTCTCAAATACCCAGCCGTGTGATGCAGTCTTTCATTGTGTGCACTGCGTGAAGCCAATGAATGCATCCATGCAGTCAGAGTACAAACAACTTCATCCATGTGTCCATCTGCTCATTTCCCCCAGGGAAGTGATGAGTGGGGCACAATGCTGATGAGGTGAGAGGTCACCAGGTGCATAATGGGCACATAATGACTTTAAATGGGCCACGGGGCATATGCGTCTAGTTGGGACACATTTTACAGGATGCAGAAACTAAACACGGTGTTAGAGTTGATTATTAGATCAGTCTGTCAGATGGTGAGATGGTGTTCATTGACACTCTGCTGTAAGTTGCATTTTGCTTTTGAGTGAGAATCAATGTTTAACCTACCACATTAGTTTTTATAGTCCCTATATAGCACATTAAAAGCTTCATATTGATCATAAAATGTATTTTCAGGAGATGATATTACATTTAATCAGATTTATACATTGGATTTTTAAACCAAACCTCTGGTGTTAGTATAATAGGGCAAAGCCAGAGAACGGCACACTATTTATCACAGCACTGTTTCACATTGAGCACCAAACCTGCAATTGAATATCTCTGTGGCATAAGAAAAGGAGCTTTACTTAGTTTTTGCTCTGCAGGGGCTCTAAATGCTTCTTAACCATTCGTTGCTCAAAACAATTAATTCAACTGCCATACACAGCCCCTCGCTTCTCAGACTCTGCATCTCCTTTCACTAAATTGTCTGAATGGTGAGGATTAAAGAAACAGGGGAAAGTGTTCATGTTGGCCAGGGCTATGGAGAATGTGATTGTTCCACTTGCATTAATGAGTCTTATACTCATTGAAATACATCCACCTATTCACACATCATACACAGCCTTTTCAATACACAGAGATCACTTCTATCACCCTTACACACATACCAATAATGATGTGCCCAGGGATGGACTGAGGTCCTGAATGTCAAACAAATGTACATTTTCTGTTAGTATTGTGGCTGTGATGATCACCTGTTGATTTCTTGAAAGAACATTGAAAGAAAACAGAAACTCAGGATACCGAACCACTGGTTATCTTCAAAATATATTAAAGTATTTCCCAAACATGAATTTTTTTTAATTGGTCCACAACAACACTAACCTTAATCAAAGAATAGGTGACAATCTGTTGGTCTGTCTGTTGCTCTCTCTCGCTAAACCTGAAGCAAGTCTGTCACCAGGTCTCAAAGAAATCTTCAGGATTGACTCATGTTGACTCACATTGTTCTTTTGACATCATTTATAAGCTACCCACACAGTGCAATTGCTCTTATGATTGTTGATTGACAAGATCATGTTCATTGGCACAACCACACTTTACAACATTTGTGTGAGAGAATGTGGAGCATTGTGCTAAAAAGAAATGTGTGTAGGTCTGCTGTGATTAGTTAGGTTAGTTATGTCAGTTGATGACATTGACACTTCAGCAACATCAATATTTTAAATTGATGCATTGCTTTCCAAATATTCAATTAATTTTTACTTTCTTTTAATTCAAATCTTTCATTAATAAATCAGAATATTCAATTAAGCCTATTGTATCTATTTTTCATGAAAAATGAACTGTTCCCTCCCCAAAAAACTGTTAAAAAAAGTACCCATTTCTACTACAGTTCTTTTTAAGTTAGCTCTATTTTTTTGAGTTAGTTTTACTCAGCTGAAACTGGCGTACTGTAACTCATAGTAGAGTTGTCCTGTAAGGTCTTAACATGTTGATGTTTATAGCATTGTGTAGGTTGACATCTGTAGTATATATTTAGATCACATCTGGCTCAGCTGTCACATGGATGACAGAAGGTTTATTTCCAGCATTGACCCCAGGATTAGCCAACAGCATATCAGCCTGCTGGATCTCTACAAAATGCACAAGTGCCTGACTGTGATTGAACCGATAATATAGTTGTAACTATCTGTCCTGAATTCTCTGGGGTATTTATGGTTTATAGATGCTTTTGTCAGCACAGGCCTCTGTGCCTCACTGCTACAGTGAGCTAGCTGTCACTGAAACAAATCTTGGGATTAGTGAGTGGGTCAAAGGATTGTGCCAGCCTGATTTTGCCACTTTGTCCTTAACTGGTGCAGCAAAGACAGATGGCTGGGATGTAAGTGAAAGGAGGAAATCAAGGGTAGAAGGGGGCCTTGCGCTGTGACTGTTTGTGGAAATCACAAATCTGATTTCTGTCACTGATCCTTCACACATCACACAACCATTCTGTAACTGAATAGGTGTTGTATTATAATACTAAGTATACATGAGTCATGTGAGTTTTTTCTGTCATCAACATTTGTCATGTAAAACACAGGTAATTAGTTTTTAATAAAAGTTGCTGTTGACAGGATCCATTACTACAAATGTTGTTGTCACTACATGGATTTGTCTGCATTTATATATGGCTTCGTGGTATAATCCCAGATATTTCAAACTAGCTTGAGTCAACATCATGTTGTGGAAAGCACAACATTTTGAAGTAGTTTATGGCAGTGGTATTAATAATTTACCATTCTTAAGTTGGTAACTTCATTTAGTCAAACACTCTGTGTGTGTGCGTGCGCGTGTGCGTGCGTGCGTGCGTGTGTGTGTGTGTGTGTGTACGTGTGTGTGAGAGGGAGGGGTGGGGGGCAATCGGCACCTACACTGTATCCACAGGAAAGAAACAGTATGTGTGAGAGCAAGCAAACAAAGGATTATGAGCCCAGAGAGGGAGATTTAAGTTTCCAGTTTGGCCTCCAACCAAATCTTTCTATGTATATGTTGGAATAGAAAAGAGAGAAGGCAATGTATGTCTGACTTGAAACAAAATTTGTCAAAGCGCAAAGTTCGCAGTTGTGATTTCACATTAAACTAAACAGATGCAATCAGGCAGTTTTTTTCCACTGAATATGCTTTGTTGGACATGGAGAGGTCCTGTCTTTGCTAGCTGGTCAACTGGGGGTGCTATATTTTCCCCCTCTGTGATTAGTTTTTAACTTGTATTGAAGTTATGCTTCTCAGCTCTCCCTACCTTTTCCTGGTAGGAATACAGCACAGATTCTAAGCATTAAATCTGCAAAGAAGGCGCTTGTTTTTCAGAGGCAAGCAGGTTAATAAGTATTCTCCAGGGCCTCCTCCCGGAGCCTTGTGAAAAGCGAGGGCTTGGCATTTCTTGTTTTTGAATTGAGTCCTGAGTTCCTAAAAGTTTGCACAAAAGCCCTGTTGCCTAGCGGCGTGTTAGAGGCCTCAGTGTGAATGCAAGGCCTGCTTTGTGTGTACGGGTCTCTGACTGAGCAGGATCTTCTGGAGAATCAACTGGAATGCAGCTGGTGCGAGAATGCCCCCCCCCTCCTTAATCTTGTTCATTTTCAGTTGGAAGGAAAGAGTCATTCAAAAGCTTTTTCATGCAATCATTGGAGTTTCACACTTTGTGTGGTCTGTTTCTAAGTAATTGGTCAGACATTTCTGGGGCTTCTCCCAAATAGTTTTTTTTTCCAGTTTGAAGGCTTCATCATTTTTATTATTCACAAAGGCAATCATAGATTATTTTTTTATTTTATTTTTTGTGATTTTAAGTTTGAGTGTGGTGCAATTTTTGACTGCAAGCATTTTGGATGCTTCTTGCCAGAGCATCTATGACTTTATATGTAAGCACTAAAACTTAATGAAGAGAAGCATGAGTTTAGATATGTATGGTGATATTTGGACTTTTTAATAATCTAAATATATTATGAAAACACAAGACAACCTAGTTGGACAGGGTCCGGTCACATTTTAGATGGTTTTCATCTTTCTTATTGCTTTAAGGTTTGATATCAGTCGAATCACCATTCACTCTATACTGTTTTGACCATAGGAGTCCATCCATCCATTCTTGTATTCAGTAAGGCCTAACGCCATCATCAGGAAGGCAAAATGGCATGACCAAGACAAATCACTTCCTCTCTGATACTGATCCACAGCGCCCGCTACATTGTTGAACCACACTCTCAAATCACATAGCAGACAAGAGTGCCATTTGCATATGTGCGCATCGATATTTGTGGACCATGTGTACACAGCTGCTGAGACTGAGTCTGCCTGCAAGCATCAAGTAGAACAGAAGTCCCCATCCTCTAATTTGAAGTAGGAAACCTCTACAACATGAGGGGTTGTAGCCCTCCAGGACCAGGGATGGGGACCTCTGATGTAGAATGTAGGCGCCCCACTAGTCATATTAGCATAGCTTTATTCAGAACGGTCAACTGTCTACCTTTGCAGATAAGAATTTTTGAAACAGAGACTTGGTTCAACGAACATCGTTTGGGAGGAAAACTGTAATATACAGCTGTGTTATATGATTGAGTTGAGATTAAGGGCTAGCATCTTGGAAATAATCCAATACTCTTTCTGCCATGTATGCCTGCAGCACACTGAGTCAACCTTTTTGATGTCATCTGTACAATGTCGTCTCATTCTCTACTGCATTTCCAGTAATGAAAAACACAGTCATTAGAGTGACTGTCATCACAGATTAGACTCCAGGGATCAGATGGGACATGCGTCTTCCTCTGTGGGGCGGAGCTGTAAAATTAGTGTTGAGTTGAAAACTGTCTCACTGTCTCACATCCTGTGTCTGTCTCAGGTCACATGTCTACTTTTTACTTTGTGAAGGTAAATTTTCAGGCAGCACGGTGGCATAGTGGTTAGCGCTGTTGCCCCACAATAAGAAGGTTGCACGTTTGGTTCCCGGCCTGGGTCCTTTCTGTGTGGAGTTTGGATGTTCTCCCTGTGTCTGCGTGGGTTTCCTCCCGCTGTCCAAAGACATGCATGCATAGGTTAACTGGTGACTCTAACTTGACCGCGACCCGGATATGGATAAAAATGGATGATGATTTTCACAGGATGACAACAAGTACATGGACAAGGAGGCTTGGTCTTGTTGGTCAAGTAGAAAGTTGTCTTGTTAGATCTAATAATTAATGTAGAGGTTTGTTTTGATTGCGCCCTTTCATAAGGATTAAAAACAATAATTAATAATGTTTGCATAGATAAATTTATTCATTAGTATTGGTGTGGTCATTTATTAAATGATAAACACAAGTGTTGCTTCTGCTTGCTGTAAAGCTCAATCTATGGTATTGCAGGGATGGTACTATTATGGATTTTGATGATATTATTTTTTAAATGTTTCTTTTACACATGTGCACACCCACACCAGTCATAAACCACAGAGTATTGTAGTGTAGTTAAACTTTTGTAATCTGTAATTGTGAGCATGTCTCTGGTTGTTGATCATGAAGAACAACCTCCTGGACCTCCTTTTTAGGCAAGGCAAGTCAAGGCAAGGCACATTTTTTTGTATAACACAATCCATATTATAATTCATAATTCAAAGTGCTTTACAGACATTAAAATCATAAATAGAAAATACATTTCAAAGAAAAAGAAAGAAAGAAAAAAGAAATTACACCAGTAAATGATATATTGAATGAATTAACAGCTGGTGCAGACAGGTGTGCAGGGAGGTTGTTCCACAGGTAAGGAGCATTATAACTGAAAGCTGCTTCACTTAGTTTGGTTCTGATTCTGGGAACACACAATAGACCCTGATGACCTGAGGGGTCTGGATACTTCATACGGAGTTAATAAGTCTAGAATATATTTTGGTCCTAGACCATTTAGTTCTTTGTAGACCAACTGTAAGGTTTGAAAGTCTGTCCTCTAACTCACAGGAAGACAGTTTAGTGATCTGAGGAGTGGTGTAATATGGTCCAATTTCCTGGTGTTTGGATCAGCTGTGCTTGTCTGATTGATTGATTGATTGATTGATTTATTTCTTGTTTAGGCCAGTAGAGAAACCATTGCAATAGTCCAAGCTACTGAAAATAAATGCTTGGACAAGTTTTTCCATGTCTTCTTTAGACAGAAATCCCTTAATTCTGGCTATATTATATAATAAGCTGATTTAGTAATCAGCTTTAAATGTTAGAGGGTTAGGGCTAGTCAGAAGCTAAGGGCAACATGTAGATATTGAAAAGAAGTGGTTGGAGAATGGAACTTTGCGGCACTTCACACATAATATTTTTTCTTTCAGACACATCATACATACACATAATACCAAGACCTAAGTTTTGGAGACATCATTATTCAGATATACAATACAGGACAAAAGTTTGGACACACTTTCCTATTTATTTGAATGAGAAGGTGTGTCCAAACTTTTGGCCTGTACTGTATATCATTTAAAAGTTTGATAAGTACAGTCTCAGTGCTGTGGTGCAGATGAAATCCAGACTGAAATGCATTAAAAAGATTGTTCTGCATCATGAAAGCATGAAAAACGTATTGAAAAACAATCCTTTCAATAATTTTTCCTAGAAAGGGAATATTTGACATTGGCCTGTAGTTACTTATTATGGGAGCATCCAGATTAGTCTTTCTTAGGAGAGGTTTTATTACTGCAGTTTTCAGGGCTTTGGGAAACTGAAGAGAGTTAAAAATTTAAAAACATTTTTAAAAAACGTTTGTTGGCAGAATATCAAGGCAGCATATTGTGGATTTTAAATGTGATACAGTTTTCGTCAGAACTGCAGGTTAACATGTACTAAATTAACTGGAGAACAAGAATGCGCAAGTGGAGTTATCATTTAGCCTGAGCTGAAGCTGCAATACTGTTTGTCTTGTCCGTGTTTATTTGTGAAAATGGCTGTACCATCATTGTATGACTTGTGGGACGGCAATTCTGGAGGGACTGATGTTGTTGGGTTTGTCTGTCAATCCACAACAGAGGACAATGTACGGGCATTATTGCAGTTTCTCTTAATAATCTCTGAAAAGAATCCTTGCCTCGCCTTCTTCATTTCATGGTTATAGGTGTGGAGACTGCTTTTGTAAATATCATAATGAACGTGGAGTTTGTTTTTTCACCACCTGCGTTCTGCGTCTGCAGACTCTTTTCTGGTCTTTGTCCAGTGTGGTGTTCCTCCAAGGTGCCATTTTCTTTCCTGACAAAACTTTGCTCCTGATTGGGGCAATGGAGTCAATAATAGTCATAACTTTGGAACTGAAACGATTAAAAGGTCATCAGTTGCAGCAGAGGGCAGTGTTGGTGATGGTGTATTTTAGAATCGAAATATTCCCACACGAACAATTTCACTCAATTTTTGCTTGGATAAAGGTTGCTAACTCTGTCTTTCTGTTCGTGTCCCTTTAAACATACCAAAAACAAAACAAAAACAAAAACCCAATCCTTCTTTTTTCAGCTGAAGGGGCTGGAGTGCATCAGTAATTCTTTTACAATCTTGATATAATTTATCCTCTATGGTTGGATAATTGTATAATTATGATGTTTTAAATAGTGGTTAATAGAAAAATTGGTTATAGTACCAACTAGGGGTGTAATGGTAAGCTAAAGTCAAGCTAAATATGTACCTTAGCTTTGAACTCATGGTTCAGTAAATTTTCAGTACAGAAAAATGCCCCTGAAAAGAATTTAATCTTGTTTCATTCATTTCATTTATTGTCATATTGATAACATAAAACAGTAAACATATCAAAACAATTCCCTGAAGGAAAGATAGTTCTTAATAATAAAAATATTACTGGGTCTAGTTAGGAAAATAAAAATAAAAAAATAAAGATAAGTCAAATTCTGGCATTAAGCATTTTCAACTTCATATCTAAAGTGTTCAGTTAATGATAAATTAATGATTTTAAAAAAACCCTATTTGGCTTTACTATCAATTTGAAATAATCTCAAAACCTTACATGCTTAATGCTTCAATATAGAAAACACAAAATACGAGCCTCATACTCCACTGTGCTAACCCTAGATGCTAAAATGAGTTGCCAGATGGCTCTGCGTGGCTTGTCTGTACTAACCCTAGACTGGGTTGTTAGTTAGATTAATTAACTCAAATGTGTTTGGCTAGCTCAAGCTAAGTGAGGCTGGTCTATGTTAAACGAGGTTTCTAGGATGGCTCAACAGCAACATACGGGGCTTTGCGATAGTGTTCCGTTAGAGTACAGTACAGGCCAAAGGTTTGGACACACCTTCTCATTCAAATGAATAGGAAAGTGTGTCCAAACTTTTGGCCTGTACTGTAGTTCCGTTTTGCTTTAGCGTAGAAATATTTTCGGTAAGTTTGGTCCACACATGTATTTGTACTGAACACCCTGTATTGAATGTTTTGGGATGAATACACATACGATTACACACCTAGTACCAAACCTATGGTATTGGTGCCTTAAGACAGGGATGGAATAATCTCACTGAAACTCAATCAAACCTTTTAATTAAGTGACACCCTTTAATGCTTTTACACTTTTACAGCAGTGTAGGTTTTGAGTCAGTGTGAATTTTCTGAAGATTAATGATAATGTCAACATCAGTAACAGCACTTTGAAGCAAACTGATTATTAATAGGATTCATGAAATGCTTGAACAAACAGGAGTGCACTGAGCTCATAGAAACAGAGTTATTACAAGACAGTGGAATGTCAGTCAGCTGACAAGTTTTAATGATATTGACAATGGGATGAAATATTTGAGGTGCAGTAGTCTTTTTCCTTTTCGTCACTGTCTTCCTTGTGGTTAGACAAAAACCACAGTAGTGTGTCTGCTGTTTACAGTGGTCATGATTGCTCTGTTCCATGGTTGTCTATGTGAAAATCATGCTTTGTAGCACAGCAGGTAATCTGTTACCTGAATTGACCCTTCCTTGGACATGATCCAATAAAGGTAGTCGTTTTTTATTTTAGCAACCTCGTTAGGGGTCACGAGTGGTACGGAGTGGTAAAGTCAAAATTTCAAGATTAAATTTGAAATACAATTTTGTGAATAACGTTGGAATTTTGAGAATAAAGTTAAAATACAATTTCGGAAATAAAGTCGAAATGTCTCCTCTGGTCCATCAGATCCAGTTAGGAGAGTGACTGACAGCTATGCATGCAGCAGCAGTTACTAAATTCTTGGAGTGTAACGTTAAGGGTACGTTTCTGAAGTAATGCAACTGTGCAATTAATTGATATTTCAACATTTCGACTTTTTTCTTGAAGTGCATAGTGAAAAAAAAAAAAATAATCTTCCTCCTCCTCAAATATTTTTCTCCTACCTGGCCTTAATACTCTTCCATACAAGTGGTGATGGCAGTCCACTCTGCTCAGTTTTTCATTTTCCTGTTTGGCATTTTACTATGAGTGGAACGCAGGCTGGCTTGTTTTCACAGGGTGTGTTTCCTGTTCTCTCCCCTGCAGATGAGAGGATGAAGGGGATGAACCGAGGCAGTTTGTGGAGTTTGTAGCAACAGAAGACTCAGCAGCACTGGCGGCCATTCCAACCCCTGTTTGCCACCTCTGTCTGCACCGGCACTTACCATGAGTTAGAGGGCATTGCTGCCTCCTTTAACATCTGCAGCACTGTGTCTGGAGACAGCAGCATCACTCGTCCTGCTTCATGAGCCAGCAGGATGTGGCTGAGGTCCTCGCACTCTCTGAGCGCCTCCTGGTAGCTTCACACAAGGGACAAGCTGACAATGTGGTCCAGCTTATCAACAAGGGTGCAAAAGTAGCAGTCACCAAGGTGAGTGCATGGTCCTGAATGTGCTGATTCTCACAGTCTTGTTATTTGTAATTACGTTCATCAAAGGTTTTGGCTTTGAACAGTTCGCAGCACCTTGACAACATCTGACTTGAGGGTTAATGATAATTATGATTGACCCTCGAATTTTCATCTATTCCCACAGTCAGGTCAGAATTTCCATTTGAGTAACATTCTGGTCCTTGAGAAGATAGCACAAGAACCACTTCCTGGATATTTGTGTTAAACAAATGTACTCTGTCTTCTACATCATCCTCATTGTTTGTCATTGTTGATGACATGAAATGCAGTCTCAACTGAGATTAACACTGCTTCTGTCTTCCAGTATCACAACAAGACCGTTTGTTTCACAGTGTCAGTGTCAACTTCAGAGTCATTATGCCCCTGTAGTTATTAGTTATTCCTAATGACTCACTTCTCTAAAAATGAAACAACCTCTGTTGACCGGAATCTTTTGCAAATGGTGAATTCGGATTCAGAAACAACTGGCTTTAATTGCTGACTCTGTCTTTCTTGCTAGAAGCCTGTGTTGTAGTGTCTTAATGTTGTCTTACTTCAATTGTGGAGTTGTGTGTTTGGCATTTTCAGTTGGCTGGATCACAAACTAACCTTTTAGTTACTGCAAAGTCAACCCTGTCTACTACAATTTTATTTCAACTTAATCTGTCAAAATTATGTTCAGACTTAAATGTTTTATTTTTATTTTTTTATGAATGAACCTGTAAGGTAGCACTGTCACCTCACATCAAGAAGGTCCTGGTCTTGCTCTACTTTACATATAGAGCAGGTCTAGACCTAACTCTTTATAAAATTATTTAAAGAAACCCAACAGATTCCCCCCATGAACAAGCACTTGGCGACAGTGGAGAGAATGAGAGAGCAGGAGGAGGGGATTTTCAACAGGTGCAAACAGGAACATATGATACTGTATGAAGTTGAACAATGATTTTGTGGCTGTAAAACAATTTCAATTGTTTCTCCACACAGAAAAAATTAAACTTAAGTTTGCATGCTGTCTGTGTACATCGGAGATTGGTTCTAAATTCTTCTGCAAGTGTGAATGTGTGCATGAATGGTGAAGTCAACCCCTGAATCTGAAGTTGGTATCATCAGTCCTGTGCCTCATTATTCACAATGGTGAAATATGGTGTAAAGTGGATCTTGTATTGCAAGACAAGATATTCTAGTGTAAAGTTTCTTTCTAAAGTATATATTAAATTGAAAGTCGGAAACCTGACCAATCAGAGTGCCCAGCCATTTGCTCTGTCTGATGATGGCTTCTTTTTATTTGGAGAGGTCCATTGAATCTGTGACAGTAATAAATAAATTACACATGCAATTTCTCTAAAAGTAGTAAGTAAGACCACACATATTTGTTCATAACATAACACAACTCATAACACAACATCCATTTTAAATTGAATGTGAGCAGAGCACATGCAGTCCTGGTCTCAAATATGAATTGGTCTGACTATGCAATGGTGTGCTTCCTCTATCATCTTTGGGAAGAAAATAGATCTGTAACTATGAATTACTTTTTTGCCTGTGGCTCATCTGCATTTCATTATCTCATTTGCATCCCACTTTTCTTCATTATCTTATTTTTTTAAATCAGTGAGATACAAAACAGAGCATGAAGAGGGTTACTTTGATGGGAGTGGCTGAAATGTATCTGTACATGACTGTTTTGTTGCTATGATCAACAGACTTTATTTACCAAGGCAAGGCAAGTTTATTTATATAGTACATTTCATACACAAGTTCAATGTGCTTTACATGCATTACCAGTGAAAAGTTCTCATTCGAAAAAGTGTCCAAACTTTTGACTGGTAGTGTATATACAGAGAAAGGTAAGAACAGTGGCATGCATAAAATAATTGAATTAAAATGATTAAAAGAATATTCAGCAGTTTGGATAAGTTAAGAAAAGTACAGTGTAGGTTTTGCGCATAAGCACATGAGGGAAGACATGTTTAAAAGTATCAACATGTGATACGGATTTAACCACCTCTGGCAGTTTGTTTCACTTGTTTGCAGCATAAAAGCTAAATACTGCTTCTTCATGTTCAGTCAGGCCTGTGTATGAACAAACTGACCTGAGTCCATGGCTCTAAGATGCATGCTAGGTTTCTATTCTCTAAACATTATCAAGGAGGTGTTCTGGTCCTAAACCGTTGTAAACTAGCAGCAGGGTTTTCAAATGTATTCTAGGAGCCAGTGTTAAGCTTTTAAAACTTGGGTTACGTGCTCTGATCTCTTTTTTCTGGTTAAAACTGTAGTTTAACTAGGAGTCCAGTCAGTAGACCATTACAGTAATTGAGTCTACTGGAGATGAATGCATGGATGAGTTTCTCATGTTTTTTTTTTTTTGGGTGACCAAACATCTGATCCTTTAATCAAAGCTAGATAACTTTATCTACAGTACAGGCCAAACGTTTGTACACACTTTCCTATTCATTTGAATGAGAAGGTGTGTCCAAACGTTTGGCCTGTACTGTATATGGGCTCAGTGGGTGCAGTAGCATTTTGAAAATTCAAAATGAATTGTGAATACTAAAATAATTTACTGGGAGAAATATTAACATTTTAACAACAAGTACTACCCCAAGTCTATTTACAATCTTTTCAAGAGCTTTCAAGCCATCTTTAAGTATTCGTCACTGTACAATCTGCTCAGTTGCTGTTTTGCCATTCCTTGGTGGCTGCTTGCTACTTCCTCAGTGTCAGGATTTGGAGGCTTGGATTTACAGCCATTGTCCAAATACTTGCCACATGCAGTGAGGACATTTTAAAGATCAAACACAAAACTATTTCAGCAGCTCAATCATCACAGAGGGAATGAAACTTTGAGTTAGCTAAGTGTGCTTTGACCCCATATTCATTAACCATGAAGAGTAACCCCCCACAGAAGTGGCCAGTGAATTGTCTGCCCCAGATGCGTAACAGTATCACAGCTGAACTGCTCTGTGGCCAGATGGATCACACTGACACAGATTTCATTCTAAGTGACACTCACACACACTCTTACAATCGGAGAGACACACTATCAGGCCACAGAGTCCCCTGAGGCTTTGCTTTATTCTTTCATCCCAGCACTCACATTTTCTGTAAGTTCAAAGATCAAGACATGATGTAATCCTCCCATGTGCTTGTAAGTGCAAATCCTCATCTAGCAAAATGGCCTAGATGTAAAATGAGCTAGTTTAAATGGACAGGGTCTCCCTTTCACAGAGGGTATCAAAACCTGATATTCTCTACTCTGGTCTTCTGTATAATATTATATAATCATATGCATAATTGTTTATTCTATGATTGGATAATGAATGAGTCAAACCATAATTTGAACAAGAGACTTTTATTGAAGCAAAGTTGTTCTACAGTAGCTCGCTTTCAAATCTTCGATTTTTATGTTAGGGAAAAAAAGTAAACACAAAAATCATAATTTAAGGTCCTAGTTATTTGTGGAGCTTTTAATCTGCATCTTGTGGCATGTATGTATTTTAGAGCTTAAGGTGATAACAGGTGGGTGTATTTGAGGATAAACGCTAATGCCTGGTTTTGAAATTGCACAAAACCTTGTCTCCCTAAGTTAGGGTTGACGTGCCCATAAAACTGTACACTGTGGCAGAGCATGTACTGTATGGTGATAACATTGCCACATTATCACTCAAATTTTGTGATTGAACTTTTTTTTTTTCTCTCTCTTGCTATTAAAAAAAAAAAAACCAGGAAGCATCAGTTGCAGCTACACAATTACCAGAGAAATCATCGTCCTCACCAATTTGTGTTTCATGGCGTGTAGGACATAGAATTTGTAATAGGAGAAATTTTTTATGTTACGCTGCTAGCCATCCCTCTTACAGCAAAAAAATTGTAGAATCAGATGATTTCACTCCTTGCTTTGATTCAACAAGCAACACATGAGATATCAGAGGCAGCTTTGGAGGTAGGTCAGGTTGTCCAATAGGGTGAACTATTTTATTTGAGGTTGCAGGCCGTCTAAAAATGTGTATGAATGGATGAATGTGGCCCGCATTGTAAAGTACTTTGAGTGGTTCATTAAACTAGAAAAGCTCTATATAGATGCAGGCTATTTACCATCTACTTGGTTGTACTTTGTGTTTTCACATTTATAAGCTTTAAAAGCTGGATTTACTGGAGTGTAAACTTCTACAGAACAAAACTGCTGACATTTTCTGTACTCTTGACTTGACATTAATGCACAAAACTGTGTGTTACGTTGTAGCTTTTAATTATACAGTAGGTGTGATGGTACTTTAGGGTTAGTGTCAACCTGTATACTATACTATTATTCTACCAGATTCCAATCCACAGCATCACTTCCGCGGATGGTTGGCAGTTACAGTATTAACAGGCATTACATAATATGTCATGGCTTGGTTGGTAGATTCAGACCTATGGTGATGTGAACAGCCTGTGTCGGCTTCCATGCTACACTTGTATATCTCCATACAGTTTATTTTTTTAGTCTCCAGCATGATCCAACTGACAATACCTTTAATTTTCTATGGCTGGCTATGATAAATCTGCTCCTCCCAACAGTATTTTCACATCTTTGCTGGAATTAGATGTTTTGTTTTGTTTTGTTTAAACTGAAATCACTTGTTTGACATTAGAATATACACTGTCAGACTCGAAAAACAATCAAAACCTTATCTCAACCCAGCACTGAGTACCATATATTTACATTGATGTATACATTTTTTATCCTGGATGTTTTTTTGTTTTTTTTCCATTTTTAGTTTTTGCACTGTAAACCAGTCTTCCATGGGAACACAAACAAATCATTGCATTGTCACACTACAACAATATTACATGTGCTACTGCTCACTCTCATGATTGCGATTCAGCTAGCTGTATTCGGGCATTTTGGCAAGGTGCCATTGTGAAAGCTTAATCTAGGATGAAGGGGGTAGAGTTTCATTTGAAGCATTCCCCTGCTTAGGAAAAGGAATGTTGGGATAATATGATGAATGAGACTGAGAAAGAAAAACATACATCAGATTAAAAGAAAAGGAGGCAAAAAGGATTAAGTAGGGTGTTAGATTAGGTTAGCAATAAATATGGGGGGGATAATGGTTAAGCTTACAATTCTTGATCAACTTTGGGTTTACAATCTGTAGAGTTCGGAAGTCGACTGCTTCAGCTGCTCAGTAGAGAGAAGCTACTTGATTTTGATCAGAATTTTTCTTCTCAACCAGGAAAAAAACAAATGACACACACTGCACTACCCAGAAGCAACTGTATTCATAATTAAGGTTTAGTCAATTTTCAAAGTTTCTATGCTGCCCTCAGCTTGTTATGAAAGAGTCTGCACACCAGCACAGGTGTTTTGGCTCTGAGGCCATGCCACTACATGTGCCAGTGAGAATGAGGAAGCTGTGAGTTGTCCCACCCTAACAAATACTAAAAAGCTATCAGGAGAATGAGAGAGAAGTAAAGCGTGTATTTACACACCTACACAGGCTGTAGAAGAGCTCTAATAAGGCACAACAAGAGAAAACACCTCTATATTGGATTGTGACAAAGCATTTTCTAGATAGAAAATAAGACTTCTTTTTGAAAGTTTTCATTGCAATTTTTAAAAAAGAAAAGGTTCTGCCACTGATAAGTGTTTATAGTCATTTATTCACTTTACTGTGCCACAATTTTAGGTTTTAGAAGATGATGCATTTTTTTTCTTTTTATCTAGAGATCTAGAAATAACCTGGAAAGTCTGTTCACTGTCTGCATAAAGCACACCGGAGGACTGTGTTAGAGCCTTCTATTCTTCCTTCTATTCTTGGATAGACATGAAACTAACTAGTCTGAATTATCAATTATCAGAAAATATCTAATTCTTTCATTAAAAAAAGGCACGTGGACAGAGGACAGTACTGAGAAATTTCTGATTTTTAAGTTCTTTCACATGCACTGTTCAAGGTAAAAATGAAAGATTGCATTCTTTGTAGATCAGTGTAAGTCAGTAAACCTTTGGATTTGGGCAGACCCCCCCCACCTTCCCACGCTCTTTTCAAAAATTATGAAGTGCTGTGTTTTGTTTTCAGTTGCTCAGCAACAGGGGAGCCTGTTAGCAAAAAAAAAAAAACAAAAAACAAACCCAACAACTTTCATGTTGAGAAGTGTTAAAAATAAGAAATTTCACGCTATGTGTTTACACTTGACAGTCACAGGCACAAAATGCTCCTCTTATGCACTGAGGAGAGAGAGGACTTCTGATTGATCTCAACCAATATTTGAACAGTGTCCTGACTGATTTCTGGGTGATTTTCTAGGCATAACGCAATACACTAACTGCTGCTGAAAAGCCAAACCCACTGAGTCATAAATTTAGACAACAGAGTCTCTCTGCTAGCTCGAGGCCTGCTGTTTACCTGAGCTCAATTGGTGGCTCTCCTCCAAGCCAGGCCCAGTGTAACCCAACCCGAAGACCACATGAATGCAGAGTAGAGACGAGACTCTCGCAAATAAAAGCACCAACCTTCAAACGTTTAGCTAATACCTGTGGTGTAATGCAGGTTGTGCTGTTGTGTGGGAAACACACTTGATCTGTCATTAAACCATATTTACTCAGTATAATTAAAGATTAAAAGAGATTGTCTAGAGCTTGTGTTTGAAGTTTGAGTGTTTGGCTGCATCCTGCTCTGAATTCTTGCATTCCAACTTTATTTAAACTAGGAAACACCATCAGTGAGGTAATGGATATGATGTTAACATTGTCTGGATGTATTGAGGTGCTAAATAAATAAATAAATAAATAAATAAAATCCCAGTTTCAGTTTCCAGTTGCGAAATACATTTCCTATTTTAATTCAAGCAGTGTCTCCTAAATTATGTTTGGGATGTGCTAGATGTTCCAGCAAAAAGATATTTAGACTTGGTGGTAAGTGACAAATACATCATAATTTTGTTTGTTGACAGAATGGACCAAACAGTATGTAGAGCTATTTGTATGTCAACTCTTTGTGGTGCCACACACTGCCTCCACTTTGTATTTTTTTTTGTCCATGTTCTTTGTGTGATGTGACCATTTTCACATTGACTTCAATACAATATGTCTTCCTTTTACAACTGGTTGAGTTGCCCCTGATGATCTTCACATAGACTGCAGTTACTGCAGTAAGTAGTAATTTTAATTCAGGTTTTATTCTGCACAGTCTCTTCATATTATAGCTACCCTTGCTTTTTTGTGTGTTTATATAAATTAAACAGAATGGAATCAAATAAAATTGCCTTAATGAATTAGATTAAATATGTCTTCAGGATTTCTGCCTCCATCTTGTTCCAATGCGAATTAATGGGACTATTTAAACTAAACTGCACACTTTTATGAGGAAATAAAGGGGGAAGAAATAGATTTCTACACATTACATTTTTCAGTGTACTGCCAATTTAATACTATTAATTTTCATTCTATTGTGATTTAGGGAGAAATCTTAGACAAACTAAGTAAAGCCCCCTGTGTGGCTAGACAAGACCGGAAGCGTGTGAAAAATGTATTTTTTTTTTTTCATTTGGGTGAACAGATCCCCTTAAAACTTCCTAACATTAAGTAACATTTCTGCCTTGATGCTGACCCACAGATGTTTAGAGCGGCAGGATACAGAGTTTATCCTCCACTCGGCCAACACAAACAGCTGTGCAGATGTGCACTGTTCTCTTAAACCATGGATTAAGGCTTTGTTTGTTTTCAGTTGACTCATTACTGAGATGTATTGTACTCTTGTATTCAGTCGTGCCACCAGCTCTTACCATGGTTACTGGCACTGCAGCAATATCTGACTGTGGCTTGGTGAGCGGTAAAGTTAGAGAGGTTTCTTTTAATCAGCTTGATGTGCCTCTTTTGGGTGCACTGTGGCGTTTTGTTTGATGTGTTGAGTTGTTGGTGTGTTTTGTGTCCACAGTATGGCAGAAGCCCTCTGCACTTGGCTGCTTATAAAGGCCACATTGAGGTTGTGCGCATCCTGCTCAAAGCTGGCTGCGACCTGGACATCCAGGACGACGTGAGTAGACTCATTTGTCCTGTCTGCTGTGTCCACCTTCTCTCCAAATTTCATCCACCTCCGACCTGTTCTGCAGTCCTGATTGATGTTAGCTGCAGCTACTTCTCTTTTTGCTTTCACCTCCTTAAGTTGGAATAACTGTTTTTTGAGATTTTCATTTCTTTATTTTAACTTAATGGCCTCGAGTGGCCTTGAGTGGGACTCCTTGGACATCCCACTTGTGGGACTGCCCTCAGGATGCAAGTCCTCCTTCCCCACAGATAGCGATAACCCAGATCTCTGGCACTGCCAAATACACTCTCTGTGGTCAGCAAGCTCTGCAACAGGTTGCAGTACATCCTCCAGGACTGGAGGGAGCAAGAGGTGCAGACTGAGGCAGGAAGAGGTGGAGGAGGAGCAGGATGGGAGAAGACAGTGGAGGAGGGCTGGGGAAGAGCCTGGAGGATCAGGGAGAATGAAGGAGGTTAGCCAAACCTGCTCCTACTGAGGCAGTGGAAATCTGTTCCCTCATTCTTCCTTCCCTGAGCAAAATCTCCTCATCCAATGCTCCTGAAGCTCCTACTGCTCCTGTTGCTCCTGATGCTCAGTTCTTATCCAGCTTTTGATGACCCTCCTCTCCACATCCTGCTTTTCTTGCCTCTCCTCTTTTTGCTGGGGAAATCACTGCTCTTCCTTTGCTCTCATGTTAGACCTGGCTGGCTAAATCTTGTTTTACCACTAATCTGTTATGTGTGCAGGCATTCCATTTATGGTTTACTATAAATTAGAACTGGATCTTTTCCCTGGGACTGTGCTGAACTGTTTTCATATGGTTGTACAGACCACACAAACTTATAACAACAGTGCTGTGGTTTATATAATTGCTACATTGAGATCATATTAATATCATTAATGCTTCAGTAACAACTTTACTGAGTTTTGGAATATCTTTGGGTTAGGGTTAGGGTTACTCTGATCATGTAAAAAGAAAAAATTGTTTTGGGAGGATTTTGTATTATATTGTAAGAAGCATTGTGGGATCAACCCACTGATGTGATTGATGAGTATTTCATCTCACCTTCAGAAAAAGGGAGAAACATATTTGCCAGAAGGTTGAACTTTTTTAACTGCAAATCAAGAACCTAGAAATATGTAAATTAGGGTACACAAAGTAGTCCTCTGTGAAAAAGGTAGCATTGGTTCCATAAAAATGTTATCATTCAGCTAAACTAGGCTAACTTCATTCATTAATCCATCTATGTGTTTGTTTCTCTCAGAGGAAGCAAAACTAAAACTAAATGCTAGAATTCAAAACATTTTTCAAATAGTTAAGTTTTTGATCAGATCAATACCTGTTTGTAAAATGAAATTATTATTAGTGTGAAGTACTAAAATAAAAAGCTGAAATTTAAATTTTAAATGAATAGTTTTTTCTGTGGGGTTATTTTCTGTTCCTGTTGTTGTGTGTTGTTAGTCAGAGGTGTGTTTCTGCGTGTGTTGGCAGGGGGAGCAGACAGCATTACACCGGGCTGCCGTGGTGGGAAACAGTGATGTTATCAGCGCTCTCATCCAGGAAGGGTGTGCACTGGATAGGCAGGACAAGGTGAAGCTCAAAAGTCTCTTAAATACACAAAAACAACACAAAACACTGGATGGCCACAGCGAAAACCAATCTGTGATCTGCTCTGCTTCATTTGCCATGAAGAATTGGATATTGTAGGAAAAATTGGTTGTTCACAAATTGAGTTAGAAATAGTGATTATTTCCATAACACCCATAATACCTTGTTTTTCTGTCATTTGACATTAAAGCTCTACCTTGGGAATATAGTACAAATTTATCTTTGTGACAATTTCATGCAGAAAGTAGCCATTAGAAAATGAACTGTGGCCATGAAGGAATAAACATAGTCAGTAACAACACTAAGACTGTGGCATTAAATTAACCACTGACAAGAAAACATTCCCCACACTGTGAAGGATGTCTTTTGTCTTTTGTCCTGTCAGGATGGAAACACTGCTCTCCATGAAGTGTCCTGGCATGGCTTCAGCCAGTCTGTCAAACTGCTGGTGAAAGCCGGAGCCAATGTTCACGCAAAAAACAAGGTAAATTAAAGCTGTAGAAATTTGCATTATGATTAATATAACATGAAGACTACTTAAAGTTTCTCTTTTATTTTTCTTTTAACTCTAGTGTAATGGTGAAGTAAATATTATTTACATTTAGGTTTACATGTAATTTGCAATTTTATCAAGCAAAACTTACTGTAAATAAATTGTACTCACTGTTAAAACCTAAAAGGCAAAGGCAAATAGATGCTCCATATATTTTTTTTTTTCTTCATCTCTATTAACAACTTTCAAGAGACAAGTAATTTCTGCTCTGTGAAGAAAAGAGACCGTTATAATTAAAATTTCACATTCATCTCTGGGAATTGTTTATAAATTGTTTATAAAAAACCTAAAATATTTATACAATTCAGGGTTTCTGTTAGTTACTCCCAATTTATCTAACATTATACTTTGACTGCTGTTTATCTCACTAGTTTTGCCATGACTTAGACTGTTTAAATATGTAAAATGTATTAATGAGATCTTGAGCTCTTTTCAGCGACCGTGAACAATGACTTTCTTCTGTTCTTTCCTCCTCTTCCTCCAGGCTGGGAACACAGCCCTCCACCTGTCCTGTCAGAATGGTCACACCCAGAGCTCCAAGGTCCTGCTCCTGGGAGGGTCCAGGCCTGACAGCAAGAATCATGTAAGATCTCTTTCCTCTTGGTCTTTAGTGGAGCACTTTTAAATATTGTATTTTCAGTTTCAGCCCAAAGGTGCTTTTTACTTGAAATCACAACCACATATGAGGAATTTGTTTTGGTGCTAACAATAAATACAGAAGAAGAATGTTTGTGGTCTACTTGGTGCTAGTGTGTCAGTCTGAGGATGTAGGTTAGTGGTAGAGTGGCATGCTTTGCATGCTGAGGCCCCAGGTTCAAACCCCAGCCACAATACAAACCAGAGGGCATCTGGTGTAAGAACTGTAATCAGATAAATCATAGAGGTCAGCTGACTTGCTGACTGTGTTTCACTTATGAAGTGTTAAATTGTTGTTTGGTCCAGAACCTTTTAAAATATGCCACCTGTAAAAATGATTTAATTTCTCTAGGTCCATAATCAGATTGACTTTCATGTTATGGCAGGATAAATCACTTGAAAAAAAAATTAAATTATTAGATTCAAAAGAATTTGATAATCTCTGAGTAAGTTTTTTTTTTTTAGGCAGGGGACACCTGTCTTCATGTGGCAGCCCGCTACAACCACATAACTGTGATCCGCATCCTGCTGGGAGCCTTTTGCTCTGTCTCAGAGAAGAACCTGGTGAGTTACTGGTTAACAGATAGATTCAGTATTTAGCTGGTTGTGGGTGTCCTTTGTAGTTGAATTGTGTGACAATATTCGGACTATGAATTGGAGTGTTTTCGTTATTATATTTTTATATAGTGCCTGATGCCTGAATGTGATGACATATACAAAATATGTTTGCTTGATCTGTTATCGTAAATTGTGAATTAAGCACTTAAGTCACATAATTTATTTTTATCTGCACAATTGATTGATTTAGCATTAAATGTCTTGAGTTTTGAATTGTATAAGACTAGTTCTCACTACACCATCTCTTGTTCTCTGCCTGCACTTTTGTGTATGTAGGTTGGGGACACGCCGCTCCACGTAGCAGCTGCTCTGAATCATAAGAAAACAGTACGTCTGCTGCTGGAGGCAGGTGGAGACAGCCGCATCTGTAACAATGTGAGTGCCTGCAGCTTCTTTTACATCATTAATGCTAAGAGGAAGTGTTGGCACACTCAGTTTGCCTTTCTTCATCTTCAAATCAGCACACAATGCTGTTGTGTTACCAGGCCCAGGCTCCTCTTGTGCTAAGAGCAGCTCTCCCAGCCTCCTGTTGTCTGAAGCTTCACTAGCATGAGCTGAAATTGGGATCATGTTTCATAACATTGAAAGAGGATTTGGAAAGTTGAAACTAAATTCTGTGGTCTTTCAAAACAGGAAAAAGGGATTCTGATATGGACTGAATATGTGATATAAATTAATAAGCAGATCATAAACTGCAGCAACTTTGTGGATAAACCACTCAAGGTTTAACTTGCGCTCTCTTCATTATGTCATCTTATTACACATTCCCTTTCTGTTATGCTTAATCAAGCCCACATGGAAATTTAGCAATCAACTGTTTTATCTTGATGAACCAAGTTGTACTTTGAGTATAACAATAGCGGATTGAAACGCATGATTCATTTTCTTCCACCTGATTTTCTTGAAATGTTAGCTATCCGCTACATTTTGATGCAACTCCATATGAACACATTTAATAACAATTAAACCATTTGGAAGTCATGAAATTGTAGTTATATTTTTTCAAAGCTGTTCTGAACTAAGTGCTAACTAACTAGGATTTGCTGTGTCTCAGAGAACGAACCTGTCAGCAAAACATTAGCGAATGAATAATTCACAGCTACTTTAAAAGGCAAATACACTTACAAATTTAGAACCAAGGTTTTAAAATGTTGAAGGTGTTTTTCTCAAAAATAGATTTAAATTAATATTATCTGTTATTTTTAATAACTTAAATATATAAATACATTGTCACATTATTACCATAATTAAAATTTAGAAGTTGTATTTATTCATTTAATCAGGTAAAAAGTAATGTCAATGTAGGACAGTTAACCCATGTAGGACACAAAAAAACAACAAGGGTTGTTTATTCCATTACTGGTTTAGAAAATATTCACAATGACTTGAAATGTAAAGCCCCATCTCTCTATGTTTTGTAGACAGTTAAGTGTTTAGATAGCCATTGAAGTCAATAGCCACACACAAAATACTTCACATAATGGAGTCATCATCGCTACACATTTCATGCCACAGCCAAACTCCAGAGGGAGTTTAAACTACCGATGGAAATAAACATTCATGTACCTGGGAATTAGGAATGAGAAACTGTCTCTAAGGTAAGTCTGTTCCAATGCTGCCACTGTTTAGAATTGAAGTTAATAGTGATGAGATGTGTTTGTGTGTGTTTCTACAGGCAGGTGAAACTGCGTTGGACCAGGCCAGAGAACATAACAATCCAGACGTGGCACTGCTCCTAACCAAAGCACCCCAGGTGAAAGCAGTACCTGCCAGTCTAACCATTAGAGGCATCTGTAGACAAATCTCATGTTTAGAAATCAATTTTACTGATTCCACTGACTGTGTATTGATTTAATTAGTACACTATGAAAAATTGTAAAGAGTCTGTGGTAAGGCGATTACTGTGTAGTGTTTAGGGTGAAATCTGTAACATGACACATGACAGTAAAAGATAAGCTCTGCTGTCATGACACTGAAAGATGCCATGGATAGATTCAGATTCCCTAAATACATCTTGAATAATCTTGATTTAGTGTGTTTTTTTTTTTTTGTTTTTTTTTTCCCCTTCCTACCTGTGGTCACAGTCATTTTTATTTCTGTGTTCAGGTGCAGAGCTTTTTGCGTGGCAGGAGTGTGAGGAAGAGGAGAGACAAGCTGAAGGCAGAGGGCAGAGCTCAGTCTGTGCCAAGAGATGAGATGTTCCCCTGTAAGGTAAGAAATGGATCACTGTGGTAACGATTGTCTTCCTTTTGGATTTAATGAATAAGAAAGGATGGAAATATGAGAAAGGGGTGCGATAAGAATGTGGTGCGTCTTCCGCACCACATTCTTATCCACTTCATCCAATGAAGTGATGAATTGATTGATTTGATTGAAAGTTTAAAATCATCATAGTTTCTGATTGTATCACCTTGCTGTATTTATATGCTAATATCTCTGAAGAAGATTTCACTTCATTATTAATCCTTGACTTGTTCTTTCTTAACCCATGTAGCACACATTTAATGCCAGTTAACCTCTGCCCTGACTGCAGGGGTAATAAACATAATATATGGAGTAGGGGACAACTGTTGTCCTTGAGTTTGATGAAATCCTCCTCATTACAAAATGCTTAAAGGAATATTTACTTCTTCTGGGCTTCCTCAATCAGAGGTCATCAGCTTTAATCACGAGTCAATCTCATCAGAATTGGAGGTTGAACATCTCTTTATAACTCCCTCTGATCTGAGTATTTTGGTTTGAGTATAATCTTGTCACTCTTGTTTGAGGAACCTTCATCCAAACCTATTCAACACGAGCAAACTAACAGATCTGAAACTTCTTTTTCTTTTTTTAACAGTTGTGAGAACAAGAGCCCACTTGTCAACAAATATCTCATTATAATTTCAGAGAGAACTGTCTAAACTTCAAAATTATTATTAGTCTTTCTTCTGTCCTCAAGGTATCCATCTTTTCTGCCTCATCCATGCATCTTTTTCTGGTTCAATTTACACTGAAATTTCTGAAGTGTAGGGTGTAAGAAACTAACCCAATGCAAAGATTTCCCAGTGTCTTGCTATAGATTGACTGGGAATTGTATTCTTTGTAATGGGTGAAGGCAGGGTTCACCTTGGAGTTCACTGGTGTATTGCAGGAGCTGATATATAGATGAAAACAACCACTCACATTGTGTTTTGGGCCTTTGAAAAGTTGCCAGTCAGCCGACACTTGCATTTCCTGTGGATTGTGGGAGGAAGGATGAGTACCCAGAGTGAATCCATGCATGTACAGGGAGAACATGCAAACGCCACACAGAAAGACCTGTCAGTTTGAATACATAACATTTCTGCAAGACAAAAGTGCTAACCACTGAGTCACAGTGCTGCCTTATGGTTTCAGGGAATTGCCCTATTTAAATGATGGAAAATTAGCAAATTTTAATATGCGTCTGTCAGATAACAGCTCATACAACATGTTTATGGGAAATCTTTAAAACCTGCTCCGGATCGTTTCCGTTTTTTATTTCTTTTTCAGTGTCCTGATTGCTTCAGTGTTTCCAGGAAATTGCTGTAGCAATCATCTCCTTCCTGTTTCCTACAGGACAATGCATCTGCTGCAGATGACACCCAGAGCAGCGACCGAGCTCCCTGCAAACATGCTGAGGTGACGGAGTCACATACCAGGAGGGGAAAGAATAGGAAGCAGAAAGAAAAGGTAGGCCCCTGCATGTCAGGTTTGAGAGGCTAAATGCTGCTGATGATCTGGACAAGGGGTGACAATGAGTGTTTTCGCTATTATTGTCAGGAAAAAGTTTTGACACACTTTGTCATTCAAATGAATAGGAAAGTGTATCTAAAAATTTGACTGTTCTTTTAACTTGGAGTTATTCCTAACAGAGGTGTTGTTTGCTTTTACAGCCATTCATGTCCGACCCCCTCCGCCGCAAAGAGACCAAGCACAGCGACGCCTTTCACAAGAGGAAGAGTAAATTGCGGGGAGTCTCCCCGCATGCGTCTGCTCCTCCACACAATTTTAAAGCCTATCAGCTTTACACATTGTACCGGGGCAAGGATGGCAAGATCATGCAGGTATCAGTTTCCTGTAGAGTCAAAGTAAAGATTCTCATTTTTGTAGTGTTCAGTTATGTGTTTATTATCAAATTCAAAGTTGCTGGAGGGTTTTTGGTGTGTTGAGGCTCATCACTGCCACATTAGCTTCTACTAATATGTGTATATATCACTTTATTTGGGCATTCTGCAATGGGAAATCACAGGAAATGACCTGAATGAATACCTTTTTAAAGGGCAGGCGTTTTATTTCCAAACATATAAAACATGTACAGTATGTGCCTGACTTCATTACACTACACTGGGTCAACTGTAAATCAATAATAATGAGGACAATTACAAATTCAAGAAGAAGCTGTCTGAAGGAAACGGACTCATTTCACTGATGGAGTTATACTTGACTGTGTGCCTGACAGGACAAACCTAAACAGTAGATATTTCATCTGTAGCAGCTGTCGGAGCGATGTTCACTCTGTTTCAGCAGATGTTTGTATTACTCCTTCCATTTGGCGAAGAATCTGCTCTCACAGTATACACAATGTTCTACAGGAATATATGGTATATATGGATACACACTGTTTGACTAGCAACTGTGTTGCAGGCTCCTTTGAATGGCTGCCGCTGTGAGCCGCTCATCAGTAAACTGGAGAACCAGCTGGAGGCCACAAAGGAGGAGATGAAGACTGAGATCCTCACTGTCCAAGACCTGATGAACAGCAAGATGGGCCAGCTGGACCGCAAGAACAAACACCAAGTAACTCAGACAAGCTTACTCGCTACACGTGGCTTTACATGACACACAGAGGGGAGAACTTTCATTCATTCATGGTTATCTGTCTCGAACTTGACGTGGTGGTGGATATATTTCTGATTGTGGCAAGCGTACAAGGAGTTAGTGGTAGTACTGCTTCCCCAGATCTTTGGCTGAATAAAAAAAAAAACAAAAACTAACCTTGACTACATTTCTTAAATGATAAAAGATCAGGTTATATCCCTATGGCCTGGTTGATCCAGGAACAAAATACACATTAAATGAACTTTGATACAGTCTTCAAGCACACTCTGCACTCCCCAACTGTGCTAATGTTGGCATAGAGCAGGTTATATTTCTCTGTTTCTGTTAAAGTGGAAGTTAAATGTAGTTGTGCATGTTTAAACTGTGAGTGAAAACCCATTTTCCCCTGGAGGCACTCCATGCATAAAACATCTACTGCAATACTGTAAGATAAAGATGAAAACACAAGCATGCATGAGTGGTGATCCTTGGTTCTGGCATCGCTGGCCTGCTGATTCTTTTGTTTTTAATCTGGGGAAATAAGTATCCTTGTGTCTTTCCAGTATTTTAGGAAAATTGAAGTGACTAATCTTTCATTCTGAGTCAGAATGTAGACAGGAATGTGTAATCACTGAGATCAGAACAACAGAAGATGATATGTGTGCTCAAGGTAAACATCTTTGACTAAGGGAGAGCAAAACAAGAAGATGTTTAATCAAAGCATGACTGTGCTGGAAGGACAGTCACACACAACACAAAATACCCACACATTTGTGTGGGAAGGGAGAAGAACAGCCAACATGCAAGTTGACTCTTCCCAAAAATGTTCTGAATGACGGTGATGGAGAACACACCCTAACAGCATGTCTTCAATCCTGTTCTGCTGTATGTGTAGCAAATCTTTTCTATTTTATTTTATTCAGACAATATTACCCGTGTCCTCATATTTACCCATGTCATCATTGTTTGCCTGTATCAGATCTTAGCTCTGGATAAGATGACGGTGGAGAGAGTGTCAGCAGAGAGGAGTGAGTGTCTGCAGAGGATTGAGCATCGGGCTGTGCAGGAGCGACTGGAAGCAGAGAAGAGACAGGTGACATTAACATCACTTGCCTTCATCCCTGTGCAACTGCAAATTTTTATGCTAAATAAATGCGGCGTGAACTGAACATTCACTAACAGTAATATCATCTCTGTGTGCCCTTTAAGCAGGCGTCTCTGGTCAGCGAACTGAAGAGCTGGTGTCTGTCTAAGCTGCAGAACATGGATGTTCACTTCACGGGAGACCCCAGCAGCAGCAAGCTGCAGCACTCCTCCTCTCTGGCTGAGGGCCTGAGTGAAGCCGACGGTGCCCGACTCACCGTGCTACCTGCTGGGCACGGGAATGGCTCACTTTGCCCAGAGGTCCACAGCAATCCCATAATCCTGGACTCCTCTGTGGCTGAGGCTGGCCCAGCCAACCACTACTTTGTGGTTCATGCAGAAAGCTCCCCAGGTAATACCTCAACAAACAGCTCACTGCATGGAAACTTTGACATTACACTGAGCCCAAATGTTTTACTTGTTCTATCTGTAAATTACTGACAGGACGATGATGTTTAATTTTTAGCACAGAAGAAGAAAGTCTATTTATGTCATTCAGTCATTCAGTTTCAGCTCGTTGAACTAATGTGCCAAGCATAAGTAAAAAAAACAAAACAGGGTTAATGTCTAAATTAGGGCTGTGTGAAAGGTGAAAAATAAATTCCAATTATTTTTGACTGATACAATTTCATTTTATTTGGAAGCAGAGGATGTGAGGTGGGTGTCTGCTCACCCCACACAGGTGAGGCTGACCACAGGACTACCAGCACTAAGAAGCAGGCTTAGAGATCCAGGTTTAAAGCTGATTGTTGCTGTCACCAGTCTTAATTCGCACCAACTGTTTATGAAGGCAAACAAAGAAAACACCATTGAAGAATTTGTGGATGACTTTGTGGTGCCAACATTTCAGTAAACAAAGACAAAGAGAACCAATTGAATCTTGTCCCGTAACTCAGTTGATATTCTGTCAAGGAAATTGAGTGACCTCCTCTGCACTGTTTCTTCTTGAGACTGTTTAAGCTTTAACCCTCTCTAAGAGCACATTGGTTGTTCAGAGTGATTTATTCTGCAGAGTAGAAAGCTTCAGAAGATCATCATTTAGATCCCAGTTTCTTTTCTGGAGGGAACCAGAGAAAATGCACTGATTTGTTCATGGGCTGATTAGTATGATAATACTATTAGTAATGGAATAGTGATGTTGTTCATTGTTTTCTGTATAGTTGAACCGGCTCTCTCTTTCGTTGAACAGATTGTGATAAGGCACAAAATGCAGATGTGGCCTCCCCTGCAGTGACCAAGAGGTCAGTGTCATCTGTCCAAGTGGTGCGGCCCAAAGAGCGTTTAGCCGTCTGTGCTGACAGTCAGAGGAAATACAAGGACCTGCAGGACGTGGACACGGTGGCGCACGGTGCCAGTGGGGGCAGAGGCCACGTAGCCAGCAGCTTATCTCCAGCCACAGAGCATCGCAGCAGGAGTGAGGCCAGGCTCCAAGACAATGAGAAGGGACGGGAAAGAGGGCGGCGTCATAAAAAGCATTCCCAGAGCATGAGTACCTCCAAAGGGGCCCAGTCTCTGGAGGTCTTTGGAGACAAGCCCAGTGAGCCTACCTTTGCCCAAGAGAGGGAGAACATGCACGCCCTGGAGGTGACTCAGTACTTCTTCGAGGCAGTTTCGACTCAGATGGAGCGCTGGTATGAGCGGAAGGTGCAGGAGGCTCGTTGGCAGGCTAACGAAAGGGCTCAGGCCGACAGAGCTGCTCTGATGGAAAGGATCGCCTACTTGGAGGACGAGCTGCGTCTGCTGAGGACTGACAAACACCATGACAGCTAACATACAACTCAGCAGTCGCTGATGGACTTTACTGTACAGACCACACTGAGCCACTGTGGGATCACATTTGATGACACAATGATGTGAATCACAGGCTGTGGTGCCTGGACCCACCGATGATTGAAAATGTCACATGCTTTCTCGATGGTTTCCATGGCAGCAGTGGGACTAAAGAAACAGGGGCAGCTCATGTTGTAAATAAGCAATGCATGTAATCTTGATGTCCAACTATAGATCTGATGTGCCATTTAGACAAGTGAAGCCAATGAAGGCCAGTGAAGTCATGACAACCGATCCTCTGAGTTACATCACTGAACTCCTTCACCCACTAAGGTTCAGCCATCAACAGACACGTCACCATCAGCACTGTACATCTCTCTGCCCAAACACACACACAAAATCTGCTGATGTGTATAACACAAAAACATGTTAAAACATCTAATTTCTGCTCCGACTCCTCAGACATAAATATGCTCCGTCCTATCGTGAAATCTGCCTGCATGGAGGGAATTACAGTTTAATAAGCTTTGTCAGTATCTGGAGGCTGGAATCAGCCTTGTGATGTTAACTGCTTATTTATGAGAATGCAGTTGAAGTGACAGTAAAAAACCCTAGTGAAGGTTTTGTTTCAGTATCATGTATTAATATTTGATTATGCACCATGGTGTGATTTGTGCAGAGATTGGTGCGTGATAAAACAGACTTTTACAGGCTTAGATGCAATTTATTTATTTTAATTTTTTAAATACATTTCTTAACAGATACAGTTCAAAAAGCAATAAATTAACTGATTCCTGGACATTTAAAGCAAACATTTACACACATTTATTCAAAGAGGCAGCTGAGAAATGAATGGACAGTGACCCCTTTTGTCACCACTTTGTAATTTCTCACCTGTCTTAATGTATATGTGTACACACAGACACAGAAATTCGTGACATTTTGTTATTTGGGCTGGAAACAATTATCTCAGAAGTGAAAATAAGAGTTTAATTTCATATTTTTTGTACTCATCTCTTGTTTTATTATGTAATTATTTAATTTGAATGGTGACTAATTAAGTGTGTCACCTCAAATGAAGGAGCGTGTTAGTTGTCCCTTTCTTTTCCTTCCGTTGTGAAAAAGGGCTGAGTTGAATCGATAAACGGTGAAACACTGTAAAAGGGCATCATTGTTCAGCAGCCACAGCCGATCCAGACTCCATAAACCTGTGAAGCACACAGCCACTGACACACCATCCTCTGACTCCAACCACACCATGTCACTGTAGGAGCTGTGTCTTAGTGAGTGTGACAAACAAAGGATAAGCATTTACAGTTAAAATAACAGACTGTACAGCACACGCTGGCTCCTTACAGTCCAAAGCCACCAGCCAAACTCTGACTACCTATAATCAGGTCTGCCAGAATCCCCAGTCAGTCAGGTTTGCCTCTTTAGAACGATACTGCCAATAAAGATGAACTCAACCAGAAGCTGTTGTTGTGAGTTAGATCGGAGTCATTCGGTCTGACGAGGCCAGAAAAGATTTTACCATTAAAAACAATGATTGTTTTTCACCTGCCTGTCGTTTCGTCACTTCCTGCTTTAATACATGAACAGTACGCTACAGTGGTCTGAGGTCTCTTCACCCGAACTAGTCCAGATCGGTCCGGATCAGGAGCTCTCAGACCTGTTAGCTTCTGGCCAAGGCCAGAGACTTCCGCAGCTCCTCCAGGTGGTTGTTGGCTTGTGTGATCATCATGCGGATGGCGTCCTGAAGGAAACAGCAGAGGCACAAACAACACGCTCAATGGCTAGCTTTTTTCTGGAGCCTTCGGGAAACACGGACGCAGAAACTGCACTGGACATAATGTCTGCAGGGTCAGGATCGGCCATCTGTACCTGGTCTGTGGCGGACTTGTTCCTCTTGAACTCGTCTCTCGCCCAGTCCCGGAGGTACTTCCTGTCCGCCTGGTCCGGCACCTGCCGGATGGTCCTCAGCATGTTCCTGTAAATCCCCAAGACCTTCTGCCTCTGTAAGAACTGAGACACGGCGCTTTTGTCTCTGTGGACACTCTCGGACACAGTGTGTAAACCAAGCCAACTTAGTGTTATTTACCTGTTTGAGGGACAGAGCTGCCGAAGGTAACCTGGACACCGCCATGTTGGACGCCTCACAGCCGGATGTTGTGTTGATGTAAGCGCTCAGCTCGGTGTTTGCTGCCCCCTGGAGGACGGAGGACAGAGCTGACGGGTGACCCCACAGACTGCTTTATACTGAAAGTTATTACACAGGCAGAGCTGCCTCTTCACTATAAGACTGTTCTGGGTTGAAAGCATCAAACACATCACATTGCTGATCCCTGCAGGGCCTGGAGCTGCTCTCCGATTAAAGCAGATTATTTACAGTCCAGGAGGGGAAATTTGTCTCAGTGCAGTTCACACATCGTGACATTTCAGGACGTGTGGACTGAGAAGTCACTTTTCTGTCACTATTACTTACACATCTACAGCGTGTATGTGCACGTGTGTGTGTGCGCAACACGTCCACGGATCTATGAAGACATCAGAGACTGAGCAGCGCTGTAAACTGTTTATTGTCAGGATGATTCGTGTTTTTAACAAGTTGATGTGATTAGGAAACCATCTCCCACTCACATGTGCGTCCGCTTTTACAGAAAATAGGTAATAAACATTTTCAATTACACCTACTCCTAACAGACATGGTGCTGCACTGCGAGCACAAGTCAAACAGTTATGGATGGAAGATCAACACAGCAGATATTGTTGTCTCAAAACCACAAAAACTGGTCGTCCTGGGGCTTTTGTTCAAAGGTCGAGTCTGCACTCCCTGTGCTTCAAAGTGCTCCTAGAGATCCTGACAGAGCTGTGGCAATGCACCATCCATCACTCCGCCCCCCTCGAAAGCCAATTTAGGTCTGAAATGAGATTTGAAACTTCTCCCATTCCTCTTCCAAGGCACATTTAAGTCTCTCCAGCATCGCTCGCAACAACAGCACCGTCATGTTCCAGTCCAGCTCTGTAGACCTGCTGTTGTGTTCATATTGAAGACGATGTAGTGACCTTTGCAGCACTGACTATAACATCCACAGAAACGAACAAATGACTTCAGTGGGGCGGAGGGTTGGGGCCTATTGTACAAGGTGGACAGAGGTATTTACCAACTTTTCACTGAGGTGGGTCACACGCAATGAAAATCACATTATTTTGTTTCTATCATTTCATCTGAGACGTGCAAGTTAAAGCAATCCTTGTTACATTACAAAAGAAACAGTTACCCTGATAACAAAGATCAAAAACAGCAAAAGGGCTATTAAACTCTACTAAAATCTACAGTAAAAATAAGAAAATAAAGGCACATGTACAGCGGCACATCCATCTTTTGTTGTTTTTTTTTTCTTTTTTTTTCAGTTCTGGTTGAAAAGCCAGCAGCAGAGTGGCATTGTGCATTTGGTTGCCGCCTACTTCTTCCTTCCTGTGAATCATGGCATCTGATTGGTCTACTGGTCTGCCGCCGTGACAAGTTCGAACCACTGCCGGAGTGCGTCGCTCAGGGTCTCTGGCAGTGCGTTGACATCCCGCAAGATGATGTAGAAGGGGAAGGGAAACTCCTCCATGTAGGAGCGTATCTCTGGCAGCTCTCCCGGCCCTTTAAATATGGGAACCTTAATGTCCAGGATGGAGTCCTGCAGCACAGTACATGTTAGTGACACTGTGTGAGCAATTATGTAGACAACATACAACTGTCAAATCATTCTACTCTCACCCGTGAGTTGGGGTTGTCGAGGACCACAAAGATGACAAACACGTTGGCACTCCGTGTGGCCCGCACGGCTGCCCTCACCCGTTCCTTCCCCTCCAGGAACAGCCCCCTCCCATCAGACACAATCACCAGTAGCTGGGCAGTCTCTGTAGGGGGTGTTTAGAAGTCAGAGTTCAACCAAATGACATGCTGTGAATCAGGCAGAAACTGTAAAAATCTATAATCAGTGATGTCACACAGGTTAAATCACTCTGGGTCTTTGTGTTTGAGAACAGCTGTCACATCAGCCGGTCATGGGCCGCTGCGTAGAGGACTGAACTTTGAGCTCATCAGTTTTATTGACTCTGCTGAACGGTGTTGTGTTCCATACGGTTCTTTACCTGAGTTTATAGATCCTGGAATCTGCTGCCGAGCTGCCAGAAACATTTTGGTACACATCTCCAAAAACTGAGACAGAGATGAAGAATCAGTCACATGTTTAACTACGAGCTGAAGAGTAAACACACAACGGAACTCATCTACATAAAAGAGGAAAATGTAAATGAAATGACATGGATTCTCCTGCAAAGAGTCATGGTAGACATGATACAGCATGAAGAGTTGGACTGCTGTTCATCATCTGACCTGAACCTGCTTCACAAAGACAGATTGTACTGTGGCTTATCTAAACGTAGAGGAGGAGGGGCGGGGGGGCACCTGTGCTATCCTGGTCTTCTTCTGCTGGAACTGACACAGTCTAAGGATCCGGGCCCCAGACTCGTCATTGAACTGCTGCTGGAAGGGGTGAAGCAGCTGCACCTGCTCGCCAAAACTGCACAGACAGCAAACGCATGAGCCGGTCAGAGAGTAACAAATTGCAGCGTGATGTTTTGTCTAATAGCTCCAGTTAAATCAGCTGAGAAAGAGAATGCTCTGACCTGCACACTGACACCTGTCCCACCTCCAGCAGATTCAGAGCGTTGATGATCACTGACAGGGATTCAAACGCCAGCTGCAGCACAAGCGCGCGCACACACACACACACACACACGTTAGATTTGTGCTGGATGAGCTGCAGCAGTGTGAGCTGTGACAGCAGGCTGTGCTACCTGTTTGGAGTGGTTGTCCACCATGCTGGACGAGTCGTCAACAGCCAGACAGATTTGGTACTCTCTTTTGCTGGGCTTGGTCCTCCTCAGCCAGATCTTGTCTTTGCGGAACTGGCTGGCGATGTAGGGGATCACCTTCCTCATGTTCAGACGCTTCCCTGTGCGGTAATCTCCTCTGAGGAAAGATAATGCCATCGTTAGTTTACTGTGCTGCTGTGAGCGAAGACACAATCTCTTGAAGCCTCGGCCACGGAGACAATGATGTGTCTGCGCCTCCGTCTCCCCTAACACATAATCTAAAGCTTCAGCTGTGACACTCGGCTCCCAGCAATATAGGCCTGCTGCTGTCATGATGATATCATAGCAGCAGCATTAAAATGACAGCTTCCATATATAAATATGTTTTTAATAATTTAAGAAACTCCATGTGGAGAGTGAGACATTTTCTGTCAAAGATTTAGTCCAAAGATTTAATGTCAGGCATCAGCATCAAGACAGAAGGGGGAGCAATCACTCACTGATATTGTTGTCATTCCTTCAGCTGAATAAAGAAAATCTTTTATCCATGAAGAAAAATGGAAAATTGATCTGGTTAAATCAGTAACTGTGTAGGATGTGACGCTGCTGTCGTCACTGATAATGACGTGCTGTGCTGCGGTGTGGTGCACTGACTTGAGTTTGGTGGCCTGAGTGGGCTCCAGGATGAGGCGGAGCTGCTCACACAGCTGCTGAGACAGAGCTGAGGTAAGAGTCTGGTACTGATGCCACATGGAGGCCGCCGCAGTTTCCTGCAAAACAACGACAATGCGTCACAACTAACACAGGCAAACACGCTGACACACCTCCCAGGTCACCAATACCGTTATTTTTAGAGACTGTGAATTTATTTGTTTCTTTGTTTCTTCTGCTCATTCTTGTGTCTGGTGTCCACCAGGAATGACAGTGATGACAAAGTCCTTGGAATGCTGGAGAAAGCTGTTTGTTACAGATGTGATCACACACAGATTTAGATCCAGACTCCTGTGTCGGCCTCACCTCCTCCTGGGCTCCTGGAGTCAGTTTGTGCCAGGCCTCCAGCTGCAGCTCCATCTTTCTCCTGATCTCCTCCGGGTCTGTCTCAGCCTGCTGCAAAAACACACACACATACAGCAGTGGTTTGAAAAAGTAAGTGAGAAAAAGTTGTCTTCCAGATGATGAGAGTCGATAAATAAGTGAGTAAAACAGATATGACTTTCCACCTCATTGGCTTCCAGCAGCAGCTCAGGAACAGTGTGGATCGTGGACTCTGTACTTCTCTCTGCTTGCTCTTCTCTGGGATGTTGTCGGTCCTTCCACTTCTCCTCCTCCTCATCCTCTTGCTGCCTCTGGACTTCCATCTCTCCACTGTCTGCACCTATAGAAGAAGAAGAGGATACTTTACAAATCTGATCTGACCTCTTCTGCAAAGGTTATCTGTTGTTCTCGAGTAAAGTAGCAGGAGAGGAAGACGTGTTCACACCTTGATGAGAGGCCTTCGAGGAGTCCAGCTGCTCAGGCTTCAGTTCCTGAACCTCAGTGGCCTGGAGGTCTTCTTCCTGGTGCTCTGTTTCCATGGCCACATCCTCATCGTTTTGATCTTCGTCTTGGTCCTGCTGAGCTCCAGCTGCCTTCTGCTGATCTGCACTGGCAACATCTGGACACAGAAAGAACAGTGAACACCACTGAGCTAAGCGGTAGACCATTGTCTGCTGCTCCTCTTGCTGAGCTGAGTATCCAGGTGAGTACTGACCGTATGTCTGAGTGTCGTAAGCCGCCTCTCCCTGTCTAATGTGCTCGTACAGATCTGAATCTTGCTGGGCGTCGTTGTGCTTGCTGTCTGCACTTCTGTCCTTGCTGCTCTCCACCGTACGCAGCCGCTTGTTCACGCGTTCATTGTAGTCGCCGGTCGACCGTTCATTGTCGGCCTGACCAGGTTTCCTCTTAAAGCTCTGGGAGGGTGCAGGACATAAAGAAAGACACTGGTGAGATTGACAGAAAAACAATGGGAGACAGAAATCATAAATGTGCTCTGAGGGCTTGGTCGTACCTGAGTCTTGTTCTGAGTCTGTCCCTGTGAAGGCATCCTGGCTGTCAGCTTGGACTGGTGGCCTTCTGATTGGCTAGCATCAGCTGCTCCACTCCCGTGCTCCTATCACACAGCAGGGACACAGCAGGGACATCTCAGAGTTCATCTTCTGCAGGGAAACTGCAGGGAGCCTAGAGGAACATTGCTGCCTAACAAGAGGACCCTGCTGGTGGACTTGGATAACTCACAGTTGGTCCTATTCAATAACCATTTTCACTTGTTGTGTCAACTTTCAAGTGATATTTTTATTATGAGTTTCATATAAATCAGTGTTGTTGAAGTTGAATAAATTGAAGTTAATAAACTTGCAAATTTAGGTTCCTTTATTATGATCATTGTTGGGATCAATAATTATTAGCCAACAGAACAGCCATTTTATAGAACCTTTAATAATATTATATTTAGAATTTTATATCTATTTGATTGCACTAATTAGTGCATATCTCTTAGAACTAATGATTTGTAACTGAAATGTGTAACTTTACATTAGGTCCTCTCATTTAACCAGCATTTAAAACCTGAAGACATTCACATTACTATCAGATAAAAAAACAAACCTCAACAACAAACCTCCTTCCATTTTTAAAAGAAATTAATTCTGATAACATTTACAAAATCACTACTTTGGGCTGTTTTTCCATGTTCATATGTTAAAAATAGGTTTTATAGCAAGAAGGTGATAGATGACAGGGTTCTCACCAAACACACTGTTCTATTTATTATACTGCTATTGCATATTAATAAACATTAAAAGTTAAACATGCTGCCTCGGAATATCAATTCATGTCTAGCTCCTTTATTTGAGTATAATAGATAAATAGATAAAAAGCTGAGAAATAAATGTGCTTGGAAAAAAAAATTCTCTGCATATAAACAAAAAACACAAAAAAATTTTCTTTAAAACATTTATGTTTAATTATATATTAATTTATGGATCACTGGACTTGTTTATTAAGCAAGTCAGTGCCAAGTGGGAGTGAAGCATACCTCTTTAGCCTGGTCTCTCTCTGATGCCTCTCCACCCAGCTCCACAGCTGAATCACTCTGGAGGTTCTCCTCTCCTGTCTGACCATCTCTGTCATGTTCCTTTCTCTCCGCTGACTCTGGCTGCTCCTCATCCTCAGCCCCACCTTCCTCCTCTTCCTGTGAGCATGAGAAATCAAAGGAGTGAAACATAGAAACAAAAAAAAACTGAGGAGAATCTCTGTCAGTCCCACAGCAGATACACACACCTTTGGCTTAGGACCGTTGTCATTAGGAACTTTCAGATCTTCATCTCTTCTTGCTTCCTGTGCCCGCCTCTCCTCCTCTTCGTCTTTCTCAGCAGAGTCCTCATCACCTTCTGCCTTCTCTGTGTCTCCCTCCCCTCCATCATCCTCTTCAGCCTTCGGTTCCTGATCCTTCTCCTCCTCCGGTTGGTCTGACTGGCCCTGCTGCGTCTCCTCTGCTCCCTGCTCCTCTTCCCCATCTTCCTCTCCATCACCTTCTCCATCTTCCTTCTCATCCAGCTCCATGGCCTTCTCGTCAATGTCCAAAGGATTATCCTCTGAGGAGGGAAACATGTCAAATTCTGTTTCACATACAGCCTTAAAGGGACCACATGTGGGACATTAAATGTTAGTATTAACTGCTATAAATATGGTGGCTGACGAGGGCAAACACATGGCACATATAGAGACAAGACAAAAATAAAAACAAACTCCCCCAAAACAGGGGGACACTATAGTTTGCATTTCTTCAAAGATCCACTCATTCTTGTTGGGTGTTGACAGTTTTATCTGCTGACAATTAAATCTACAACACAAAATGAGGAAAAAAAACATGGAAACTCAAAATGGCAATGGAGAAAGTTTTGAAAGTACTAATCCTGATATTCAATAATGAACATATTTAAAAAGTAGATTTTTAGCTAGAAAGTAAGCAAACATTTATTCAAAGGTTTGGACAAGTTTAAAAGTGTTACACAGAGCAAACTATTTCCAGCCTTTTTGCCAATCCATAAAGAGCATGAAAGCCACTGTCAGATCTCCTGGGCTTCAATCAGGCCTCAGTAAAGCCCCAAGCTGATCTCGGATCTGGACTGAGGCCCTAACCAACTACTAAGAGAACAAATAACATACCTTTCAAAACTTCAAAATTTCTGATTCTAATAATAAATTTTTTTAGATGTCGGATTGTTGACGTTCGTTCGTCAACAGAATGTAATCATAGAAAGGTACACGTACAGTACTAGTCAGAAGTTTGGACAGACTTTCCCCATTCAAACGAATTGAAAGTGTGTCCTAACTTTTGACTGGTGAGGTATGCAGCCTGTTGTTGTGTATATGTGTGTGGCTTTGTGGTTATTGCAGATCACTTGAGTAAGGGGATACATCAGTGAAGAATGAAAAACATATACAGACTTTGATAGCAATGTAAGAAAGATATATATATAAAAAAAAAACTCACCTTCGCCCTCCCCATCGTCTCTGGCCTCCTCATCCTCATCCAAATTGAGGTCCTCAGGCAGATCCATGGCCTCAGGTTCGGGCCTCTTGTCCTGCTGACCGTGGTAGGGATCCACTTCATTCTCGTCAAACTCCCTCTGCGACACAGCGAGAGCTCAGGTCAGACAGGGAAGTGTTGGAAACGCCTGACACTAACCCTGTTACCCATGTTACCTCATCTCCCTGCTCGTGGATCTTCTCTTTCTCCTCTATGTCCATCTCCTGGTCTTTGTCCTGGTTCTTCTTGTCTTTGTTGGGGTCTGCAGCATCCAGGTTGTCATCTTTGGCAACCAGCTCCGATTCACCCTAGCAGAGGATCAACAGTGACAACAGTGACATTTGACCACATCAAGCATTTTCTTCAGAACCTTCTCAGGGACTTCATCTGCTGTACCTGGTCCATCCCCTGGCCAGACTCCTCCTCCTTGTCACTTCCTTCCTCCTCCTGATCATCCTCATCGTCTCCCCACATCCTTTCATCCAGAGTGTCTGTCTGGCCTTCACCCAGATCACCCATCTTTTTGTCCAGCTCCTCCTCATCCTCTTTCTCTGAGTCTTCATCCTCACCTGTAAATTCAACATTTTTGAGGCTTTTCCTGACAAATGTTTTCATCTGAACCTCCTGCACTTAACGATTAAATGGTCGTTTGAATGGTCAGCTGCTGACCCTTTTCAGCAACAAGGAGGAGCTCCAGCTGTTATGTTCTCCCCATAGAGTGGTAATTTGTTGTGGGTTGACATCTTTTGTGCCCACCTAAGCCCCTTTTACAGCCAAATTAGTCTAATCAGGTTTTAAAGGCAGGTACACCAGCCAGACAGTGTCACCAAATACAAATAAAGAGCACAGGCACAGAGATGCAGATAGAGGACAGAGAGTGAGCTGCAGAGTGAAGTGTGAGTTTGTTTTTACAACTTATCTGAGGGCTGCGGCTCAGTCTGTGATTGGTGTAGCTCTGCTGGAGCTGATAAATATCTGCGAGCAGGAATGAAACCCTGCATTACCTGGTTCGTTCTCGTCCCCGTCATGCATCTGGCCATCAAAGTCCTCTGACATTTCTATCGCATTGTCTTCTGCCTTGATATTCCCTTTATCCTGTTGTTCTTCCTTTTCCTGACCCTCCTGAGATGTGTCCTCCACCTGGAATAAAAGAATGTCAGAAATATCTTCATGAGAAATGATGGGCAATGGTAGGCTTTTTTGCTTGATTTTAAAATCAAGCACCACATCTCTGATGACCCTTCATGTCCCCTAGAATAAATTTTCTCTGAGTTCGCAGAATTAGAGACAAGCAGCCTTTAGCTTCTCTGTGTTTAATTTGTGGAGCAAACTCCCTGAACACCTGAGATCTCCTGACACTGTTCCATTAGGCTGAAAACAGCATTGTGCATTTGCTTCTGTTTTTTTAAGTTAGTTTTTTTTAAATCACTGAATCACAGATTTTTGTTTTTGCCGTTTAATCTTACATTTTAAATGTATTTCCATGCACCTGTAAAGCATTTTCCTACCTTTTACTTATAGGCTAGCTGTTTGGAATTAGGCTCACAGAAAAAAAAAAGTCTCAAACTTCTGGAAATTGTTGGAGTTTAGCCTCCATGTCAACAGGCCAGTGCGACAATCTGAGTGATATGACCAGCAAACGATGCGGTTTCGTTTTTCTTCTTTGGATAATATATTTTAAAATTGTGCTACCACGGTTTCCCAGAGCTTTGCACCACATGTCACAGCCTGAAGTAACCAGGGAAATTTTCATAACAACCTCAGCTTTGAGTGAGTCACATTTATTCCTCTCATCACCTGATCTTCATTCTCGATCTTGTCACTGACGTCTTTGTTACCCTCGCCCTCTCCTATGCCGCCACCTTCATAGTCATGAAACTCTGTGGCACCTTCTCCATCTCCACCGGCCATCAGCTCCTGAGGGAGGCAGAAACCCTGAGGGAGCCAGAGCAGATATTTAGTCACTTAATAATACCCCTGATGCTATTTGACAACAAGGGAGAAACTTTTGACGTGTCTGCACCTTCTGAGCGAGGTCTGTGAAGATGCTGGCGAGGACAGACAGCAGTTTGCCCGTGCTCCTGTGCACTCCCAGTGACACGGCCATGTAGTAACGCACCAGGTCAGAGTAGATCCCCAGCAGAGGCTCCAGACGCACCAGCATCCTACACGCCCTGTCTACCTCCTAACAGCCACAAGGGACGCATTAAAGACAGTGTGACATGAACTGTGAAGTGTTCACAGACTTCATTAAGAAAAGATAAAGAGGTCAAAGCATACATGAGTCAGTTTGTAAAGTCAAGCGTTAATATTTTTAGTGACTGGCCCTTTAAAATGACTGTCTGTCCTGTGTTTGGAGTACCTGGAGCTGTGCTTGTTGACAGGTGTCTCTGTGTGTCATCAGGCTGACAAGCAGCTTTTGCAGCCTGGCATTCACATCTCCCACACTCAGAGCCTCCACATCGGCTTCAAGGCCCTCCTCCAGGAGACGAGCCAGGTGGCCAGGCTTCAGCAGGTCATCCACAGGCTCTTCATCGTCCTCCTCCTTATTGGCCTCTGAAATATTAAATAAGTGGAATCAAATAGGGGGCAGCAAGGCAGCATAGTGGTAAGTGCTGTTGTCCCACTGGTGACCTGTCCAGGGTGTACCCCACTCCCTCGCCCAGAGTAAGCTGGGATTGGCTCCAGCACCCACCACAAGCCGAAAACGGATAAGAGGTAGAAGATGAATGAATGAATGAATGAAATCAAATACATCTATAAAATGTAGATCTCCATGTGGTGCTTTAATATTGTATTCAAAAACTGAGCCTTGAAACCAGTCTTGAGGAGTATTGGGACGTGATGTCACAACAACACAGTCACTGCCCTCAGCAAACCCCCAACTCCACCCAAACCCTCACCTGGATCCACCCTTCATCTGTACGGGGTTTAGTTTTTTGAGTGTTTACCTGAAATCCTTGGAATATTTTAACTCTATCACTCAGGCACTCACAGAAATCAGTCAACTAATCCGATTTCAGATCTGCTTCTCTGATTGGCTGACTGATCTCATTAGAGAGCCAGAGATATTCCTGAGAGAGGAAATGCACAAACTACATTTAGAAGCTTTTTGATTCCTAAAGCCAGAAATATCTTCTTCTAGATATTAACATTTGAAAACAAGATTTTTAGAAGCATACTTTTTTCTATTTTACTCCACGCGGCTGTTTGAAGATGCTCTAGATGAGAACAGTTTTTGATCAAGCAGTGATTGTGTAAAGTGATGTTATAGTTTTAGATCTTAATGATGTGTTCAGTGTGATTTTGATGTGGCTTGTTTCTTGCAGATGGCACAGCTGGCTCACTGCATCATTCTCACCTCTCTTGATGTTGCCATGCAGCTGCTCTTTCTGTTGCTCTCTCTCCTGTCTCTTCACCACTGTCTGCACAGCACACAGCACTGTGTTTATGTTTGTCTCCAGCTCAGCAGAGAACTCAGAGCAGAAGAGTGACTGGTGATCTGTTCAACACAGCGAGGAGGAGAGGAAAGTACCAATAAGAACCAGTTTTGTACTATTAGTGCTGCTTATGAACAGCAGCAGCTCCTGTATGCCCAAAGGAAATCTGTTTGCAACTTCCAAAGAGATGATAGTATCAGGATGACTGGTCAGCGCACTCACCCGTGTGCTGGTGTCCCAGGGAGAGCAGCTGGGTCTTCCAGGTGGTAAACTCAGTGATGTCGGCCTCCACTTGTCCTCTGACATACTGCAGGCTCTGAGTGATGGCTGGCTGGCTGTCTGCGCTCCCCACACTCATGGCTGGGATAAACAGCTGCTCCACACTGGGCATCTGAGCCACTACAGCCGCCAGCTGGTCGAAGCCTGAACAGCACGTTCCAAAATGGTTCCTGTGGAAAAAGAATGTTGTCAGGACTGTCGGCATGCTGCATCAGATTTCAGACAGACTCCTGAGTGTTGTGCTTTACCATGTGTGCAATACTCTCTCAGAGGTCTCTCGAGCCACAGTATCCAGCTCCACCTTCAGGCTCTCCGTCTGCTTCAACATTGCAGTCACACACTGGTGTAACTGGCACCAGGCGGCATCTCCCCTCCTCATCAGACAGCCTGGGGGCTGACGCTGGGCTGCCAAAGGAGATGGGCACCTCAGGGTGTGCTGTCTGCAGTTACTTGTCTCCTCCTTCTGCTGGAGGTCCTCAGGGCAGCACTGCAGCAGCCAGGCTACCTGCTGAAGGAGGGTGGTGCACTGGGCAGCCAGTACCTGGCCTCTGCTGACCCAAGCCTGCAGAGGGGCCTGGGGCGGCAAGACACAACCTGGGTCCTTGCTGTGGCCCTGGAGGTGGGTCTTGATGCCTTGTATGCTGCTGGTTAGCCTCCTACAGGTGATGAAACATTAAAAGGGAAAATGTCATCCTCCAATGACTAACAATAAAATAAGGTGGTTAGTACTAAGTACAACGACTTCAGTTTTGTCTTAGTTCAGAAGTAAAACATTGCAGGTCATCCAGGTGTTTATGTCTGTTTATGTCTCTGGATAACATTGCCTCATGGAAGCATAGAGCCCGAAAGGAATCTGGTCTAAAAGATGAGTTGATGGTTTAGATGACGAGACTATAAAAACTAACTCGGACAAATTTAAAGGGGAAAAAGATTCCAAATACAGATCAGGTGTTGCAGTTGGTTGAGAAGCTGCTGCATTTGTTTGTGGACTATTGCCAGTTGTAGGTAGAAGCTGTTGAATTTTGGGTTAGGGTTGATTGTTATAATTTTATTAGTAAAAAAAGCCCATAAAATCATTGCTGCTGAGAGCTAAAGGAATGACTGAGTTATGACTCTGTCAGCCTGGCTACAGTAAGCCTAGGATAATCCTTTAATGTTATATATTTAATAGCTTATTTAAGTTGGAAAGCTGATCAATATTGTAATTTAATGTTATTATATTTGTTATTTGGTTTGTGTTTTTTTTTTTTTAATGAAACAAACATTCCAACTTGATCTTCTTTCAATTATAATTACTCTCAAAAAATACATCTTCATACAAAATACCAAAATATTTATTTGAAAATGATCCTATTTAAATTGCTAACCTGAAGAAAATGAAATTTTATTATCATTTTATTCTAACTCCTGATAAATCTTTTTGGATCTGTTTCTGAACTAATCACATTTTATATCAAGGTCAAGAAAAGCAATTAAGACAGAAAAACAAAACAAACAAAAAAAAAACCAAACAACAAAAAAAAAAAACAAAAACAAAACAGAGGCACGTTAATCTTCCAGCTGAAAACAGAATTTTCCTGCTGTGACATTAATATTAGAAAAACAACAATGTTAAGTGTCTTGATGATCTGGTCCTGACCTGAGGCGGATCCATCGCTCAGTGAGTTTAGCGAACCGTTGTCTCTGCCTGAGGAGCAGCTTGAACAAGTGGGAGGAGAAACCTCTGCAGCGCTCCACATTTCCTAGGCCAAGCTCCTGCAACCAAATAATACTCGCATTTCAGACTGCAATACCAAAATACACAAATAACACTACACCAAAGGGCCCATGTTGACCTTACTGTGACAGAATAACAGAATGCTGAATAATAAACTCAGCAGAAAGAGAGTATGCTGTGCCTCACCTTTGCAGGGTGCTGCAGAGCAGTCAGCAGGGCTGTTTTCCTGGCCCACGAACGGTAGAAGTACTTCTGACATCCATCCCACGCTGACAGCAACTCTGTGAATAACCTGCAACATGAAGGATACAGCAAAGATGGTGCAGAGAGGCGGTGGTGACTTAGTAATTACTTTTAAGATTGCTAAATATGAGTTAATGTTAGCCACCAGGAGCATGGTCATACCTGGCAGAGTAAATCTGCAGAAACAAAACTGATTATTGCCATTTACATTAGCCCTTCATTTTGTGGCAATTATGGGATAGCGTCTCTTGCTTTGAGCTTACACTCACAAGTGTCATGATAATATTAGGTAAACAAGTAGTAAACTGATTATTTTACACAACCATCTACATCTTGTCGGTCAGCTGTCAGTGTACAGTGTGTGTTGATGTGTTTGATTTACATGCTCTCAGCTTGCTCCTGGTTGCTGACTGCAGACAGAGCAGTGTTCATCTCCAGTGGCTGAATACACAGAGTTTTTTCGGGATCAGCTGTTCTGTTCCACATCAGGCCCTTACGGTACGACAAACCTGGATTTAAGATTTGAAACAGATGAATTGATTAATGATTTTTGTTTCTGAATAGTCCAGTCAGACTACTGTGGCATGCCCCCCTGTGAATGTGAGACGGAAAATCACCTATTTCTGTCAGCATCTTGAACAGATCAGACAGAGCTCTCTGCTTCTGCTGCAGGATGTGCTTGACCTCAGCCTTTTGTTTCTCTTTCTCTGCTGACATGTCAGTTGTGAGGCTCTGCAGGTCCTGCAAGTTGCTGATGACTTCACCTGAAGAGACATAAAAAAAAAAAAAAAAGTTAAAAGCCATCTTGAGAGGTACCAATGCTTATTATACACTGAAGCACCAATGTGTTGCAAAACAAAGGTAGGGAAAAAGGCCACAAGCTCAACAAGGGAATCAAATGTAGATGTCCTGCAAACAAACACAATCACATTGATCACATTTCTATCCATTTTACACATGCAAAGGCCGTTTTTAACTTGCTACTTCTTACTTATTTCTTCCTATATGTGAGGGAGTGGACATAATTTTTACTCTCATCAGTTTCTCATCAGCAGCAATAATATAGACATTTATTGTGTATAAGTGGGTTCCTTGCCAGTGAAACAGTCCAGGTCTTCAGTCAGCTCGGGTACTGGGTGGTTCTTCAGGAGTTGGACACACATTTTCTTCATCTTCCTGGCCAGAACAGGCAGACGTCCCTGGAGAGAAGACGCTTCAACTCCTTCCTCCGGGCCCTCATTCTGACATACAGTTTATCTCAGGTCATTTACAATCACACAGTAGACGTCAGTACATTATCTCATGCGAAATGAAACATATAAAATAAAAGGAAAAAATTCATTAATAAGATGGCAACAATGGTTCAGGAAACACTGAGTGTCCTCTATGAGACTTGTACCTGCAGATCTCTGCCTTTCCCGGGCAAGGTGCTCTTCAGTGCCCGGTGAACTCGGTGGACTGGTGTATCTTCAGGATTGGAATCTTGACTGTCTAAGCTTGTGCTGCTTTCCTGTTCCACCAGAGCAGGTATACTGGGGCCCCTTAGCACCTCCTCGAACTTCTTGACAAACTTGAACAGAGTCCTGAGAAATACATGAGCAGAGTGCAGCAATAAGCAGACTGGAAACATATGGAGCAGTTACTTAAAACACAATGATCGCTTCTGGTTACGGTCCATGTCACTTCAGACTATGATATATGTGAATTAGACATTAAGGATTAAGAGTACTTTGTCATTCCTAAATTCTAGCTTCTTATTTTCTGAGATCAGTGAACATGACTTTTGACCTTGAACCTCCCAAAAAAATCTAAACAGTTGATCCATCAGTGCAATTAGAATTAGATGTGTTTGAATTCTCTCCAACTGCCAGAAGGTAAAACTATTTCTTACCGATGTGTTTTTTCCACTGACTGTTTGATGGACCAAAAACTGATGTCATTCCACTTAGAGATCTTCACAAAGTCCTGAAAAAAGCATGTTACAGTTGAATGACCAGTATGTTCAAAGGCATTAATCTGAGATGTGTGTACTTATAACCAATGAAACTAATAAATACATTTGTGTATATATATATATATATATATATATACCTTGAGCTCCTTCTCAATAGGTTGTCTGAGTTGGCTGATTTTAGTCTGGATGGAGTTTGAGAACTGACTGTAGTATCTGTGCAGGTTCCACAGAAGATTTGACAAAGACTCTGTGAAACAGAAGGCAGTAAATGACACGTCATCTCTCATAAAGGTTGCAGTCTCTCTAACATCCCAGAACAACAGATACTATATATGTAAGTCACGGTCACAGGTCAAATACTTTGGAGGTCAACAGATAATTAATGTGTGTATGTAAAACCAAATGACCACTCATGGAGCAGCAAGGATCATTTCTGTGAAAATAAGGGGCTTGATTATTTATTTATTTATTTAGTTGAGAAAGTTTTTTAGACAAAAAACAAACAAACAAAACAAAAAAACCCTAATTTTCGATCAATTCATAGATAAAAAAATAAAATAAAATAATTGATCTTGTATAAAACAAATTTTCCTTCTTCTTGCGTTCAGGGATGTTAACTAAGGGCCCCTGTGATCATGTATTGATCAGTCAGGAGATCAAAGGATGTGTCTATTACTGTAACAAACCTTAATATAACACAGCTATACAATCTTGGAAACCCCAAATATTTATCTTATGTAATTTCTCTCCACATATTAAACTTGACCATTTCTATTATCAAAATAATAAGTTGCACTTGTTTCCGTCATCCACAATATGAGGACCTCACCTCCTACAAAGGGGACTGTTCAACAGCCAATAAAGAGAGGGGGAAGAGTCACTGTTGTCTATGACTCTTTGAATATGCAGGCCACATATACGAATGCTGTGTGAGGAAACATGTATATGTTGTATGGTGCCTTGTGCAGGACAGAGTGGTGGTGCTGACCTTGTCCAGGCTCATTGGAGACAAGAAGGAGGTGGCAGTGGAAGCTTAGCAGCATTGCCAGGCGGGTGTGGAATTCACCCAGGGGGGAGCCCTCCATGAAGGCCTGGAGGGTGGAGGATACTGAGGAAAGGGAGAGGCACTCCACCTCTTCCTTACCTGAGAGGACAGTAAAATCTGTGTAAGCTTGTTTTACTGGGATATCCGTCCTTATCATTTTTTTGTCAAGAAATTATGATAGACTTGTTACACAGCAGTGTGGGGTATTTATTTATTACTTGTATTAGTCTCCATCCTCTGTTCCTCCAGATACCTCTCCACCAGTTGGTAAATGGAGAACCAGTGCTTGGTTGAATTCTCAGTGCACCGTCTCATTGCATTGTCCAGACTGCTGGACCAACAACTAATGCACACAGTGACAGGAGAATGTACATTGTAAGCATGAAGACAGGAAACATCAACATGACAGGGGGTTCAGGACTACATTTTAAAAAGTCTCGTTACAGTTATCATCTCAAGAGTAACAGACCAGGTTTCACCCATCTGTGTCTTACCTGAGTTCCAGTTTGCGCCACTGAATTATGAGCTGGGTGACTGGTTCCAGCTCCTTGCGTAGGGAGACCGAGCGGCTGGCGTTATTCTCCCAGTCCTGAACACAGAGAGAGAAAGAGGTGACAACAATAAGCAAAAAGTAACATTATAGGAACTTAGACAGGCAGCTAATTACATGTACCAGTTCATTAAGAGATGCTAATTGTTTCTGGTTTCAAGCCTAAATGAAGCATAAATGTGAAATTTTTTTGTTTATATTTTAGTAATACAAACACAATAGATCACCTGTGCTTTACTGAGCAGAATCTCCAGACCGTTAAGGAACTTGGCTAGTGGACTAGCCAGACTGAAAGCCAAGATCCTTTCCATCACCACGGTCAGCTGAAAGCAACACACACAGGATTACACTTTATAATAACATCATAAAGCCCAGGCCTAATTTTATTTCTGTGATGAAATTCTTATAACCATCCCATGGCTTTTGTGTTTTTGGATATTCCACTGGTTCTATTGAATTCTGTACCATTGTATTTTATTACATCAGTGCAAAGATCTAGCAAATCCAATATTTCCACAAAGCAGTTGGGTCATTCTACACGAAGACAGCTCCTCAAGATCCTCAGTATAATGCATAAATAGCACAGGGCCATCAGGAGCTGGGTGTAAACAGGTAACAGACCTGTATGAGAGCAGGGTGATCAGGCCAGTCTTCCAGTCTCTGCTTCACTGCCACACCCAGCTGCTCCAGAACAGGGAGGCAAAGGGAGGCCTCGCTCGTGTTGGGCTGCTGATAGAAGTCATAGGGTCCCTCTGAGGTGACTACCAGACCATCAGGACCGCCTGAGCCCTGCACCGCGTTCTGCAGGAGGGTGGAGAGCAGTAGTGCACTGCCTGTCATCTGCTGGTCCAGTTCAGCATCTGGCGGAAAGTGCAACAGTGGATGTCATGATCCGGTTTCCAATTTCAAGAAATATTTTATTCACATTTGTATATTTCTGCTTTGCTGATTCATCTACAATGTCATTGACCAACCAATCAGATGATAGAAGCGTGACATCACAGGGGCAGCAATCTGATAGGAGGAGACCAGGGCTTTGATAATGTCTTTGCTGTGATTGGCTGTTGTCATGCTCTGGTACCACAGTGACCGGGAATATCCAAGGCACAGACGCTGGTGCACCTGGACCACTGTGTTCATGGCGGCTGGAGACAAGAAGCCACTCTCAATGGATTCCTCCTGGTCTGTTGCCTCCTTCTCCAATCCTGTGTCTGCTGGTGACTCTAGGCTCGGATGGGACATGATGTCTGAAAAGTCCTAACCAAGAGGATGGACATAATCAATAGTCTGAGAAGGCCCTTTCTATGCTTTCTATCTAACCACCTGGCCATTGGGTGTGAGGATGGTCAGAGGTGTGGGAATGCACACATTTTCATCTTTCCAATGTAAATGTCCAAATACTAACGTATGTTTTTTTTTACTTTTATGTGGTTTGTATAATCTGGTTTGTGTTTTATAGTTTAATCTATCATTTGTGATGCTGCCATTTTGCTGCTATCCGTGTGGCTGCTATATTCATCAGGTTGAGCAAAAACAGACCTTCCTCTAAATGTTTTTCAGCATCAAGACAGTCATGAGTAGATATGAGTGCATACCTTGTTGTATTGGGGGAACTGGCATCTGAAGTCCTTCTCCTCCTGTTCATCCTCAGTCAGTCCTGAGCCGTGCAGTCGACTGCGGCTGCGGTACAAACTGGCCTCTTGCTGCTCTCGCTCTCTCCTCCGTCTCTCCTGCTCATCCCACTCATTCACCAAAGCCTGAGGAACAGAACCATGACAAGTCAGCACAGAGGCAGAATTCAGATTGGAGTGAAAAATTTTAGAAAACTGATTTTATAAAAGAGACTATGGGAGAGACTATTACAGACAAAAATCAAAGGTCTAACCTGACAGATGTGTCTGAAAAGGCTGTGTGCCTCAGGGCTGAATTCTCCTGTGGACAGGGTGTGACACTGCACATGTAGCAGAGCATTCAGAAGCAGCGTGGAGGACTGTGGGACAACATGCTCGGGGTCTTGTTGTGGCAAAAGCGTCAGTAGGCCCCGCAGAACATCCATACATGCTGTAGAGCACAGGAAGTCTGCTCGGGCCAGGTACGATGGTAGACTGGAGGACACAGAGGGGAATGCTAGCAGGCAGGACACCAGCTTGGGCAGACCAGCCACCAGCGTGAGTGAGGCGGCCAGCTGGGAGGCCACAAGCCTCATACCGTGCCGGAGTTGAAGAATGCCGGTGCGCACGGGACCGACCACGTCAGGGTACAGGGGATAATCCTCCAGGAGCCTCTGGCAAAAGCGCTGCTGGGAGTTCTGCCAAACAGCCTCCTCCTTCAGCAAATTCTGAATCATTGACCTGGATCTGGAGGAGTCCTGCAGGGCCTTCAGCAGGTGAGACAGCAAGTCCTCCACTCGAGATACCTGGCCAATGCTACAGAGGTAGTGCTGGAGCTCCTGGAAGAGTCGACCATACTGGGGTTCATGAGGGCGACAGGCCTGCTTCCTGGAAAGCTCTGCTATCTGCTCCTTCACCTGCTGCATACGGATCCACAGATACCTACACCCGCAAGTCATAGAGGTCAAAGGTTAGTAATTGTAAGGGCAGGAGCCCAGCACCCTCACCAGAAATGGATAAGTGGTTGAAGATGAATGAATGATGAAAGAATAATCCTAAATAAAATGCTTAGTGAGCACATTTCTAAAAATATGAAAATTAACTGAATAATTTACAATGGATTTGAATAAAATAACTGTTTTGACTCATCTGATAACCTTTTACTGTGTGTTGTTTCTTTGAGGGTTAGATACAGTGTAAGGTGCATCACAAGTGATTGAAACTTTGCAAGTATGTGTTTACAGTTTGCAGACATCAATTAAATGAAACATAAGTGCTTCAATTATTATTTGTCATCACTGCTCTATTTTGAATTTTTATAATAATATTTCTCATGAACAAAGTAAACTCACTGAACTCCCTTTTTTATAATAAAACAGTTGAAATTAGGTCATTTCATAAAGCCATTAGAAGATATGTGCTGAGCTCTGACCTGATTCGGGGATGCTGGAAACCATCAGTGGTGCTGCTCTCCTCCAGCTCTGCTCCAGTCATCAGCTGAGACGACAGGCTGCGTCCTCTCCACTCCTCCTGTAGCAGAGCCAACTGGAAGAGACACAGAGGGACAAGCCAGCCATCAGTTCAAGGTGCTTCCAGGTTTCTAGATTGGCCTGCAAGTGACTTTTAAAATTAATACACATATTCTGCAGCCAAGAAATCCACGATACTCTACTTGTATAGAGCTGTCTTAGTTTCATCAGTCACTCCACTGGTTCATCACCCATTCAGTCGTCTATACAGTACCTTCTACTCCCACTGACACTCAAATAGCACTGCTACAATACATATGCACATCATATATGGATGCGTATGTGTATAGTGGGAGCGTAGACTAGAGGAGCTTGAGATCGAACCATTAACTTTTGGCCGACAACCTACTGGGACTGAGACATTCTTTCTGACTGCGCTGTAGGAGTTAGATGAATATCTCACTACTATATGTGGTTGATATTAGCTTGTTGAGGATATACTACTATCTATTTGTTAGTTGCTGAGTAACCTTTGAGAGATGAGCTATAAAAATGAAGCTAGGTAACTACAGTGCTGCCATGAAAACATAAGTGCACACCACAAGATCTTTTGTACAACATGAACAAAAGTCACTATAAGGTAATAATGTGAATCTCATGTGAATCAGTATACAATATATAAATTGTCTCTCTATATTATATATAAACAAAAGCTGTAAAAAAATGCTCCTATTTGCATGTTTCAACTCGAAGTACCACAGTGTTTTTGTTTTCAATCCTCCGACCAGTGTCATCTAATGAAGATGGGTTCGTGAGAAGTTTGTTGAAGTTACCTGGCAGTATCTGGCAATATCTCTATTACCGAGATATTTCCTGAAAACAAAATGGCAACTGACTGCCAGTGTGGAGGAATAAATAAGAAAGGTAAAACAAGTTTGAGCCTGTTTTAAGAATTACTAGAGTTGAAAGATTTTAAAGATTTTAAACAGTCAGTTGCTGACCTCCTGCTGAGCATAGTTGAGTTTATAGGCCCTCTTCACAGCTGGGTCGAAGATAGTCTGAGGTGTCCAAACTTTGATTTGCAGCAGACCCATGTTGACCCAGAACACACCAGAGCGGACCAGTGAGTTCGAGCCTTGGACCTTGCTCTGGACATACTGCTGGAGGCAAGTGATGCATGACGCCACCAGGGTGTCAGGGAGCAGGTTGGGGGGAAGAAAGTCTCTGAAGACTGTCCTGATCTCCTGTGCAGCTATCAGAGGGTCAGGATCCTCCACTAGGCTCTCGCAACTCTCCATGTAGCCCTCCTGCAGGCTAGGGGGCAGCAGGTCTGCCATGCTCTGAAGCTGGCGACGCAGGACCACACCCTGGAGCTTGAAGTCCGTGCCCCTGAAGAGATGAGGGGGTGATTAGAGAGCGAACACTCAAAGGGAACCCAGAACTACACATTTTATATTCTCCCTAACTTACCTAAACTCAGCCAAAGCTGGGATGGCCATGTTGTCCCACAGGACTGCAGACACATCCTGGAGCTGCTGGATCCTCTCCTTCCACTCCCCCAGGGTGACATAGGACAGGGATAGAAGGCCGGATACAGATGGCTCCCAGCGATCACCAATCTCACTACTGGTGAGCACCCCAAGTGCGCAATGTGACCACACAGCTTTGCTCAGCAAAGCCGGACCCTGGCACAACATGGACACAGATCTTAAAACTCGCAGCAGATTTTATTTGACTGAAACTCTGAAGCAGTGTGGAAAGGTTACCAGTCAGTACCATATTATCTGCTCCGTGTTTAGAACTCGACTGGGTCTCAGGATTCAGTGGATCCCATTTCAGCCAGCGGTCTGGGTCTGAAGTAACACAGCTTGTCCACAAGGCAGCAAGAGCCTCTGACAGCAGCTCACACCACACAAACTGCAGCTCCTCAGCCGGCTGAGAGGACAAGAGTAATTATCCTTGCTGATGATGTTGGAAGCTCTGAATTTCTAGTTCATTTTCATTTTTTTGCATAGAAACTCCTCACCCTTTCGCTGCTGAGTAGGAACCAGAGTGGCTGCAGCTGACTGACATTCATCGGTGTGGACTGGAGGCAGTAACGAAGATGCCTGGAGAGCTCTCGGCGTAAACTGTCCTCTGCTTCCTGATCACTGCATGTCAACAGGAAGAGTTAATGAAACAGTCAACTGGTCCGATAAGTCCTCATACAGAATTTAGTTGCGTTCAGGGAGCAGGATGGACTTTTACCCAGGAGACAGAGCCAAGTGCAGCAGGTCAGTGCTGAGTCGCAGCTGGTTGAGCACTGCCAGTTCTTCCATCAGGGGCCAGAGTTGGGCTCTGCGGCTGAGCTGCTGCAACTCCTCCCTAGCCAGGTGGACTCTGTCTGCAGGGTCTTCACCCTCAGACATGGAGCTCCTCTCCAAAAGACCTCTGGAGGTCATCTGAAACTGCTGCTGCTCTACACTGGACACCAACCTCTCCAACACACCTGACAGCAAAATATGTTGAAGAACTTTGCATGAATTAATACATTGAAGCTTTAATATCACAAATTGAAACACAACAATTGACCAAGGCTGATCTCTGTAATAGAAAAGGCTAATTGACAGAAACATGACACAGATATTTGAGATGTCAAATCATATTGAGATCGTTTGAGTCTTCTGATGGATATTAACATTCAAATAAAAATACCAGCAAAAACTTTGGACCTTTAGATATTATGTTATGCTATGATAAAATAAAGCAATGTGAATTACTTAGGAAACATTCATGTAAAATTAATATTAATGTAACGTGGCGATGTACACAATACAGTTACAGATGATTAAATATAATGAAAAACAGTATTCAGTATTATGTTTATACTTTTAAATGAATATCGTTGATGAAACCCTGATAATGACACACAATTACAGTAGTAGAAGTGCTACATTGGGGACAAAGAAGAATTTTTTTTTGTTGATGATGGTAACAAAGACAAAAGACATGTCAGACAATCTACACTAAATATGTTGTTGGGTTAAAGCAACTACTGATACATAAATCAACTGACACCATAAATCTTAGAGCTGTCTGTGACACAAACTCACCAGACTTCTGTGGATCCAGCTGGTTGTTTGCCAGCAGAACAAGGCCCCATGCTTCCAGCAGACTCTCTTTGACATCCAGCATGAGCCCTGCACCCTGAAGTCGAACCAGCTCCCGCTTCCATTGAGCCGTCGTGTCATCCAGCCTGAGGTCACTCACATCTAAGGCTCGACTCAAGAGCCGCAGACGAGATGCACACTTACCCACTGACTCCAGCTGAAGAAGAACAAGGATGTTGTTAATAAAAAAATCTGTAACACAGACTTTATATAGGAATTACACTAAACATTCACATTAGCCGAGAAGGAAAATGCTCTAAAAAATTGAAAACAAACAAAACACTTTAATATATATAAAGTAAAGCTGATGGAGTTCTTACTTTGAATGGCAGTGCTTTCCCCAGAGTTTTCTGGATGCCTTTTAGTGCAGTAGCCACAGACACCGGGGTGGACAGGATAGTCTGGATGGCTGCCGAGACCACCTGCAGCTCCTGCTGACCTCTGGACACAGTACAGTCACAGTGTTAGTGAGTGCAACTTATAAACATAAGCCCATAAAACTGTTCTGATCCTGATTGTGTAACAACAAATGCAAAACAATTAATTAAATGAGAATCAGTTATACTACTTGAATGAAAAGACGTGTGGATTACTCAATTGTAGCATCTGCATCTCCCAGCAGAAGCTGTGGCAGTCGAAGAATGAGGTGTTTCTGCACCCATTGCCAGTGCAGAGACAGCACAGAGATGCCCTGAGAGTCAGCCGGCAGTGTGCTGCAGATATCCCAGAAACGGTCGAGCCACTGAAGCAACTGCAAAATCTAAACAAACCACAGGGATAACGCTGTCAGTGAAACCCTGAGTAAGAAAAAGTGGTAGCAACAGTAGTAATGGCGATCCAACGTAATTGCTTTAGTATTGCAGCAGAGGCTGATCTATTATCAGCAATAGTATTGCAGTAGAAGCAGTGCTGGTGAGCCCCAGTAGTACTACTAGCAGTAACAATACCATCAGCAGAACTAGCAGCTGGCTGAATAAAAAAGCAAAAACCATACTAGTAATAGCATGGAAGTAATAATGGGATATAATAATGGAACAGTCACAGTGGTCGTTGCAGCAGTGAAATAAGGAGTTGTATTATCAGCAATACCACAGCATTACACAACATACACTTTCAGAAAACCATGGCTGTAAGGTGACCCTGATAGCCTCACCTCAAACATGATGTGGTCTGAGATATAGGGCTGCCCACTCTGCACAGACTGCAATATGAATGAGTTCCATAGGTCAAAGAAGGCCTGGAGGTGCATCAGGACTGGATGGGGCAGATGACCAATATCCACAGTCCCTGTAAAAGCGGGAAAAATGCATTCTTTGGTTAGACTCAAATTAGCTCATATAGCTGTTGGTTGATGTCTTGATCTTGCAGATAAGTTCCAGGTTCTTTATGCCATTGGTTAATAATTGCCCAAAGTACCCTGTGCATACCTTTACTGAAGGCTGTGGCTATTCTCAGAGCAGAGTTTTGAGCAGAGAGGTTGACAGCGCAGGTGCAGATGACGGACCTTTCCTCTCTGTCCATCATCAGAACAATCCTAACACAAAAACAAATCATTACAGCTTTAAAATTCACATTCAGCAGCCGTCCTCTATTTTAATCGCAACTTTCATACTAAATTACTTCATTACAGAATACACTTCAGAACTTCTGAATCCTATGTGAATTCTCCACATGCCAAACAGTATAAAGTGAATCTTTTACCTGTTGGCAACTGTGTTCAGTGCATCCAGAAACTCCATGTATCTTTCCTCATCCTCAAAGTTACATTTATTGGCTAAGATATCCAGATATTGTTTGTTCCAGCGCATGTCCACCAGAATCCTGTATTCATCTACAACATAACAAACATCGATTAGGTTCGTGGCAGACTTACTTCTAAAGTTGGCCGTGTGTTTGCAACACTTAAAGAAATTCACCTCCAGGCCCAGATCAGTTTCTTTTTTGAAAATCATTTCCTTCAGATCGCAGTTATACAACTGACTTTAAAAACTGTACTAAAAAGCGTCAGTCAAATTTTCAAAGACAAGGAAAGACTTCGAAGAAGATCGAAGAAGTTTTACCTGTGCTGTGAGGCTGGAGAAGCTCTGCTAGTGACTTGCCCTTAGCTGCAAGTTTGCTACCAAAAACAGCCTTCAGGGCCCTGTTTCCTGCCTCCACCTGGACCAGCGCTGAGTCTGGAAAAGTCAACAGTGGCATAGGTGGAGGATCCAAAGCATTGGATAGCGCTGACAAGTTGAGTTTTACTTTCAGCAAAGGGTACAGTTAAAATTTTACTTGTGAATGTCCTGTCACTTGAATTTTTGCCATTATGTCATTCTACATACACAACTTGTTTTGAGTATAAAACCACAGTTTTCTTAAATTTTGGGGTACTGGTACAAACCAGGAGCATATTTGTAGCTCTTTCCCAGGTGTGAGAGCCAGTTGCTGCGTAGGATTCTATCACCGTGAGAAGCTCTCTCTGTGACAAGTTTTACAGCTGTGGGGATCAACTTCAAAGCATCTCCTTCCTCCAGATCAACCACTCCATCAGAGAATACCAGGCTCTCATGGACACCACTGCTCTGCAAAGCCCTCTGCAGGTCATTCAGGCTCAGGGGACGATTCCTGTTCAAATGCAGTAATAGAATTGATGAGACTTTTCACAGTCCTACTCCACTCCACAATTACAGTGACATGACAAAGCCTTTCTGGAGTTGCTGATCATGAAAGTAAATCGGGTGTAGTTTGTAAGAGGGGAAATTATGTTATATGTCAACTGCCTTGTGCGCAACAGTGGTAATACCACACAACATTCTTTGGAGGAACACTGTGGATTTGAAGGAGCATAGGGCTTAATGATTCAAATAGATGGTGCAGACCCAGAAGTCATTCTGAGGGCACCATTAGTGACCAGACAGACAGTCATGTCCAATTCCTGAATCTGAATTTATACTCTCTATCTTAAAGAACATCCACACACCACAAGCAAAGGCCCAACTACTCCCTTTCAATTTCTTTCCAGATATTACACTTCACACCTGCCACTTATTTCAACCTCATCTTTTACTATATTGGTAGTGTTATTCTCTATTTTCTTCTGCAGTCTCATGCAGTTGTGGCAGCGTACTCACCGTTTACCCTGCAGGCTGAGAGTGTTCAGGCAAAACGACAGCACCTGCCCATCTCGGAGAACAGCAGAGAAGCAGGAATCCTCTGTGGAGAGGAGGGCTGAGGGAAACCCGTCTGGCCAAACCCCAGCACACAACAGCCCGCTACCCCAGTCCTCCGTGTCAAGGATGGCCAAGTGCTGCTCAATAATCTGCTGAGATTGCTAAAGAGAAAATAGTGTGGCAATGTTTAGCCATGATTGTGAACGTTTATTTTGCAACATGAGAAATAAAAAACACAGAAAGGAATATTTTTTATGAATATTTTACATCAGTGTAGTGTTAAAGAAATAAAACTTTTCAAGCAACAAGAAGGTTGCGGGTTTATTTCTTGGGCCTGGGGAATGCGGCGTATGCATGTTCTCCCTGTGCTTGCATGGGTTTCTGCCAGGTACTCCAGTTTCCTCACACCGTCAAAAGATATGTTTAGGATCCCGTTCAGGAGTTACATTTAGAATCACTAATGTTAACTGGTGATTGGTGGTGGTCATGCAATGGACTGGCAACACTGTCCAGGATGTACCTCGCCCTCGCCCAATGTGAGCTAGGATTGGATTCAGCACACCCGTAACTCATAAAGGGATAAGTTGTAGATGATGAATGAATGAATGAATGAATAAATGAGCAGTAAAACCTGACCTTGTCAACAGTTTATAATGCTGATGTATAGGGAAAATACTTTTTTGCACCAAAGGGAGTAATTTTTTAAATTAAAATATTGCCATTAACATCTGGGATAAACTAGTAAGAAAGGATGCTATTTGACTGTAGTGGGTCTAAGGTCAGTGTAATTATGCGGCTGTTTTTAGTCTATCATAGTTCTTGCATGTGGTGTTTACATTTACATCAACCCTCCTGCTTTTGGCCACAACATGAAATGTAAACTTTACCAAGTAGATTGTACTCTGTTCTGCATCATGATCACATCCAGAAATGTAGTGGTAACAGGGAGCAGTCGCTTGCCCACTCTGGACGGGTAAATTTTTTTAACCTGTGTTGTGTTACAGGGACTAACGGCCTCAGCTTGGCAACTTTTATTTTTACTATTTTTACTACTACTCGCTTTACTACATTTTTGGGTCTGTATTACATGATACAGAGCCAAAATTATGCATCGCGACAGAGGAAAAGGAACACAGAAAACGGGAATGACATACCTTCTGGCTGGCAGTAGTGCGCTGGCAGAGCGAGTACGCCTCTCCACAGGCATGCTGCAGAGCACTGGGTAAATCCACACCTCTGTGCAGCTGGCAGGACAGCAGGGTGGCAGCATGGAGGAGGGAGGCCACCGACGAAGCCGGAGAGTCTGAAAAATTAAGCCCAAAATTTTTGTACAAATTTTTTCAATTTGTCATTTATCATTTGTCATCATTCTCCAGTACCTACCCCAGATGGCAGATTTGATGCCTTTATGTATTTCAATCAGCAGATCACACACACAGTCTCCAGTCACCCCAGTGGTGTGAAGCAGGGTCTTAAGGTCCAATGAGTCCCAGCAGACCCCCTCATGCTCCCCAGGGATGTAAACCTCCACCCCTCTGTTCCTCATGGCTCTGGAGAGTTCCCCATGTACAGGGTCCATGGTCAGGAACAATCTGCACAGCCGACACACACATGCTGAACCTATGCTTATAGGGCAATATCAGAATAACGAGAATTCACTTTAATTTTGGTTACTACCTGAAGTTTGGATGTGGAGTGATCTGGGGGGTCTTCCCATCTATAACACCACGTTCATTGATGGTGAGGGATCCACCGGGCTCCAGCAGTGCATTGAGCCGATCCAGGACAGAAGCGCTAAGCAGATGACGTATAATTAGGTCAAATCACATAGTTTTAATCCAATGAATCTATCATTATTTATTTTTTTTTTTAAGTTTTTGAAGTACAAGTCAAAACTCATAGTTAGATTGAATTTGAAAAATACATGTTAAAAAAAGATAAACATTATAGTGACAAATCTTTAGAACAGTTGAAGACTGCAGTTTAAGTTTGGGTTACGCCAATTTCGCAGTTGCAATCATGGTGTTTTGAAAGCAGAAACCATGTTTAGGAGGAGAATTTGAAGGAAGAGTCTGGAGTAAAGCTAACTTGAGGTTGACCTGTACAGTCTGTCAATCACACAGTAACCGTGCCCTCGTTTTTGTGTGTCCAAATTCAGAGCACTCATTAACCAAATTAAAAACTAAGTGGATGGTTAAACTCGGCCAACCACTTTTGCTAAATTGGAAATATTATTTCAAGAGAGAAAATATTTTCCACACCTGCAGAAATTAACATTGTCCATAAGCAGCCAATCACCAGCCTGTAGTGCCTGCACCAGCATACCGTCTAACCACTCAAAACCGCCGTTTGTCCATCCATCCTCCAGCTGGGCCAGACGCTCCTTCAGCAGAGTGAAGTCCATCTGGAGTTTGGACATGTCTGGAGAACAAACATAAGAGTGTTATAGCATTGGAAACACATTACCAATCCTTCTCATTCTAAAATCTTCTTCTGCCCCTCATCATACAGCATTCAGTCATCAGTTCTTGGACATTACCAGTGAACACTTTGAGCTTGGTGTTGAGCTTCTGTAGAAGGAGGATGATCACCTCCAACTTGTTCAAAGCCTCTGAGTCGACAGTCCCCCAAGTTTTCTGAAGCCCTTTGTCTTTCAGCCAGTGGCAGAACAGGCCCCATGTCTGCAGCAGGAACTCTGTGTCCTGGATGCCCACATCCAAAGACATCAGGCCCCGTCTAATTACCATAGCAACTATGTAGTCCACACTTTCCAGTACTTGCTGCCAGGGTCGCATGATATCCACCTGTAGTGAAGAGGACAGACTGATATGATCTGATGTTTTCAGACTGTGAAGAGGTTCTGCAGTCTGGAAATCTGATGTTCTGTTACCTGTTCAAATCCTCCAAGCAGCTCTGTCGTGTCCATGGCGCTGTTCATTGCCATTACTCTGAGGCGGTGCCCTGTCAGCAGAGCCAGCAGTCTCACCAGGCTGGTCTTCCCACTGGATGTGGGACCAACCAGTATTGTCATCCAGCCCATCTCTACACACTTCATTAAGGACTCCAAGGGCCGCAGGGCCTGGTGTGTGATAGACAGCGGAGGATCCAAGGCCACAGGGGCTCCTCCACTGCGCTGCAAGACCGAAAAGCCCACCTACAAGAGCAATCCACAGAAGGAGAAATCCTTAAGTTTGTTCACACAGCTTTGAACATCTGGAGGTCAAAAAGAACAAGGTTTTACGTATTAACCTGCACGTTGAGTGGAGTAATGTGGAACTGCCTGGAGCCGCTGTATGGCTCAGATACCTCACCAAACACCTTCCTGAACACAGACAGCACCTGAGTAGGACAGCAGGGTAACATCTTATTTCAAGCATATGAAAAACACTTGGTACTGCATGGAGACAGTTAGACAGTTTTTTAGTTTTTTTTTGTTATTTTATGTATAGAAATAGAAATATATAGAGTATACAAATTTATGCAGTAATATGCAAAGATAGCTTATTGCATAGGGAAAGTCATAATGAAATAAATAGGTAATAACAAGTACAAACAATAACAATTATTGTTATTAAAGAAATCTTTTTATTAAACCTTTGCAAACACGGTTTGGCACTATTGGTTTTAATTAACTAATGTTGTGCAGTGTTAAGGCAAAACTGTTTTCAAACCAAAAATTTACTTTAGTAACTTATTTCCACACAGCGCTTTAATGTAACACTTTTTTCACCCTAACGATGCTTGTGGGCCATAAAATAAAAGCAGAACTTAGTGGAGCACAATACCTGAGCCTTGTCAGCTTCAGTTCTCATCCTGTCAGCATACACCAAAGCTACATGCTGCCCAGGGCTGAAAAACCCTGGTGACTGGTCAGCCTGCATCAACTGACACCACCTGAACATGTCACGCAGGTTGAACTCCCAGGGGCTTCCTTTCTGACCCCACCCTCGCTCCACACACACCTCCTGGACCAGCTATTGGTGGAAGAAAAAGCTTTCAAGTCTTTTTTTTTATTTTTTCTTTTCACAAACAGCTGTACACATGTGACACGCTGCAGTAGAAAGTCAAAGAAACATATGAGTGTGGGAAAAGAAACTTACCCTGTTACTGAACTCCACCATTTTAGCTATTATTTCTTTGTCAACTCTGGGGAAGATGGAGTCTGCTATGAACTCCATGTCTTTGCTTGTGAGCTGGTCAACAAAAACCTGGATAGAAAGAGACAGGTTTCATGATGAGGGACAAAGGGTAATTGTATAATCACTGCCTTGTGGTTATATCTCTATAACATGCTAAATTAAAGAAAATGTGGCCACAACCATATGATCTTCATCTGCCCATCTACCATCAAACTATGTTGGCAAGTGTTTTATAGCAGTTCTTTAAAAGAGCTGCTCCTCTTTTAAAGTGTTAATATGCAAAACATACTTACAATTACATACAAGGCAATTTCACTGCAGCCTTACTGTCCATAAAATAATGTTTTATTTACTTGGCTGATGCTGCCCAGCAAATTAAACTGATACATATCACATTTCTGCTCTTATTTTCATATTATTATTACTACTACTACTACTGTTATTTTCTTCATATATATATATATATATATTATTTGTCATAATTTTAAGGTCGTTTGTTATATGTTGTTTTTTTATATTTTAAATTTGTAAAAAATAGAAATAAGCAATCTCCTTCATGTTTATTCTCATTTGAGTTAAACTGTGCCATAATTAGATCATTGTGATCCCTGGCTTAGAACTTGTTTTTTGAGGTCACCGCTCACTCATAATTTCATCCTTGGATCTAAATTAAACACTTGTACCAAATTTAGAAATGCTACTGAGGTATCAAATCTACAAGAATGGGATGGACAAGCAACCCAAAAACAATAATGTACCTTTAAATTCAATTTTAAAATCAGCGAATGTTTAAATAAATGAAGAGGAGAGAGGAGATAATTAAAGAAACCAAAGCAGCAACAGATAAATGAGTTAATTTACAAAAGCACAAAACGCATGAAGATCTAGATGATTCTGAGTGTTCCTCACCTGTGTGAATCTGTTGAGGAAGGACTTTGGAAGCCCCTTACGACCACCCCCTTGAGTGAAAGGGTTCTGACAGCCAAAGATCTTGGTCTTCTCATGCTGAACGTGGAAGCTCATACCCAGTTCAGGAATATAGATCTCAGCTCTGTGATCAAAGCAGGCATTCAAACCCTCCAACACCGACTGAGAAGCCAGGTTGAGCTGTCAGGGCAGGGGACCAGGCAAATCAGAATAAAATTAAAGATTACATCATTACTATTTTAAAATGTTTTAAAAATTTTTTTAATGTACCTCATCCAGGACAACCCAGTGGCCTGCCTTCAAGGCGGCAAGAAGGGGGCCATCACGCCATGCAAACTCTCCTCCTTTCCCGCCCTCCACTGGGAGATCTGTCCCAAACAGGTCAGTGACATCCTGCCAGAGGGTACAAGTCATCAGGGTTAGAGCTTTCCAGTCTGTGCAGATCATTTCAGAGCCCAAAGAGCTTCAGAACATCTGTGTCGAGGCTTACTGTTTGCTCTGAGAGGTTGATTCGGACCAGGTGGTTCCCAGAAGCCTTTGCCAGCGCTGCCACCAGGCTGGTCTTTCCTACACCTGGCGCACCCTCCAGCAGCACAGGCCTTTGCAGCTTCAATGCCCGCAGGAGTCTCTGGGCGTTCATTGCAGTAGTGCCTGCTGCAATGGCGTAATCTGACAGATTACGGCTCTCAGTCTGAGGCCCTGGGTGGAAAAATTAGATTCATCTGTGAGTTGAAGTGAATATTTTATTTATCTGAGCTATCAGATCAACAAGGATGTCATGGAGAAAACCGACAAACTGCCCCAAACCACTAGAAAATCCAAAAAGTGCATGGTCTAAAGTGTGTGGCACACAGGACATGTCCCTGTCAATTTTGCTTCAGCGTCTCACAGAATTACAGTCTGTTCGTGTTATGATGATCACATACTGGGTAAGACCAGTCCAGATGAAAGGAAAGGCTGAAAAAGCCCGAGCTGATGATATCTCTACAAAGACATAGTGGAACAAATCCCGATAATGCACACCTTTTATAATATATGATAAGACTTGTGAATAAATCGTTGGGTTGTTTTTTTTTTTTCTTTATGAAACTATGGACAAATTTTTGTAATGTATTATGAACAGTAGTGGCAGTGGTTTTGCTAAGTAGTGAAAGATAAGCGTCTTTATGAGCCTCATGAGTCACATATGCACAGTAAATTTCTAAGATATATTACAAAATTATGCAAAAGGCAATCAGTAAAAGAAAATACTATGATTTTCTGAGATAATGTTATGTTATGCTACTTGAACTACGTAGGCATGGATGGGAAAATCCCAACTGTGCCAATCCGGAACCTGTTTGGACAGTATGAATAATTATACACACCTAGGGCTATGTAGAACGGGTCAATGCCAAAGAAGTCTTCGCCCCACTGGGGTTTCCGTGGTAGGTTGCTGTCATAGACTCTTAGGGCATCCATCATTTCCTGATCCAGCTTGGTGATCTTGCTCAGCCGCTGCTGCAGGAAGCTCAGACAGAGCCGGCGAGCCAGTAGGGCATTGTCTGCATAGGACACTGTGGTTCCTGCAAACAAAGGGAGTCATGGATCACATTTCGGAAGCATGTCCTTTGCCCAGACAAACACTTGGAGGGAGCAAAGTCAAACCATCTCCTCACCAGAGCCAATGCCGTCTATGTAGACCAGACATGCTGCGTGGATGAAGGCAGTGACAGTGTCCAATCTGAGATCCCACTCTGCTTCTTCATCATCTTCCAAGGCTCCCATGGTCATGAAGCCATCTTCATCGCGCTCACACACAGTGTTGAGGAAATTAACCCAGGACAGGATGTCTCGAATGCTCAGGATGCAGCGTCGGCCAAAGTCCTGTCTTGTCAACCATTCGATGAAATCCAGCATCAGCTCTGCTATATCACAGCCTACATTGATTCAGAGAGAATGGTGATGCCTCATTACAACGCAAACAGATTTAACAGTGCTTAATAGGGTGAGAATGAGAGCAAGAGAGGGAGATATTCAAAACAGGTGTAGGCAGGAACATGATGCTGCATGGAGTTAATAGAGATGATGCTGTAGTATGGAAGTCATGAGTATAAGGGAGTAGCAGGCGTTGCAGGAACATGGGATGGTAAGTCACCACCTGTAGAATGAGGACAGGGAGAGAGAGGAGAGGAACTGGGAGAGACAGAGACTTTGGGAAAACATGGTTGGTAAATGCAGTACACATGCTTAGAACTGGGAGAAACAGGGATTTCTAAGAAGCATGGTTACTGTCAACGAATGCAATGGAGGGCGGGGGCGGGGGTGCTCAGTCCTTCCCCCAGCAGCCTAGGCCTAGGCCTGGTCTTAAAAATTGCAAAGGAGTCCACCCCCTTGAGACCGATACTGGAAGTTGGTTCCATAGAAGAGGAGCCTGATAAATGAAAGAACTCCAGATTTACTCTTGGAGACTCTAGGAACCACAAGTAAACCTCCATCTAGAGAGCGGAGTGGCCTAGTAGGACAATAAAGAACTATGAGCTCTCTGAGATATGATGGAGCTTGGCCATTAAGAGCTTTATATGTTAAAAGAAGGATTTTAAATTCTACTCTGTATTTTTACTGGCAGCCAATGAAGAGCAGCTAACACGGGAGAGATGCGATCTCTCTTCCTAGTTCCTTTTAACATTTGTGCAGCAGTGTTCTGAATCAACTGAAGGCCTTTCAGAGATTTGTTTGGACATCCAGATAGTAACGAGTTACAGTAGTCCAGCCTAGAAGTTACAAATGCATGGACTAATTTTTCTGATCATCTTGAGAGAGGACGTTTCTGATTTTCCTAATGTTTCTCAGGTGGAAGAAAGCTGCCCTACTGGCTTGTTTTATGTGAGGGACAAAGGACATGTCTTGGTCAAAAGTTACTCCAAGATTTCTTACAGTGGACCTGGAAGCCAAACTAATGCCGTCCAGACTGACGAGATGATTAGATAGCGTTTCTCTGAGGTGCTTAGGGCCGAGTACAACAACAAGTCTTCCAGACTTTTATGTCTTCAAGACATGTCTGCAGTTTGACTATCTGACTGACTTCATTTGGCTTCATTGATAAATACAGCCGAGTGTCATCTGCATAACAGTGAGGAAGCCTAGAGGAAGCAGATAAAGAGTAAAGAGGATTGGTCCAAAAACCGAACCCTGTGGGATTGTTGCTATTGTTAACATGAACAAACTGATCTGATAAATAGGATTGGAACCACCTTAGTGCAGTTCCTTTAATGCCAATTTCATGTTCCAGTCTCTGTTGTAAAATGTTATACCTATGGTGTCAAATGCAGCACTGAGATCTAAGAGAAGTATGGAGGATTGTCTGAAGCTATTAGAATATCATTGGAGACTTTATGAAGAGAATGAACAAAATCAGTGACAATCATCCAGTCAGTTAGCTCCAGAAGTAGCATGTAAAAACAAAACACAGTAAAATCTAAAGAAGAAGGAAAGGTCCACACTCAGCACACTCTCTGTTAAAACCATTTTAAACTAATCCGGGATTTTAATCCAGACTAAAATATCTCAACATATATTTGATCACCATGAAGTTTGGTGGTGCAATTGAAGCAACCAATCTATATACATGCCGTTATTACTTTGGCGACTACAGTTAACTAACTGTAAATACAATCAGATGATTACACATGTACTTGCGTTTTCTCCTAAAAAACGTGTTAAAATTCAAACATGCAGGTTTGAAATGGTGAACATAGTAAATATTATACCTGGTTAGCATCAGCACATCATTGCAAGCATTATCATTGTTAATATGCTACCTTGGGCATTGAGCTAAAATCTCTACTGTACCCAATGGTCTCACCACTAGGTACTAGCACAGCTGCAGGGTCTTGATAATCATATTATCTGTCAGTTATTTCAGTCTTGAAAGTATCAGCAATTGTGATGACATAATGATGACGCAATAATGGTTATGTGTAGGTTACCAGAGGTCAAAGTGAAATATTTACTGTATAATTTGAAATCTCAAAGTACATTTTACTTGCAAACCGTAACTGGATATTTTTGCATTTTACTTATAAAAAAACAACAACAAAAAAAAAAAAACCAACACATTGACTATTCACCCTCATTACATTTAAGCTACTTTACCATCAAGTGAGAGGCCAGAGCGGAGGTTGTGTTGAATAATTTGAACCAGGTCACTGCGGCTGTTGCTCTGAGGACACCAGATCTCTGTGAAACGGTTCCTGAGAGCAGGAGAGAGCTGTCCCAAAACACACACAAACTATAGTCAGACTCTACAGACAATTGGGTTCCTCTTAAAACATATTAATACCTTTTAAACTCAGATAAAGGTCTTTATTCCAGATTCCATACTATCAGCATGGGAGATCTCAGTACTCTATGAGCTCTGTATTAGCAGTTTTACTTTTCTGCTACCAACATGTTTTCTTACCTCTTTCTTGCCAAAGTCTCCTCCAGGGTTCATGGTGGCAACCAGACGGAAACTGGCAGCTGCTCTGATCAGCTCCACGTTGTCGTTGTCTCCACTGCCTTTTTCCGCCAACACCAGGGACTTCTCTGTCTCTAGAACACTGTAAGCAAACACAGCACGTTGTCAGGGGTTTTTCTGAATTTGTTGTTCCTTTGCATATGGTGCTGTATGGAGCAAACTGATTGCCATTGTACCTCATCATATTGCAATTTTGATTGTATTTTGATTAGTTCTGCAGGTTTACATAAAGCGCACTGTGGGGTTTTACAAGCTCCATTAGCGGTCCATAAAGTTTAAATACTTTGATAACTTTATTCAAAACTATTAATATTTATATCAAATATTAACAAATACTTCAAAACCTCTAACTAAATGAAATTAAACTTTCTATTGTGGACTTTTTGAACAATGTAATTGTTTTGAGTAGGGCCTCTTCCCTGTGTGTATGCACTATGCTTTCTTGCAGGTTCTTGAGAGCTGGAGGTCATCAGGGTAGTGGAGGAAACTGGCCACTTTCCTCCACCTAGAGTATATAGTGGCCACCCTGCCACTGAAGAGGCTACCCTCTGCCCATTGCACCACATAATCCTTTAAATTTTGATTTTCGCTAATTTCAGTATTCCCGACTTCATCTTTTTCTTAACTTAAGCCAAGCACAAATTTTTTGTTCAATAAAATTCTTATTTAATTATTTTTTTTACTGACCTCCACTTTGTTTCGGTTGGGCTTTCACAACAGCAATACCTTAACAGTATCTGACGTATGTGACTGATTGTTGTAGAGGAGAGCTTAAAAAAGGGTCTGAGCAAGGCTACCTTCTGGAATATATGTTTATACTGTACATAAAGTTACAAGTGGATGGAAATAATTAAGTTGCTATAATGCTAATAACGATTATAATCAAACTGAATCTCTAAATGTAGTTTTTTCACGATAACGAAAGATAAGTATGCGTGTAAGTGACTGTACCTGTTGAGTCTTTCCAGCACCGAGTCATCTGCCAATGAGATCTCATCCATGAGGAACACTCCACCCTCCCTCATGGCCAGCACCAGAGGACCATCATGCCACTGAAACAGCCTGCTATCCTCCCCATCCGGCTGCACACAGTTACTCAGTTATTTTCCATCTCATAGAATTACTTTTTCGAAATGATATCTATCTTAATATTATTCTTTTTACCCCCAGTTCAACTGCTTTCAAATCCCGTACCTGATGCGTATGTCTGACAGGTCGCAGGCCGCCCAGGAAATCAGACGTCTCCATGTGCAGGTGACAGTTGACTGAAAAAAACTTCTGGCTGGCCAAAGCAGCAAATAGCTGGCAAATTGTAGTTTTTCCACATCTGAAAGATATGAAAACAGTGCACACTCATGGCTTAGTCAAAGTCAGATATACACCAACAGAATATTCATATTTTATATATACTTACTACACATATATATATATATATATATATATATATATAGTAAGTAGTAATAATAAGTAGTTACAGAAAGCTTTCTATTTTTACAATTGGGTAAAATTGCCATCTCACTTTGATGCCTGTCTTTAACATTTTGTTTTTAAATTAAGCTGAATGCCTTTTTCCCGTATGTCCACTGTATTCAAACACTTTGGTAACATCTGTTGCCTCCTTAGTAGCTAATAAATTTCACATACCAACTGGTTATGTTGCCTCACTTTTCTCCAGCTGGAACATGGGTTATAAAACAACACCATGGTTTTGAATGGTTCCTGCACTTACCATTTATTGTTGTGTAAAATGTGTGACACTGAATATTTAATTTTTTTAATTGGTGCTCTTCATTCACAGATGTACCTCATCATACAAGTTGCACATTTCTTGTTTGATTTAATGGTAATTCTTATGCTGATGATCCATATTATGTCCTAAAATTGTGTGTATTGCTGTCTTCCTTATTCAATCCCAATAAATGCACTTGCAGCAAGTTAACACCCCCCCCAGAAAAAACCAACACACAAAATTCTTTACTTATACACACCTGTTACATACACATATACACATTTCTTACCCAGTGTCGCCAACAAGCAGGACAGACTCCCCGAATCGAAGTGCCCGTCCCACCAGCACAGCCAGTCTCTTCATGCCTTGTGTCCACACCACATGTCGAAATTCCTCTGGAACTCCAGCAATGCTGTCGATGAAGGGACCTGGAGATCAGAGTGTTAGTATGATACTGTGTGTGATGTTGTGTTCATGAGACAAGCACCACAGCATAACGAACAGGTAGAGGAAACCAGTTTGGGTTTAAACCTGTGACCCTCCACTGTGAGGGCTGCGCATCTAATGCCACCCTCACACAAAATTTAACCGAGACAGACTCATTTCCAAAGTCAGAATAAAATCAGGGGTTTTTCTCATGCTCCCAAGATCTTGCTCCCAGTTGGTCCTTCAACTGACCGAAGACCATCTGCATTCACATTACTAAAAGAATTATACCACTGAATGTGGTCCAATCAAATCTCCATTATGGTATCAATCCATATTGAGTGCCTTCACACCTGCCTTGACCCAACACAGAGCTGTTCACTTGTGATCAGATAACCTGACACCAACAATAATAAATTATTTAGGTGCGACTGGCTGAGTTAAAAAGGGGTTATGGTTAGGGATTTGGTTGTGGTTGGCATCAAACTAAAGAGTAAAGAGTAAACAGTTAAGTAATACTCACTGAACTGGCTGGTCACCTGTTTCTGAGAGAACAGGTTTTCAGGGTTCACTGTCCTCTTGAAATGCTTCTCCAGAATGGACAAGATGATGGCCTCTTCTTCTGGCTTCCGGACACGCCCTGCCAGCAGCATGTATCCTGATGCAGAAGACACAGACTTTATTTAGGGTTTGACTGGAGTAGAGATGTCAGCTGGGTAATTTCACAGGGATATTTGTCAAGCCTCACCATCATCAGCCAAATGCTGCAACCAATCCTGAGAGGCCTCCGTCTGCTCCTCCAACCTGTAGCGGTCGGCCCAGCGAAACAGGTCTCTGAGGGTAATGAAGCCATGTTTTCCCGCAAACACAGAGGAGCCCCTGCGTAAGGACTGAGCAGGGAAACAAAAGCCCACAGTGTAGTCAGGATTGTACAGGAAAGAAAAATAAAGCAAGGTAAACAAAAGTGTAACATTACCTGGAGGTCTTGCATGACCTTGACCAGTTTGGTACAGTAAGATGGAGGCAGATGGCATCTCTGGTTCAGGATTGTCTCCAGCTCAGCACTGGGCAGATCATCAAAGTGTAGCTCCACAAAGCGATTCCTGAAAGCCCTGGAGAGCACCTGAAGTCAGGTGGAGACCAGTTAGTGAGGGTGAGTAAATTCAATTTCATGCACTGGCAGTGAGAAGAATTCTAACTTTATTAGCTTCATATGGCCTGCAGAGTCATTAAATTATGGTATAGTAATACTTAATATTTAATTGTACTGCATTTTATTAATAATTAAAAGGAAAAAAATTCAGAAGCTGAGTGTTTACAGCACTGTTTTACAGAGCTCTTACTTCACTGTTTTGCAATAGTATCAACTCACAAAGTTACGACAATCAATAGCTTCATTTTTTATGATATATTTCAAATTAAGTCAAAATAAAATCAGCATAACATTTAAAACAAAATGTGGATCAAGCTACCAGTTATCTAACAGTTAGCTACTCTGTGATTGAGCTAAATGTCACCAGTTATCAGCAGCCTCTTAACCATCAAACACTGAGAACAAGGATAGATCCAACCACCACGACTGAGTCTTGTAGTGTGTTCAATGACATCTGGACAATGTTCTTATCTGTGTGTTAAATTGAATCACTTGTTGTCATGCAGTGCGTGAAGTTCAAGGGTTTCCAATGACTTAAGCTCCAAAATCTTGAGCAGCAGGACCTCAGTTTAATCAAGGACCTCTTATGCTTAATGAATTATGTACCTTTCTACCACCATAGAGTCCAGGGGGATTCTGGGTAGCAAACAGTTTGAATCTGGGGTGAGCCTTGATAACCTCCTGCGTCTCTGCCACAAAGAGTTCCCTGTTGTCATCCAGCAGTCTGTTGAGAGCTTCCAGGACGTCAGTGGGGGCCAGATTCAACTCATCCAGGATGATCCAGTAGCCTTTCCTCATGGCGTCGATCAGAACACCTGGAGCAGATGCAAGCAAACGACATGTTAGACTGAAGTTATGTCAGAATTCAATACTAGACGGAAAAGTTGCTGGATTGCATAACAATGTATTATGTATACTGAAGTCAGTGTGAAAGATATTTAGATATTTAGTTTTAATGATCACTAAAATAAATATGTACTTTCCTTCATTATTTAACCCTCAAGACAATTAACAGAAAAATTATGTTTTCATTATGACTAAAGCTTTTCTCAACCCATTTCTAAATCTAAACACTGAGTTGATTAACAATTAACGGAAACCCGGTGAACTGTTTTGATCTCTTCTTCAGATCATAAGGAAGGATGTGATCCTCTCTTCTGATTGGTTGAGTGTGATGGAGAGATCAGTGAAATCAGATTTCAGTAAACACTCAGAAACCAATATCCTGCAAAGGTTGGATGGTGGGTCCATGTGGACTGGATTTGGAGGTGGCAAGTGCTTTGTTGTGGCATCACAAAGTTAAATAAATAATAATTCCTGACAGCTGCCTTTAATGTTTAATTTCGAAGCAGTCTGCAAAGATTGCTCTTCGGACTGAGACCTTTAAAACTTTCACTGAATTAATATAGAACCCATTCAATATTTTTCAGTTTAGCCTAAATGGGACCAAGAAAAGCTAAATATTATTAGCAGTCCTGGATTCATATACAAGTATCGACACATTTTTGTACAGGAAATTGCAGCAATGTTTGATTTACAGGCCATAATATTTACATTTACATTTCCCTGGAGACAGACCTGTATTTTTTCTGCCCTAATTGTTGATATTTGCCTTTTTAATTCTAATCTAGACATACAACTTTGTGATATTAACTTCCAGTCAAAACTTGACTTGCATGAGTTTCCAACGGGTACTCCAGTCCCCCCCCCATCCAAAGACACGCGTGTTTAAGTTAATAGCTGACTCGAAATTGCCTTTATATCTGACTGTGAGTGGCTGTTCATCTCTGTCTGTCGTGTACTAATATGTACACATTTGTAAATTTGTGAAATCAGTGATAGTGTCTATTGAAAAAAAAAATATATATAAATAAAAATAATAAAAACATCTGTCATCTGAATGAGTCCTTGTACCCTCTTTGAACACCAGCTTTCCCCTGTCATCTGATGAGTAGCAGCCAATGTACTCCTGGATGTCGGTGTGCTCATGGTTGTTGATTCTCACACACTGGTTGCCTGTGGCTGCTGCCAGCCAGCAAATCAAGCTTGTCTTCCCTACAGACGTCTCCCCCTGTATCAGCACTGGGTGGGTTCTGTGAAGCCAGAACATAAGGGGAGAGAGAGAGGCAAATGAGAGGGCAGACAAACAAGTCATTACTTCAGTGTAGATTAAAGCTGAGTTCACCAAATTGACCCTGAAGAGGTGAGTGCTCAGTCACGTAGCAGCTGGTGTTAAAGGATGGGTGAGATTTTTTTTTTAATACTGTAAATTGTGCTTTCTTTATTTGAATTATGTTCTTATATTACACTAAACTTCAGCAAATCCTCAAATGATTTATAAACGTTAATGGTAACTACTCACTCATCTTACTAATAGGTTTCTACCACTGGAAAAGGTAATCTTATTGAACTTATCCCTTTTTCTAATGCGTTACTATTATTTACAAAGAGTTAAGAAGGTAATCAGTAATCAATATGAGCAGTGATAAACCATTCAGAAATCCTTTATTAATGCTTGAAGTGGTACCAATATTTAGAAAATTATGTTTTGTCAAGGAATTTTTGGACAGTTTCTGTTCGTGTTTGGCATTACAACATGTCACTGCCCTCGTGCACATAATCTCCAAAGAGAGATGGCGTTCCCAGCCCATGCAGAGGCCCGACCCCAGCTCCAGCCAGCTCTTTGTGTTGAACTGAAACTGACATCAGCAGTGGAGCTGCATCATATCAGCCTCAGACTGCATTAATAAAAACTCTTAGGAGATTGGGATGTTATCTGTCCTTAACAGAAGCCAAAGAAGCACATAAAAACCAGATTGCTTCCTGCCTGCAGGGGAATTCAGTCAAACCACATTTTGTCCTCATGCACTCATAGCTCTGTCCACATGGATGTCTAGACACTGACAAATGAACTCATTGATTTGGGGAAAATCATGATCAAGTGTGAAGCTGGACAACACTTTTCCTACCCTGCAGATACCACTCTGGCCAGGTCGTGAAGGTTGAGCTTGACAGAGGTGGTGAGGATGTAGCTTGGGTCTAGAGCTGGCTCCATCTCACCCTGGGACACCCAGTAGGCTTCCACCTCCACACAGGGTTGGCCTGATGGTGCTGGGATGGGCTGCAAAAAAGATGAGAAACATTTTGCAATCCACTCACAAATTCAGCGGCAAATATACAGAATTTACTGTAAAGCATGGTAGGACTTTAAAATGAAGGTAGCATAAAGTCGTACATGTTTGAGACATTTGGTATTTCCCATCAGGATGTGCTGACACACCAGTTTCTGGACCACAGGGTGGGAGCTTCTGTCCAACTGAGTCAAGAAGCTCAGGCAGAAACCCTGTAACATCAAGCACGGTCAAAATAAACTTGGTGAGACACAGAGGTGAAGGGGGTAGGCCTGGATGGATATTCTATAATCTAGCATAATTTTTAATGGTACTGAATCAATTTTTTTTTCTTGCAGTCTACCCTTGTGTCACTTCTCTTCTTACTGTAAAGTGTGCTTTAACATATGATAATACAGTAAAATATAATAAAATAATTATATATTGTGAAATAAAACTTAAAATATAATTATATGATAATCACTACAGTTTAGCATTCTGTTCCTTGGGCCAATTTGATGCATAATAATTAAAAAAACAAAACAAAACATAATTTATGACAATGCAATGATTTCATAACCCATATTACAATTTGAATACCGCCCGAAGCTCTGACTGGGGTGAAATTTAAACAACAAAAAACCACCGGCATGGTACGATGACACTGGTGATGATCACTGATGAGTTCAGTGAACTAAACCTTTAAAGAAACCATTTCTCTCTCCCAGCCCTACCTCATAGAGTGAGCGCTGCACACTGTTACAGGGGTTTGCTGCAACATATTTTAGTGCCCTGCACAGAGTCCGCAGGCTGTAGTGGGGTCTGCGCCCAGTCCCATCAACCAGGTGCGAGCTTGCTTCTTTTCGTACCGCCAGGTAAAAACTGCAGACAAACAATCAGCAGAAACATTAAGAATCATTTGGAAACCAATTTGAGGGGAGATATTAAAAGGTGATATTAAAAAGTGTAAAAGTGTAAACATCTGTTATGTATTACGGGACGAGAGAGGGACGGGAGTGAGTTGTTACAGTCAATCCCAACCTTATGATTCCACTGATGACATTCCTGTGTGGATTCAAATACTTGAGGTAGTCTGAAACCAGAATCCGCAGGTCTCCCTCATTCTCTAGCTCGTCCACATACAGCTCAGTGAACCTGTTATACGTTAAGAGAGAAATGTGAGGTTTTATTTTACTGTCAATTTGATCTGCTTCAAAGATAAAATAATACATCAGTGTGTTCACCATTTCATTTCGCCTCCATATTTTCTCACCTGTTCCTGAGGCCCAGAGGCAAGTTTCTCTTTCCCACATCAGTAGCTGGATTCATGCAGGCAAAGAGTCGGAAGTCTGGATGGCGAACCAGGGGCTCTTTGGTTTGAAAAATAAATAAATAAATAAACAAACAAAACAATATTATCAGCACTCTCAGGTATACAACTAAATACATTCAATCTCTCATATTCTTTACCAGTGTCCCCACGGTCCAGCAGAACAAGAGATCCACTGCTGCCCTCCAGGAGTCCACTCAGACACTCCAAGGTCTCTGCTGATGCCAGGTTGATCTCATCTAGCAAGACCCAGTGACCCTTCTTAACTGCCTGAGCTAAAGTCCCCTACAGTGGAACAAACACGTGGGGTCAGAACAGACTACACGAAAGACCTAAAAGGAAGAAGCATGGGTTGTGCGCACCTAACCATAAATGTGCCCCCCCTTAATAAGAATTTAAGGGCTTTACCTCCACAAAAGCAAAGACCATGGCAGTCTCACAGGCTCGAATCTGCTGCTGGGTCTGACTCAGTTTTGCTGCTAATGCCTCCCACTGCTCCTGTAGCAAGGAAGCTGCACAAACACACCAAATGCTAGTTATTTATTATGCAGTAGAGAACAATACTATCATAGTCTAGACTTTATGGGGCACTACCATTGGATTTCTCCTGCAGCTCCTTGGTGAGGGCAGACTTGCAGACGTGGTCCATTAGTTTGAGTAGATCTTGCCAGCGTTTCCCCCTAAAGCAGGTCTGAACGTGACCCAGGAAGGTCAGGTTCTGTTTCCTGGAGTAAGTCTGCGAGAACAGATCTTCAAAGGCCTCTCGCAAGGGGAGTAAGATCTGCTTATGGTCTACTGGCTTGTACCTAGGATAGATAGGAAATATTCAAACTAGTGTTGAGAATTGTGGACCCACTTAATATTCTATATTTCTGAAAACACTGAACATCAATGTTCATAAATGATGTTCAAGTTAGTCCGGCAGTGGAGTGAAATCAGTTTTGTTTTCTTAATACAGCTGTCAAAAGTTTTTCATCGTGTGTTCAGTGTCACACACGCTCTCACAGAGCTGCTTTCAGGCAGTTTACTCATTTTGTTCAGCCATTTTCTTTGTTTTAATTTGTAAGTAATGTGAAATGTTGGTGTAAAAATTTTGAAAGCAGCTTGTGTGAGTCACTCACCCTCCAAGAAGATCAGCGGTGTCACTCTGCTGGTTCATGTTTACAACATGCAACCTGTGTCCTAGATTGAACACACAAGAGAGCACATTTGAATCCGTGCACAGTTCAGCATGTGGACAGGAGAAATCTGGAACCCAGCTACCAACTTTAGTGGAGCTCCCCTGTTCCATCTGTGTCTATTTATAAACCTGTGGATACCTGTGGCTCTGGCCAGGTGTTGCACGGTGGAGGTCTTTCCAGTTCCTGTCTCTCCCACCAGAAGAGCAGGTTCTCCTTTGAAGACACACACCGCCAGCTGTTCCAGCAGCACAGCAGACGGGCGAGTTGCGGCAAATGTCTGGTTTTCTCTGTTCATAACAATAAAAAAAAATCCTAACAATTATAACATACTGAATTAATATTTTTTTAAATCCATCACTTATTCTCTTGTATAAACACATTCAATAAACTGTAAGTTGACACCTGTTTGGAAAATATGCTGTGTTAAGGTACGCTTGATTTCTTACACTCCACAATTAAACCTTACAATGACTCACACTTTGAGAGCAAAATCAGATACTTTTTGCAGCTGGTAATCACAAACGCTAAAAGGTAGTGCATTACTGTGAAAGGTAGAGAAGAATTGTAAAAGTCAACCAGTAATATTTCTCAATAAAGTTTGCTTGAAGCTGGCAGCATAGCATTATAGCAGCATAGTAGACCTTCTTGCTGTTTCCTCATAGCAAAAAGGTTGTGGGTCGATACCCAGACTGTGTGGAGTTGGCATGTTTGGCGTTCCTCTGGATACTCAGGCATCTTTACACAGTTCAAAGACATGCATGTCTAGGTTGATTGGTGACTCTAAATTGCGGAGTGTGAGTGGTTTTCTGTTTCTGTATGTTGGCCTTGTGATCGACTGGCGATCTGTCTGGGGTGTGCCCCGTCCTTGTTTTCATGGCAGGATATTGAAAGTAATTCTGACTAAATTCATGTTAAAACATAAGAGTATAAGTACATAGCATAAGAGTAGCACAGTGAAAGAACTGCCTTGAAGAAGTCAGTCAGACTATATTATGTCAGTTTCACCGATATATTCACGTTGTTAGCATTAGCCACCATACAACACAAATGAAACACATTGATCTCAGTTTTCGCGTGCTATAATAAAAGTTCATATTTTGCTTTACTCTAAAGTTTAACACCCAGTCATATTGGATTTAGGAACGAATCAATGTGAATATTTGGGTGTCTCCTGATGGCCAAGCCATTAGATGGCTTTGTTTACCATAATGCAGTTTCTGATCAATGCAATGGTGACTCCATGCAGCATCAGGGGATCTATTTAGTTCTATCAGTGGGTGAATGTTGGCACACCAATCAGCTCATGCATATATGGTGTAAACAAAGGTCAAAGGGGGTAGGCAGGATGTCCCACTTACAAACTCAGCTGTACCGCCTCTGTTTGCTTTCGGCACAGGGTCACTCTGCCTACAGAGACCTCCAGCTCGGTCAGGGAGATACCAGGTTGATACATCTGGCAGAAGTGCTGGGCCTGGAGACAAACAATAGCAAGAAATCTAAATTACAAGATGTTTTATGTTAAAGATGTTGATCAGCCCCCAAGTTCAGAGAAAAACACATATATACATATAATTACAGCAATTCTCGGTTGAAGACCAAAGGCCTGACGTTTTCTACACTTGGGATGGGATTACCATAAAAACTGAAATGTGCATTGCAGATTTGTGAAACTGCATATTTAATAGTTTTTTTATTTATCTAATTTAAATTCTTCAATTTATTTTTATCTGTTTTTTTATTTACATTTTTTGGCACATATAATTAATCTGTTTGTATTGCGCTGGGTTAGGAGATTGATGGTACTATAACACCATAATAAATATTGGGCTTTTTTGAAGCAGAACGAATGGGGATGGGACAGTCTTTGTTCAACTGTATCAATGCTTTATATAACAGTATTAAGCCCTTGAAAAATCTTTTTGTCCTGACCTTTTCTTTGGAAATGTTGAGCTTGCTCCCGATGATCTCAGCCATTCGCAGTCGAGCTTCCGGTTGAGACAGCATGGCCGTGAAGCAGTCGAGAGCCTAAAAGTGAGAGAGAGCAACATCAAATAATGAAAATAGTAGAAACTGACACCAACTCACACATTGGGTGGGATTAAGAATTCATTCATTCATTTAAAGAGAAGGTATTTCAAACCAGTATAAATTAGCAATGGTTAGCAATTAGCAATTAATTAATACATTCTCTGGCATCTTTTTGGAAAATATACTATCTCTTTATTTTGTTTGCTTTTTCAAAAATCCACCAACCTCTTGGAAGACATGTTGTGCTGTGCCTGAGGAGGTGCTGTCAAAATTGATACTGATCCGCTCACACCATTTCAGCAAGTCCCTGAAGAAACATAAGGAAGATAATGAAAGGGATGTTCATGTATTCATGTATTTTCATGTGTCATTTCTGTATTGATTGAGGAGGACCACAACAACAAAATAAAAAATATAGTTTAGAATAATGGCAGACCAATGTGGACAGAATTAAACAAAATTGAAGCCACAGAGCCAGAGAGAGCCTTTTTAATCCACACATTCTTGACCTTACTTGAGGTAGTTTATCAAAATTCACATATTTAAGATATAAACAAGTTACAAATTGTTATGAAGCAATAAAACACTAACCATACTCAGCCACACCCCAAACCCAATTCACCTGAACCAACCATCCAATCCTGCAGGATTTGGTTATGCAATCTGCTATATTCAGCCAGTCGGTACAGAAGTCAAGATTTTATCCTATGATTGGCTCACTGACCTGTCGTTACTAAAGCTCAAGGAATAAACCAGAGGTAAGAGAAACTACACTGAAATTCTTTTGAAATTCTTAAAGATCTTAAAACTGCAGATAAAGTTATGGGACCTTTAACACCAGGCATCTTAATGACCAGCATAGATGCACTTTGCAAACCAAGTAATTAAGTATTTACACAAATCCATTGTGAGAGAACTGTTTTACGTTTAAACCTTCCCATACACAGACTCGCCTGTGGCTGAAAGGATGTGGAAAATTCTTAATGCACCAAGGCAGCACAGCTGTGTCACTAAAAGGGAAGGTGTTTATTAAGCTGTTACCTAATAAGGTTGTCCTAGTATGACTGGGTAAATCTGTGATTTTAGCCCATCATCCAGAGGACAGTCAAATCAATAATGTATTGAACATGACAGCAACTAGTGGAAAGTTAATTTTAGTCTTAGAGGTTGCTGCTGCAGATTGACTGATAGCTTTGATCAAGGGGGGTGGGGTCTGACAGAAGATTGATCAAGGGGACTAAAACTCTGTTTTTGCCATCACTAATGATGAGTGTGAAGATGAAATGCTGCTGTAATGTATAAATATGGGCAGATAAGCACAAGAGCCAAAGTGCATCAGTCATCTATGTGCTATTCAGTCACCAACAAAGGTGTAAACTTCAGTTTTGTGGAACTGTCAAAAATGTACATGTCTATTGTTGTATAGAGAGCTAACACCTACCAAACCATTTGTAGGTAGGATTATCTACCTTATTTAATATTTTCCACAAAATGTACTGATATTTGCCGATAGTGATATTGCTAAGAAAACTGTATAAAATGCATAACAACAATATAAAACATTGCAGATAAAAACTCAGACCAACCAGGTGAATGGTAAGTAGGATGTAAGGCTTAGCTGAGAGCAGTCATTACTCTGTTGTGGCATCACAAATTACAGATTTCTGGTGGTTCATTGCAAATCTCAGTGGAGGCTGTGCTAATTTCTCTCTGGACAGAGCGCTTGATAGTTTCACAGCACTTGACCTGATTTATAATCAAAGAACAAACACAGGTCTACCTTTACACCATGTAGGACTTGGGAAACCTAACACAAAAGGAAGTGAAGAGAGAGTAGAGAGAGTAGACAGAGCCTTGAGCCGGGTCTGACCTCAGAGACAGGGCTCTTCCCTCCAGTGGTGTGCTCTTGTTCTCAGACTTGTGCTGCTGGGTGTCATCGGGGGTTTGGAGGCTGCCTGAGTCAGTGTGCCTCGCCCCGGTCAGCTGGCAGTAGATGTCCAGTAGACGGTCTGCCACCACTGTCAGCCCAGGATACCTGCTGATGATTACCTACATGCAGAGAGAGAGGGTGAAATGATAATGCTAATCACAAAAATTTTATTATATCAAGCAGTTGAAGCAGCTGCATTGATCAGAAAAATTCAATGAACTTCAGGCAATTCCTTAGAACATATTGACAACACTCACCTTCTTCAGCTCCTCTCGTGTCATGTTTCCCATCTGCAGCTTGGTCCAGTACTTGTCCAGCAGTACAGCATGAGAGTTCTGTGGTTTGTGCCAGCTGCCACCACTGTAGTACATTCTGCAATTTACCAGTATTATTCACTATTTTATGGTATTCGAGTCTGACAGCTTGTTATTTTTCACAAACAGAAATACAATAATCATCTCTACTTTATTCAGTGGTTGGTGAGATGAAAAAAAAAATCATACATGTAATATGTAAGTGTGTGTTCTTATTATTCTGAATCAGAATCAGCTGGCGGTGTGGTCGTTAGCCGTCACCTCACAATAAGAAGATAATGGGTTTGGTTCCTGGACCTGTGTCCTTTCTGTGCGGAATTTGCTAGTTCTCCCCATGTCTGCGTGGGTTTTCTCCAGGTACTCCGGTTTCCTCCCACCGTCGAAAGACATGCATGTGTAGGTTAACTGGTGATTCTAAATTGTCCGTAGGTCTGAATATGAATGTGAGTGGTTGTTTGTCTCTATTTGTCATTGTGTGTTGGCCCACATTTATTTGGTCATAAAAGGAATCTGATTTCTTGTGGTTGTCAACATATATACACACACAGACAAATGTTCAAGAGCATACAACGATAAATAAACATATATAATAAACATGTTTATGTTTTTGTAGGCTAAATAAACTAGGTAATGACCTAGTTCAACATCGATTATAAAGCAGGGCCATGTGTGGACATTGGATAAAAAGTGATTGCTGTTGATTACTGATCGAACCATAAAATCACTGTCCTCTACAAGTATCACCCCAGTGTGACATTACTTCTCTTCACAGACAGCGGGCAACATGTGAGACATTGAATATGTAGCAGGATAGCCTTCGGTCTGTCCTTTCCCCCTCCCTTTTACTTGATCCACATCAGGTCTGGGTCCGTGGTGCTGATTGTAGGGCAGAGCAGCCAGCATTATAGCTGCGCTCTTTTTGTCTCCCCCGGGGTTGGTGTCCGTGTGTGGGCGTGGCACTTTGTGTGGTCTGAACCGTGTGACTGTTGGCACAGCTCATGTGCTGGATCTCCTCCACCTCAGCCAGGACTCTACTGCTGTCTTGTCTTGTCTGTTTCTAAAGTAAAGGTGGCTCTAATCTGGTCGTGGCTGTGAAATTGCCACAGTCTCGGTTTTACTCCCGTCTCCTTAATGATTACATTCAGTGACATGCTACAATTTGCTGGTTTCTACTGTCACTGTATGCTTGAACACGGGATCCATTGTCTGTACTTATCATATGTAGTTGGCAGTTCTGATTAATTTCCCTTCTAACATTTTGGTTGGGTTTTGCATGTTTATTCTTTTGAGTGTATTATTAAAATATCTGCTTTGTTTCTCTTGTGTTGAAATACTTTACTTTGGTTACTTTGTTCCTTTTTGTGTTTTAATATTCTGTTTTGATTGCCTTGTTTCCTTGTTAAATATTTTGCTTTGAAGAATTGGTTGTTCAGTATCTGTGGTTAAAGTGTTCTTAAACCCAATTAATTTATTTTCACTAGCCACCCCTCTCGCCACAAATAGTTACTGCTACATACACATATCTAGAAGGCCACAATATTCTTACCTTCTTGTTGCAAAGAATTGAAAGCCAGGCTCCACATCAATGCAATCCTCTCGTCCTGGAATCATCAGCTTTTTGTTCTCCATTAGAGGCAAAAGGACAGATATCTACAGGAAAACAATTCAGTTCAGATATGGGTGATGAAACTTTAGTACTAAAAACCATCTGTTTGTGAGGCATCTGTTAAGAAGCCGTATTGTAACAAAGCAGGTTAAATAGATTGAAGTTTATAGGGTAAGTGTTGAAAAGGAAATACTATAATGATGTTCTACACAGTCTTAAACAAGTGTTAACCCACCACATCCAGAGGCGCATGGTCAATGTCCTCCAATAGGATCCAGTGTCCTTTTGATACAGCCTGTGTCAGTGTACCTGGCTGCCACACAAACTTCCCTGGAATATCAGTGCAGCGGTACATTCCCAGCAGCATCTGTCATGCAAACAAGAAAAACAAATACCCAGCCTTTGAACAATGTAGGCGGCGTTTTATAAGGAATGGTTCAAATCAAAGCAGCAGAGGCGAAGAGACTTAGTCTCCATAGACATTAAGTCTCCAGTATAGTGTGCTCCCATATACTAGATCCCCGGATGCAACTTCATTGCATCATTAATTAAAGTAATGTGAAATGTAAAATGTTCAGTAATTCAAATCATCTCCAGTTTTTAGCATCCGACTCAGGAGTGTACATCCATACACATGCACGCGCACACAAGCACACATATATATACACAACTATGTAACAGAAGCGTTCTCTGACCTTGCTGTCAGTTTGATCCCCGAGCTGGACTTTGAAAATTTCTGTAGCTTTTGTGTGTCCTGTGACAGCAGCCACAAACTCCACCAATGCAGTTTTACCACATCCAATAGGACCCTCAAGGAGCACAGGCTTCTGTGAGGCCACAGCCAGGGCCAGTCTTCTGAGGTTACGGCAGGTTGAGTCCACCAGTACCAGATTTTGGTTTACCTGTGAAAAGAGTGAAACTTTATGCATTAAAAAATGTAAAAAAAAAAAAAAAAAATCCTTTATTTTACATAACAGGATACAAACCTGTTCAGACTGTCTAGGAGATATCCTGGGCAATACAATCCCACAGACTGCTACAACGTTCTGGGAAAGGTCTTCCGAAACCACCTGACCCCTGGTAAATTTATTAGCTTTCTCCTGGCGCCACATCACAGAGCCCTGATTGGCTAACACCAGGGCCTTTTCTACTTCCAGCTGCTGAGTTTCCTCCAAAGCACTACAAATGTAAATGGAAAAAAAAAAAAAAAAATCAGAATCATGTTAGAAAATAAATAATTTTGCTTGTTTGAGCTGAGGACAGCATTGTAAATATTTCATAAAAACAGATTACATCAGATGTTTAAGTTGCACACAATATTTAACTCATTATTGATTCTAAAAACAATTGTGAAGATACATTACGTGTGATATCTCTAATTATGAAGTAAAAGGTGATTTAAAAAAAAAAAAAAATACAAAGGGACATACTTAATCTTCATGTGCAGAATCTCATCATTCGTCAGCACCTTCCTCAGAAAGATGTTTTTCTGATTATCAGTCATATGAGACACTAGTGCTAAACAATGGGCTGTGTACCTGTTGGAGACAATGGCAAAACACTGTATGTTTATTTTTGGGTTAATAAGCACAAATAGGAAATCTATACAGAAAAAGCTGAAGGAAAAACACACCACGGTGTATTGCTTTTGTAATGATGTCAAAGACAAAGATAAATGAGAGGAAAAGATGGTAATAAACATAAGCACACCATGAACCATGATATTGATATGATGTTGATCACAAGGTCGATGAGTGTTAATTATTGCTTTATTGCACACTCCCAGTTCTCCTGAAATTTAGTGCAGTTATTAATTAGCAAATGAGCTATGTCAGGTGCATTACAAAGGCTGGATTTCAAACCAATTTTTTTTCCTACTGACATAAACTTATTAAAACCAAGATGATGCATTTTGATTAATTGCCATAAAATAGATTAATGATTAAATTGTCTTTCTTTTTTCAATAATTTTAGGCCATTATTTCAGTGTCAGGCTAAATGTAATTTAATGATTAAACATGTACACTTACATCTAAATCCATGGTGCTATTGTCAATAGATGCCTTCAAAATGCTTTAAATCAATATAAGAAATGAAATGCCTCAAGAGAAACTTGCGTGCATTTAAACCCTAACAAAAGAATGTAGTGCAATGAGGAGATGCCATGAAGTGAGCACCTAAATTGGTGGAAGACACAGAAATAGTGATGGGAATATGATATTTCTGTTAGTTTCATTTAGCTATTTTTATACAGATGATGAAAACTATTTTATTGAATATGCAAAATCATTGATTGAATCAGGCGATTATGTAATAATTCTGACAGGCCCAGGCACTTTAATTCTCCATTAGATAAGATCAAACTCAATGGGCTGGAGAGGAAATTAAGCACTGATAGTATGAACTGCTCTTTTTACTCATTGTGATGACCTTGTTTTGGAGACTGCATTATATTAACTATCAGTCAACTGTATTTGAGTCTTATCAACTACCCAAAGCAGTTCACAATGTGACCCACACATTTACGCATTCATTCACACATGAAACACTATTAGTTTACTACATATTACACATAATGAACCATTTTCTAAAGCAGCGGTTCTCAACGGCCAAATTAGACTGCAGACTTCCCATTAGGATGTTTACTTTCCAAGAAGGATTAGCACAGTGTGCTGTTACGTTACAGCGAGAGGTTTTCTGCATTTGAATCTTGTGCTTGGATTTTCTCTGATCACATTTTCTCCCTGGGTCTGTGTAGGTTCCCCCTGGAAACTCCACATATAGATCAAATGGCGACTACAAATTGCCGATAGGCACAAATGTGAGTGCGAATAGACTGGTGAACTCATGACACCTATTGATTTTGATTAATTTCAGCACAGATTTATTTATTTATTTATTATAGTAATTAAGTAATCATTATGTTCAGGAATGAATGAGTTCCACCTGTCCTTCTACTGTAACATGTCAATATATCATCTGTTAGAAATGCTTTAAGCTTAGTAAATGAACCAGTAGCAAGCTGACTCATTATGTTATGTTTCTTGACAGTACTAAAAGCAAACGAACATATGCTCTCAATAAACTTTTTTGTAAATAAGTTCCTGCTCGCTGACTTTTATAAAAATTAATCAGGAAGAAAATAATGATGTGTAATGTGGAGGTTAGTAGTAAATATGTTTAAACATGAGAACATAAACGGCACAAAAATGATCTACACCCACAGAGATCATCAAGCTCTTCCCCACCTGCATAAGCCTACAAAGCTTGTAAGGCTGTAAAGGGGAAAACAGACACGTACCCTCGAACCATGACGTCACTGGTGAGCAGCTGGGACACGCAGGGGCTCCAGTCCCACAGCATTCGAAACTTGGCGCAATCACTGTGGAGGAAGCGCAGGGTAGCACCCATGAGGTCACGCATCTTCATCCTCCTGGGGCCATACTGAACAGCCGATGACTCCTCACTGGTGAAGAAGAGTCTCTGAAACACTGGCGGGGCATTGTCGAAATACTTTGCAGCAAACCTTAGAGGGAGGAGAAGGAGAAAATTTGTTATTTGTATTTGGTTTCCTAGGGGGTGATGGAGTCCTTTTTCAGGGTCCTCTATCTTAAGTTTGGTAAGAAGCAATATTTTTATCTCATATCTGTGTTAGCATGTTCACCTAGCTTAGCATAAGATCTAGCCAGGCTCTGTCCACGGTTCAAAAACACTCCTGTCCATACCTCTGAGCTCGCTGAACAACACAATGCATCTCATTCATTTATTCTGTACATGGACAGAGACATGAAAACAAATCCTAGTGATTTTTTTGGAGGGAATCTATTTCCTGTTGAGCAGCGTATCCTTCTGCCGGCAAATGGGCAAGCTGTTCACAGTCAGTCAATCCAGCTATTGTTTGCCTGGAACTGTTTCCAAAAAATAAATGCATAATTTGTCATCACTGTTCTGAGGCTCTTATTAGAGAATTAAAACAAATTGTGTTAGTATCACATTTTTGGTCTACTCAGTGGTCGGTGTTTGAATCTTTTCAATGATAGCTGTCCCCCACCTGTGTTTCCGAATGCCAGCTATGTGTTTAACGCACAGACCTTCTCTGCTGTTATGTTATGTCTTGTGTTGTTGAGGGACTTCAGGGCAAAAACTTCACAAAAAAATCTTTATTATCTATGTTTTTAAGTTGTGCTCAAATGTGACATAGTCCTAGTAACACCTGTTTGTTTAGTTCACCAAAAGGTAACAGGAAACATACATCCAGCGGTGTGCGTTGGATGGGGTAAGGGATATCACCCAAGTTAGTCTGGCCATGTGTACTGACACTGGACCAAATTCAGGATCACCCTCTTGGGGCCAACACAGCAAACGGACAGTATGACAGGAAAGTCCACTTACGCCGGTGCATCTGGACTGATGCTGAGGAGTTTGCTGAGGGCCACGCACAGGCGCTCATGTAGGTCATGGTTGATCCGACCACCACTTCTGACTCTCTCTGCATTCCTCTCCAGCAGGTCGAGAATCAGTGGACGCAGGTGTCGAGCAATGAGCAGCGTGTAATCCTTCTCCAACAGCAGCTGGGCCAAACAGTCTAAGATGCACTGCCTGTCCTGCTGGTTCCATATCTGAGGCAAGATCACATGGGCATCAGTGTTATATTGATTGGTTGATATAAAAAAACCATCTTCTTCAAGATATCACAAATTTTGGCAGCAGCTTAGATTTAACACAACAGGTTGATACCGTATGAAAAAATATCTTTACTGTACAGTGATAACTGACGTGTAGATGAAGCTATTGCTTGCTGCATACAAGGCACGTTTTTGAGTCACGGTGTCAAAATAAAGTATAAACATCTGATTTCCCTCCATGCAAGCCAGGATGGAACGGAGCTTACCTGTTTGGATAGATATTGGCTGAGTTCGTTGTGACTTTTGTCAATATGTCTGGATATGGTGCCCAGTGATGACAGACTCAATTCTAAATTTTCCATCTTATCATTTGTCGCTCGTTGGGAGAGCAATCTACAGCGGAAACAAGCTAACGTGCTCTACAAACGTGTATCGTGATCTCCGGTTATTAATGGAAAATGTGGGGGTCATCACGCGCGTGTCTGTGCGAGCCTTGATCACAACATACAAGCACGTTCCCGTTACTGCTGTTAAAAATCCTGTCCACATGTGAGTGAAGCGGAAATCCTTCCGGGTCAGCGACAAACCTCTCCCTCCCCCTACCGCCCATCCATCCCTCCCAGTCTCCGAAGTCGCGCTGTGATGACGTAGGCGGACAGCGACGCCCGGCACTGTGCATTTTTCTGCGCGAGAGAAACAACTTTGGGCCGACTGAGCCGCCACATCTGCCGCTATTTCCCGCAGTTCTTTGGATGTCCCATCGTTGTGAGGGAATGTGTTACTACCGGTGAAGACCTAAAGCCGCGGTATAGTTCACCCACTGGGCAGTTTGGCTCGTTTTTTTTAAAGATATTTTAATGAAACTGAGGAGCTGCATGGATACATCTCCGGCAGTGATAGACCGCGGGAAAATGTCGTTACTTCCTGTGCAATAGATTCTTGGCGCGACATTACGATTGTAAACAACAAGAGGACATATATCGATACGCACAAACAAGTAACTCAACCATTTATTAGTTATCTTATCGTAAACCCCCTTTTTAATGTAAATGTATGACTGTTGCGTCGGCTCTGCTTTCAGACGCAACACTTTTTCAAGTTTACCAGCTAACTGTGTTCAACGGTAACTGATTAAAAATAGATGAGTAACAGTAACCAATTTACAAGTAATAACAACGATCAAAATAAGGCACTGTCAGGAAAAAATAGAAATACACGTGTTTTTTTGTAACTGTCCCCAAGTACTAAGCTAGCAAGATAAAGGATTGTGTTAAATTCTCTTTTAAGATTTTATACCACATGATATACTACGTATAACAACAATTGTTATACTACATATGACACCCTGTCTTCTTGTAACACCCGATTGAAGTGCAAATGTCAGGAACCTATTAGGGTGTCGGAGAGAGGTGCAGCCGCTGTAGTCATGTTAATGTTTTCTTAAGCCTGGATGTCAAATATCAAGATTAAAGCAACAGGCAGAGAGTTTGAAATAAAGTGATACATGTTCAACCAGAGCAGCTCTAAGAAAAAGCAGAGACCATTTGTGTGATGTCTTTGTGTGTGTCTGTCTCTGCTGCTCAAAGGCTTTGTTCTTTGCTGTCTTTGTTTGGACTGTAGTCAACAAAAGGGGTCTGGCTGGACTGCTATGTTCATCATGCTAACAACACAGTTGGCCTCATTTTGTCCAGCACAAATTCTCTGGTGTACCTCAGTGCAGTCAGTATGGGTCCTGTCGATAAATCTGCTATAGTGGTATTTGTGACAATAATAACAAATGTAACATACATAGCATAGTAAAACGTATTGAGAAAGTCAACTGGGGAGCTGTTAAATGAAAAGAAGCCTAAACATGTTGTAGAAAATATGCTTGCAGTCAAAATTCCCAACTCTAATTGTCTTTGTTCATCAGGTTCATCAGGTTCTTCCCAAGCCTCTGAGCTGCTGTCAAATTTGGAACAATGGAGGACAGTAATAACAGTAATGGTTTTGGTCGTAAGTACAAGTCTATAATTATAATATATGTATATGTGTAGGTGGTATGACATTTTGATTCATTTAGCAGTAACCCTAACCCTTCATAATTGATGAGCAATGAGTCAAAATATTAACAAAATCACAATATGACCAAGTGTGTTATCCAAAGGAGCAGGTGGCAACATAAATTAAGCATTTTAGTGCTACAACCACATGCTGTCTCCAAATCATATTCTCAGCACATGAATCAAATGAGCAATGTTGGTTAGAGTAGGGAGAGAATGGGAGCAGCAGTCTAGGCCTACAGCAGCATAGCTTAAGAGTAAATGAACTTTAACTTTTTAACAATAAGCTCTGTCATACAAAAAAGTTTTAAGCCTGGTCTTGAAAATTGTTAAAGATGTCCACACATGAAGGGACATGTTTGATGAAACAGCCAACAAAAATTATGTGATCACTACTACTAATTATTATTGTCACTCATCACAATGATTATCAAAATATATGCTACATGATCTCATCTTTGCTGTTGTTTAACCCTGATATTTGTATTTGCTGCTTATGAGAATTTATTGTTGGTTGTAATAAGGCTTTTCAACCATACAACAGGTAGTGCAGGTCGTACATGTGGCCTTGAGGCTTGTGATTTCACATCCAGTTTGAGGAACAGGATAATTTGCTATTAAATTCAATATATTTTAACTTATTGCCTTAAATAAAAAAAAAATTATCACTGCACGATGTGGTATCTTGGAAAATTTCCAAAACAAAATATGTCACATCCTTAGCATCAAAGTATTTATGACTGTAATTTTGATCAAAGTTCTACTTCTGTGTTAAAACCAAGGTTTGGTCATAACTTAGGGCATTCACATTTTAACACATATTATATTCACAGTCTTGGTACCTGATGGTCTTGAAGATTCTGTTGATATATATGATGGCCTGGATGTTGGTTTTGGCAGCAGTGCAGGTAAAAGTCTTTCATGAGAGCATCTCACTTTTTATTATACAGTAAAGTGTCATCACAAAGATGGCCTGTAACAAATTAATTGGTTGATGATTTCAGCCAACTCTCAGTTCATCTTATTTTGGTCTGTTACAGAGAAGTCACCTCCAAATTCGTCTCAACTGAAAGAGTCAATGGATCTATATGAAGAAATCGTCACAGAGGAGCAGCAGAGCAAAGAATCATCATACACTGAAGTGAGTTGCTGTGCGCACCTTAGTTCTGAAGTTGTAAAGAGATAAACCTGTGTTTCCCTGGGTTATTTGCACTTTGGACAATGCATCCAATAATTGTCTAAATAGATGGTTGTGTGTAATTATTTGTAACTTTTGTCTTCAGACACGTGTCAGACTAACCCACTTCATCTCATTAATGAATTAGTCAAGGGCCTGGATATGAAAGCAGTACATATTTGGGCATAGCTATGGCGACAAACATGTGACAGACTTCTTTTTTGTGTGCGGGTTTGCAGTTGATGTCCAGATTCCAGGCAGCTCAAAACCAAATTAAAGAGCTGCGTAACAGACTGGAGCAGATGGAGATGCAGGTTTGTTTTATTTTCCTTTTTTTTTTCTTTTAACATGCATGTTTCCATGTCTTTGAAGAGTGACTAACATATTGTCTCTCTCCTCCTCTCTCTCTCCAGAACACAGGGTTAAACACTGAGAACTGCCGTCTGAAGAAGAACATCTCTGCGCTTTTAAGAACTGCCAGACAGGAAGTGACCAGGAAAGATGCTGAGATTCAGAGACTGAACCAATGGTATGGTTTTATATCAGCTGGTGACTTACTTGAATTTTGTGTTTTACATGTGCTTTACAACTATGTCAGGTGGTTTAGTAATGTGATAATGTAACTGTTGTAGCTTGTAGACAAAAAGATTAATGGCTCTATGTTCAAACACTAATAAATTTGTTAAATTGTTTCCCATAGGTCAGTGAAAGGCCGCCATCACTATCAGTCTCATTTAAATAATCTGTGGGACCAAACTTCCTCCAGTAAGACCTCAACGGGCAGCTCCAACAATAGGTGTCCTCTTCCACCACCCTCCTGTCCTCCACCTCCACTTCCCCCATCTGGTCCTCCAGCCCCTGCTCCATGTTCAGCAGCCTTACCCCCCGCAGAGATCCAGTCTACAAAGGAACATCCACAACCTTCAGGGGCAGGAAATACTAGTTCAGCCAATCACAACATGGGCACCTGCATGGAGACTAAAGCCTCAAAACCATCTTCTCATAGTCATTCAAGAGGCTCTTCAAGAGGAGAGTGTGAAACAGTTGATAAGCAAACTGATAACTATATCAATAAGTTCAGCAGCTGTTCATCAACCCAGCAGGGTGATTCAGACAAACATAAGTCTAAACACAGAGATGAAAAATATCAAAGTCACAAACTATCTGATTCAACAGATAGGCGACCTAGAAGTGGTTCATATCCCCACAAGGACTGTCATGACTCTGAGAAAAACAGGTCTCATAAGTCAGACAAGGACAGAGGGCGAAAGTATGACTCAAGGTCAGGTAAATGCAAGACCCACCTAAATGCTGAGGTGCACCACAGATCAGACAGGACTAAAAGCCCTCCACCAGAGATTTCAATCAGCACTATTTCCTCTGATGATACCAAAGGGAAAAGAACGCAAGACAAAGCTAAACTGGCCACACCAGACTCTGAGCAAACATTCTCTCGCTGCTCCAAAGAGGTTTACAGCCAGGATCATAGAAGAATCAGGAATAGTGACAGATATAGCAGAAGGTCAGACTCAAAGGACCGAAAAAAGTCTTCTTCAAGTCAGCGCACTGAGCGGCATGCTGATAGGGAAGGAGAACGACTTTTAAAGGATCATCAAAGGAAGGAAGAGAGACAATGGGAAGATGAAAGCAGCCGCAAGCACAAAAAGAGTATGAGCAGAGAATGCGAGAAGCAGAAACTAAAAGAGTCCAACCAAGGCAAAGTTGATGTCCGCAGTAAGGAAAGACAGGAAAAGACACATGGGACCTTAAAAAGATCACCTAAAGGTCTACAAATCGCTGAGAAGAACTCTGTGGAGGAAAATAGCTCAAACAGGAAACTCAGTTTCATGGAAACATTGAATCTAACCCTTTCACCAATTAAGAAGCCAACATTGCCCTTTGATGCCACCCAGGACAACCTCCTAGTAACGAGTGAGGCAGTGAAGAACAGACCAATGGTTGAAAGTGCGCAATCTTTGTGTCTCGAAGATATGTGTGTTGTTGACGAAATAGAAAGCAGTGAATTAGAATCAGGCTGTAAAGATGCTGCAAAGCAATCTTTAGAAAGCTGCAAATATCCAAACTCTGAAAGGATAGACAAACAGTGTGATGATGCAAAGGACACCCAGGAAGAAGACAAGAAGAGCCTCAGGAAAGCTGCACCCTGCAAACTGCTCAAAGACAGTGCAATTGGAACTACCGTAACCCATAACCAGCTCCTAGAAACTGCAGAAAATCAGATGACTTCCCAACACTCACCAAAATCACCAGACAGTGGTTCTCTAAAAGCAGCAGAAGGGGATTCTGACAGCAAGGGGGATACATCTGCACCACCCCAGAGGGCCATAAATTTAAATGGCATTTCCAAACAACTCACAAGAGAGCCTATACAAAAGTTAAACCAGGGAAAGGACACTGAGCGTACAGCTGATATTGTCAAACCTTTTGTGCTTGAGTCAAAGGGAGAGAATCAGACACCAGCATTACAGAAAAGCTTCCCCGAGGCTTCACTTGAAGAAACTGCAACTACTTTACCCTCAGGGGAGAACAATGTTTCTGAAAATGTTCCCAAAGGTCATCAAATTTCTCCTGCCGTTTCATTGCGGGACTGTCAGAAAGGTCAGAATGCTCCTGCTTCATTCAGTCACATTCACAAGAAAGATGATTTTCAGAAACGAGACAGTCCCAAAGATACAGATGCTGTGTCCAGTACAATAAGCCTGGAGTCGCTTCCACAGGAAGGCCTAAGCTTACCTGAAGCTATTTACGTGCTGACGCAGACAAATGAAGAGGTCAATGATGACAGCAGCATCATCACGGCTGAGCTGAGTTCCTGCACCAGCTGTATTGGCGTGTCCAAAGTCAGCAGTACAACGGAGGAAGCGGTCCTGCCAGAAAACCCCAGCAACCTCCTTTTCACACCCAGAAAGACATCTAGTCCTGGAACGAGTGATGAGAATAATATTGAGCCTTCCAGTTCAGTGCCCTTACTTCATGATGAGGACTCCATGATGCGCACACTGAACAATCTGAGGAGGATCCCTGACGTCATAAGTCCTCTGAGGAGCCCAGTACGGATAGCCAAGAAAAGTCATGTCCACGTTCACAACAAGCCTGGTCATGTCAAGAGCCTTCAAAAAGGTAATGTTCCAGGTAGCTTGATCAATCATTTAAAGGTGTAAAACCTTGGCTGCTGACATTTACAGGGTATCAGTTTGTTTATATTAACAGTCACCTTTAAAAAAAAAAAAAAAAGTACTCTTCTTTATACATTGAAATTACTTTGAATGCAGCCAATATAATCTAATCACGTTTTAGTCGTCAGATTGTTTAGTATCATGGTTTTCAGGTTTCTGCTGTTTATTGAACACCCAAGCCATTAATGCTTGTCTCAGCTGATACACACAAGTGAGTCACTGTCCAGCTGAACTCACCCAAAGACACCTTGAGGACAGATATGAGACCTGCTCACTCAGACCAAACTCATGGCATATAGAAGGATTGATCTCCTTACTGTTGTCCTCTGATACAGTATGATTAGTCCCAATAACGTGGTTGAGATCTGATCTAACGTGGTCAGTGGAGATGCATTTTAAAGCCAGATGTGAACTGATGTCCTCTGACATATTCAGACACATTGCAGACTTGAACAGGTCCAAAACACCAGTCTATCTGGTAACTGGACAGTAGATGGCAGATTTCACACAATGCGCATATATATGTGTGCAAGGTAATGAGAATGATCTTATATACAACAATACCTCTGTGTCAGATGCTGCATATCATCCTGCTGGTTTTTCGTTGAAAGTGCCCTGCTCGGGAACAGTGTAGGTCCAGCTCTCACATGCTGCCACAGTTGATATGAGTGAACACTGCAACAAGTAACTATGCAGAGGGAATACATTTGTTTGGACCTGCTGGAGTGGGACACTGCTGGAACAAACCAGGATCGATCAGTGTTAATGCAGCTTTTTATTTAACTGACATCAGTACATGCCAGTGTTATAAAACAAGGATGGAATAAATAAGAATTTGGATTTGGTCACCATATCTTTGTCAGGTCAAAGGGTTAGGGTTAGGCAGCAACTGCTGAATTGGATACAAGATCATTTAAAAGTTGGAGAGTTTGTATTAAAGAAAAATATTGAAATGCTAATCCATAGTTGTATGAAAAAGTCTATATAAATTTCTTTTTGCTCTCATTTTACTGTGCAGATTTCTCCAGCACAGCCGTCGATGTCAACTCGAAGAAGTTGGATGTAAACAAAGAGAACAAGTATCCCGGTTCTCCTGTGAATCATGATACACAGAATATGACAGGAAAAGTGTCCGACCTGTGTCCTCGTCTCTCTGATGCTGAACTGGAAGAAGGAGAAATTTTAAGTGAAAGCGATGAGGCGGCAGTGGGTGATTCCCCCACTCCTGCCAACAAGAGGGCAAAGATAGAAAGGCCTGTCCGAAACAAACCAAGTCCTAAGTCTGTGCTGAAGCGGAAAGCTGAAGATACTTGTGTTGCCTCAAAGGAAAGTGCTGATTCACCAGGTGGATCGACACGAAGCCCAAAGAGTCGCTTTAAAACAGTTTGCCCTGCAGCAACCAAAGCATCTTTTTCCAATATAGAGGAAATAATGGAGACGTTCAAGCTGGTTCGCACCGAGATCCGAAAAAAGTACATGAAGCTTCACAAAACATTTCCAAGGAAGAGTTTCTACGGCATGATGGAGAATTTCCAGGAATCTTTTTTAGAGTTTGTAGACGGTGCCCACTTTGGAAAAATATGCAGCCAGGCTGAGGAGCTGAAATTGAAGCTGAAGAAACTCATTGCATCTGTATTCAGAAAAGTATCAAATAATGGCATAGTCAAACGCATCTTTGAGCAGCAAGCAGTTGATTTGAAGCAAAAGTTGTGGGACTTTGTGGATGTCCAAGTGGACTACTTGTTCAAAGACATTCACTCAACACTGAAGAGCCTTTGCAATCCAGAAAAAACTCAGGCTGAGGATAAGAAGCCCAGTGGGAATGAGAAAGCATCCAGACAGCCCTCTGTAAAGAATCCACAGTTTCAGCAGAAGGAAGCACAGTCTTCTCCAACTAGCTTGAATCACGGCAAGCCTTGTGCTTTGGTCCCATATAAAACTGGGCTTGGAAGCAGAGGCAAAGACATCAGAATTGCACACACGGAAAAAGGCCCACATTCAACCGACTGCCAAAACCCCTCCCAAACTGGGATCAACTTTCTTCCTCCTAAAAATATCTCAACTCCAGAAAAAAACAACATAGCTTCTTTAGTTGTTTCTCAAAGTGGTTCTTTGCTTGACAAACCTGACTTTCAGATCCTCACAGAGCAGCAAGCCTCCAATTTAACGTTCAGCCTGGTCAGAGACTCTCAAATGGGAGAAATTTTCAGATGTCTCCTCCAAGGATCTGACTTACTGGAAAATGGTGGCATGGTGGGAGACAGTACAACCTGGTCCCTCAGTACTCCGAGGAAGGATGGAGAGAGACTCATTAGCATAACCACCCCACCCAAGTTTAGCTCTCCGTCTAAACTGATCTCTCCAACCAAATTTAATACCCCTTCCAAAGTATTCGCCACATGGGCCAGCATTTCTCCACGCAAGATGTCATCCCCACAATCAAAAGATCCAGTCCAGTTGAATCCGGCTTTATTTGATGAGAGTTGCTTGTTGGAGGTGCCAGACAACAGAACATCCAGCTTCGCTGCACAAAGGTCTTATTCCATCCTTACTGAAGATCTCGCAGTCTCCCTCACCATCCCATCGCCCCTAAAGTCTGACAGCCACCTTAGCTTCCTGCAGCCATCCAGCATGTCTAGTATGCACATCATGTCCACCCCAGACAGCGTCATCAGTGCACACATAAGCGAAGACGCTCTGCTGGACGGGGAGGATGCCACAGAGCAGGATATCCATCTTGCCCTTGATACTGACAACTCAAGCTGCGGCACCACCAGCAGCATGGGTTCGTCGCCACTGGCCACATCTTTCACACTCAAACCAGACATGGCCATGCAGGCTCTGGTGATGGAGAAGTCCAATGATCATTTCATTGTGAAGATTCGCCAAACCACTGCGAGCGCAAACAGCACACTCAAGGCTGATAGCATTCTGAGTGAAACACTAACAGAAAATCAGCAGAATGAAGCCGAAGATCCATTAACTTCAATAAGTCAAGCAAAAGCTGCTCTGTCAGAGGAACAGCAGAGCAGAAACACTCCCTCATTTGCTGTGTCACCAGAGACTGGTCTGTCAAACTTTGTTGAAAGGTCTGGGATCTGTCAGACTGCAACAGGATCAGAGCGCTTCACACTAACTGCAGATCCCCTCCACAAAAAAGACTCTGAGTCACAGAACATGTCTGTACCTGTAATTCCTCCTTCAGAGAACAGTTTGCACAGTGGTGCTCAGCGCTCTGATCACCTTGTGGTAAAGACCACTGGGGAAGATGTCATCATCAATGAGAGCCCAAGTCAAACACTCCATGAAGAAGGTGACGCACATACTCAGACAAATCCCTCTGTAGTTCTTGTCTTTGAGTCACAGAAAATGATCAGTCCCATTACAACTGTAGCGTCAAATAATAGTCCTCATCAGAGGAGCCAGGCTTCACCGTCAGATTCAGACAGAAGTTTCACCATCGCAGAAGACACAAGCAGCACACCAGACAAAGACCAGAGGGATAGTGACAAAAGCAGAAAACGGAAAAAACATCAGGACAAACTAAAAGCAAAGCGTTACAAAAAAGAAGTTACAGAGAGTACAGAAGAGAAGACGTCTCCATCCAAGACAAATGACGATTCCAAATCCTCCCCAGCGCCACTGTCCCCCAACAGTCTGTCTGCCAAGAATGTTGTGAGGAAGAAAGGCGAGGTGGTGATGGCTTGGACAAGGTCAGTAACTGATTCTGTGTTGTACTTTCAAACTGAACCATAACTGCCTTCCACCCAAGAAAGATAAAGAAACTATAGAAGTTATTATGGATCAAAGTGTAGGTTTGGTCTAGTTATAGTTTCCATGCATGAGTTGTCAGACACAGTCTGTGAGACTAGGTTTTGGCATTTTCTCAGGCTCATTGGTGTTAAACCAATGCACCAGGACTGTGGGAACCTACGTACAGTGCTGCCATCGGCCTTTGTTATTAGTTTTACTTCTCTGTTTGGGTATACATTGGGGAAAAAAAAAGGAATATACCCAAGGAAAAAATTTAATAATTTTTGATGCATGTATTTTGACCTTTGGACAGTCAGTCTGGCTTTTCCCCCTCGTTTAATTCTTTATGCCAAGCTAGTCTAATGAATGTCAGGCTGAAAATAATCATTGCATATGATTCACCGTCTCTTCATTAATTGAATAATAATTTTGTCTGCAAAACATCAGAAAACAGGCTGCAATGTTGTTATGAGGTGAACGTGTCAGACTGATGATGAAATTCATTCATTTGGGGCTACAAAGTGATTATCAGAGCAGTTGCACAGTCCAGTGTGAAATGAAAAAACTGCTACACAGCAAAATTTGCCATGAAGCCTGGCAGACGAGCCTGCCACCTGCAATCTGGTGGGTCTTGTGGCTGTGTTTTATATCCACACTCATTGTTCCTTCAGACGATGTTCCCCATGTGGAGTTATGCTGGACCACATTATTCACACATGTATGGAACTGCAGTTTTGTGTTTGTTGTTTTTTTTGCACTGTAAGAATATGGTTGTTACATTAGTGCCCATTGCTTAAATTCTTCTTTGCAGAGACGAAGACCGAGCTATATTGATTGACCTGAAGACGAAAGGTGCTTCACGTGAGACTTTCTCTGCCTTGTCGGAAAAACTCAACAAGCCATCGGGGCAGGTTAGTTGGTCGCAGTCTCTCTTCGTTGCAGTTAGGTGATATGCATCAGGCTGTTTTGGAGGAACATCCATTTACCATTTACTGTCCCCTCTCTCTCTCTCTCCTCAGATTGCTCACAGGTTTTACCAGCTCATGAAGCTTTTTAAGAAGCAGGAGAAGATGGACACCTAATGCCTCTGGCTGTTGCATTGTGTTTATCGTTTTATGCCAATAGGTCTTGTGTTGAATTATTTCTATACACGTCCAATAGCGCCAACACAAGTATGTTGGCTGCTGTTTGTGTGATGTAACACAGGAAGATGTGAACATAGGGTGTCTGATTGGGGTCACATCGATCTCCACAGAGGGTATTGAGTCTATCAGGACCTGAAAACAGAAATGGGCAGCAGTATCTGCTGAGTTCTTGCAGAATTCATCAACTCTTCTTCAGCACAACTGACAGGATACATACATGAAGGATGAAACATCTGCTTAATATAAATACAGTCAATATCAGTGTTATTGTTCTTGTTGCACTTTTGGGTTTTAGTAATCCACACTACAGTCACTACTTCAGCTTCAGGTCTGTACATGGTGATGTCGGGTCCTCACACAGACATATGAATCAATTCTCAACAAGCCCTCAAGTTCATTTTACATCTATTCTTAAATGTATGGTTTATTAAAAGCAGGAAAAAACTGCCTTTTGACTTTGATCATTCTTGGTTCCAGTGCAAGTGTACTCTTTTCAAAGTCAAGTAACATTTTTAATCCCTGAACTTGGTGGATTTGAGACAAATTGAGGACATTGCTGCGCTATAGACTTTTCGCTATGGACGAGTTTGTTATTAGTGTCTTATATTTTGGAATTTATTTTAATGAAAGTATTTGGGGATGATTGTCTGTTTAAAGGTTTGAATGATTACATGTCCAATTCATGTAGAAGATGGTACATTGGTCTCTGTTAATGCATATTAAAATTTTTTAATTTTGTTTGACTTACCCTGTTGCTTACGAACAGCATGGAATGCAATATTGTGAATATTGTACATAATCCTTTATTGAAAATAAAGTTTTATTTATTTACTGTGGTGTTTGTTTTCATAGGAAATGTAAATGTAAAAAAATTTTATGTTAAATTGGCAAAATAAAAGATTTACATTAGTGGGAGACAGTCAGCCCTCTCCATGACACAAATATTCATGAAGTGGGACAGTATGGAAATCCAGGCCAATGCCCAGGGGTCCCTTTTCTAACCAGCAGACCAGACAGAGGAGACAGACGCAAACACAGATGGTACAAGAATTTATTGTGCCAAATTTTTTGAAAAACATCCGGTTTTTCTCCATCAGGCTGAGAACGCAGCATCTCCCAGGGTGTGTTTGAATTATAGTGTTATAGTGTAAAGAAAATTCTTTATCCTACATATAGATTCAAGTTATTACATTTTCATTAGCTTTGAATTTCCACTTCATAGTGTTGGACAAAATTAATTGGTAGTAATTAAAAAAAAAAAAAAAGACCGCTGAGATAGTTATACCTGACGGTATTAAATTGGTACAACTGAAGCTTCACTGGGGGAGCAGGTTTATTTAATTCATTAGGTGTGTCAGTTCAGTGGTTCCTCCTTCAGAAGTCCGTCTGTTGAGGTAGATGGGTAATAATGTGTCACCGTTTGCTGACTTAAGAAGATGGAGAAGATTAGAGAGAGATGAGAACTCACCCTTGCAGGAGATGGATGTCTGAAGGCCAACATGAACTCAAGAAGATATTCAGACTGACCTTAATGTCCCCTGAACTCTGCACTTTAACAGCACATCTGTTTATTGTGGTTTTTCTATTTTCCTTCTTCCCTTCCCTTTTCTGTATGCAAATTTATTTATTTATTTATTTTTAAATGTGATCTTTTTTTATGTGCACTTTGGCTGGTTGCACTTTATTGTATGATATGATGTTCTGTGTTGGTGTAGTAAATTCAATAAATATCTTTAAAAAATAATGTGACAATTTGATCTGCGTTCCAAAGAACCAAATCTGATGACAAAGAAAAGAACCAAAGGTCTAGATCTGTTGCATTAATCTGTAATTACAACAAAGACAGAGAATCCATCCATCCATCTGCCAGTGTTACAGTGGCATCAGGCTAAACAGGTAATCCAAGAGATCTCTCGCTCCAGCAACAAATCCTGGATGGGTCCCAAGGCGATTCATAATTCCTCTACTTTGCTTTACCCCTACTACGCCCAAAGAATCAAAGGAGTCACCTGAATCATATATGATTCTCATTTCTCTCAACATATGTGAACCCCCTTCTGCTGTAAATAACATATGCTTTCGTTTGGAAGCCGATACCAAACTGAGGGAACCTGCATTGTTGTGACTATTTTAAGAGAAGTAGTGCATGAAATTGCAGGCCTTGTCACCCAGCCAATGAGATCTGTTTACAAAAAGGAAGTGCAGCAGGGACCATTGGATGACAACCGCAATAAAGCAGCACAGTGAGGACAGTGCCAGAGTCCCAGAGACAGATGGTTGCTGTTCACTAGTGACTCACAATGAAACACTTTATTTACCGTCAGCACTTCATGACCAGCTCATTTTTGTTTTACTCTTTTCTGATTGTAATCTCTCCCCCTTCATTGTCAATGCCTAACTTATGTAGTTGCTTGATACCATATATAAAAGCCCCTCAATCCCCAACCTTATCCCCTTTATTCCTTCAAAGCAGGGACCGAAATCACTGAATTTCTGATCAAGCAATATATATTTTTGTTTTGTTTTGTGTTGTGTTTTGCTTCTCTCAAGGGAAGATAGTGTCCCAATTTTCAGTGAGAGTAAATTTAAAATGTGATCGTTCTGCTGAAGTGTTTCATGTACATTTGTCAGCTAAATCTCTTCTATCTCGCTACTTTCTCTGCAGTCTGGACAGCTTCAACTTTCAACCTTCCTGTCTGAAGCATTTACCAAATTATTCTTCTGAACTGCCTCTAAACGTATCTGAAAATATCTTCGATATAATCTTCAACATAATTTCAATGGACTGACAAATTACACAGTGTAGAATCCCATATTTGCCTCTCTCAGTGTAGTGTGTCTTTCCTAGCTCATGGTCTCTGGACCTTTTAAGTCCAGACTCATCAGGTGGTTGAGGAGAAAACCTGAGTTCTGACGAACAGCCTAAATATAATACGGAGCTAACTAAGCTGTTGCTGAAAAGAATTGCTCTTCTCCTGTAACAACATTCTTCAAAATCGCATCTGTGAAATTTGCTTGTTTACTTCCTATTTGCTCCTGCAGCCAGATAATACCTAATGCACAAAATTAGTTTCCACACGTCTGCACGTGCGCATAACTGATCACTGAACCGTAGAAGCTGAGTCCAGTGCAGCTTACCATGGTTCAGGATCTTCTCCAATGCACATGCATAAACCTTCAAACTGCTCTCTTCTTTGAATACCAAGTTCCAAGGAGTTCAAAGTAGCCTGCTGAGACAATATCCCGTTGCAACCACAAGGGAGCAGTGTGTGACACAATGAATGCAAGAAGGCATCGGATTCCTGAGAGAGAACGGACCAGAGATCAGCGCTAAGGAGCGATATCCCTCTCACTTCAATTCTAGCTTTAACAATTCAAACGCTGCTTGCCTTGCTTGTCCTGATGGAACACAATTGAAAGGAAGCCATTAACAACAACTGTCAGGTAAACAGTGAGTATAAAGTACAAGTTTTCCTTGTGGAATACAGCGGAATTAGGTATCCCAGTTGAAATGGAAATATGCAAGTAAAGGACAAGATGCTCAAAATTGTGCAGTGCATGACTAAATAAATTTTGTTATTTCAGTGTGAAACAATGCACCTATATGAATGCACAACTACCAGAAAAATGCTGTTTAATTACATACAGTTCAATACCCCCCACATTCATGCAAAGATCTGCTCCCATGTGGCCCAACCCTAGCCCTACAATGATGAAGTCCAATGCTGATGCCAACTGACCCAAAGCCCCTTACAGTCCACATACCAGATTATCCCAAAGGTGCTATATGGTTTTTGAGATCACAGGATTGCGTAGGTCACTTTAGTTCTTTTGCACCAAATTGGGAAAATCCTTTCTGCAGGGACAATGTTTCCCTGAAAGCTGAAAGCGTATTGTTGTTTACAATATCATAAAATGTTATTGCATGAAGAGTTTTTCTCTATTGGAGCTAGACCGCCGACACCGAAACAGCCCCAAACCGGGAAATAGGTTGTATTGTCTGTGTCATCCACAGCCATTTGTTCATATCGTGTCAAAAATAATAAAGCTTAAAACATTTTCCATGGCTGTGCTCTGACATTTCTGTTTGTGCTAGGTCCAGCGTTGTGTCCTGTTAAAAGTTGCAGGCTGAAACTAACCTCAGGGCATTATAGGGTCATGTGGTGGATCAATCGCTTCAAACTGGAGCCCTAGTTTAAAACAACATTGAAATAGTGTCAGCTACACTGCACAGTGGGGCCTCGTCTGTCTTCAGGGGATGACAGCCGAGCCCCAATGTCCCACAAATAAATCTGCTCTTTGATGATGGTTTCACATTGAAGCACACAAGACTTGGACCCTAACAACCATGTAAGTAAAAATTTTTCATTATCTCAACATCAAGCATTTGATGAAATATGTAAAAATAACCAATTGATGTGTTTAATCATGGACAGAAAGTAATAATATGACAGAAGATGGGGGACTGGAATTTATTAGGGAGCATTTTAGAGGAGGTCCACATCCATTCCACCATTGTGGGGAAGATATGGCTCACGATCCTCTTCATTTTCCGGATGCTTGTGCTTGGCGTCGCCGCGGAGGACGTTTGGGATGATGAACAGAGTGAATTCGTTTGCAACACAGAGCAACCGGGTTGCAAGAATGTCTGCTACGACCAGGCCTTCCCCATTTCCCTCATCCGTTACTGGGTCCTTCAGATCATCTTCGTGTCCTCGCCCTCCCTGGTGTACATGGGTCATGCCTTATACCGTTTGAGGACCCTTGAGAAAGAGAGACACAAGAAAAAAGCCTGTCTGAAAGCTGAGCTGGAGGGGACAGACCCTATCCAGGAGGACCATAAAAGAATCGAGCGAGAGCTCAGGAAACTAGATGAACAGAAGAAAGTGAGGAAAGCTCCCCTCAGAGGCTCCTTGCTTCGTACATATGTTTTCCATATCTTGACTAGGTCTGTGGTGGAAGTCGGTTTCATTATAGGCCAGTGTGCTCTCTATGGCATTGGGCTCTCCCCTCTGTACAAATGTGAAAGGTTGCCTTGTCCCAACAGTGTTGATTGTTTTGTGTCTCGACCAACAGAGAAGAACATTTTCATGGTCTTCATGCTAGTTATTGCTGGAGTGTCCTTATTCCTAAACCTCCTGGAGATCTTCCACCTGGGGATGAAGAAGATCAAACAAAGCCTGTATGGATACAAATATGGAGATGATGATAGTGTGTACAGGTCAAAAAAAAACTCCATGGCGCAGCAGGTTTGTGTGCTCACCAACTCCTCACCACAGAGGTTGATGCAGCTCACACAGATGACGTGCTCTAAGGTGCCTGATACACTCGGGGAGGCTCCACCCTTGAATTTGCCCCCAGTGGCACCTCAGAATCAGAAGCAGTCCAATAGTTCCAATCAGGAGCCTGCACAGACGTACCTGCCAAGCCAAAATCCAGACATCCAGGTTCTGCAGCAAATGGGGGCTATGGACCGGCACTACACTCTGGAGAGCAGGAAACCCTCGTGCAGCAGCGATGAGTCCAACGGACCTCACGGCTCAGGCCAGCCCCAGTATGCAGGACCTCGACCCACACTGATGGCCGGCCATATGGAAATCCCAGCGACCCTGAAGAACCCGCCGAGGAAGCAGAGCAGAGTGAGTATTTGCAAGGAGCTCAGTGATACAAGTGATTCTCCAGAGAGTGGTCACTACCCCACAGCCAGAAAGTGCAGTTTCATGTCCAGAGGAATGTCAGAGGGAAAGTTGGCAACCCCATTTGACAGTGCTGACTCTGAGAGTGGGACTGACGCTGAGGCCCAGCACATTGCCCAGGGAGAGAGCCCAGTGATGACCCCGCCACCTCCAGCCAGTGGGAGGAGGATGTCCATGGTAAGAACGCTATAAAATGATCTGATCACTGCTTGGCTTTCTGATGAATTCAGCTAAATATGTCAGGGAAGCAGTATAACCATTCACTCCCAAACAAACTTGTATAGAATTACACCTCCAAGTTTCCTTCAATAATAATTCAGGCCTAGGCTTTAAATTAACACAATGAAAATATCACAGAGCCCGGTCTGTAGAGAAGTGATCATAAATGAGTCCTGATAGCTGAATGGTTTGGCTTCACCCCAAGAGAGCAGATAAGATCTGAACACTTGCCCCGCTTTCAAATTTCCTGTCACTATCAGAGACGTGGGCAGCACAGCCTCACATCAAGGAGGTTGGAGGTTCAATTCCCGGCCTGGGGCCTTTCTGTGTGGAGTTTGCATGTACTCCCCGTGCCTGCGTGGGTCTCCCCCAGGTACTCCTGTTTCCTCCCACCATCCAAAGACATGCATGCTTGTCGACTGACGACTCTATTGTCCCTGGGGTCTGAGCGTGAGTGTTTGCTCATCTCTGCCTATCTGTGGTATTGTTCGTTGGGAGTTGAACTCGGTTGCAGTTGGATTGTGTGTGTGTGTGTGTGTGTGTGTGTGTGTGTGGTTTGATCAAACTTAACTTAGATATAGTCCTTAATGTACTCTTAGTACGCTTAGTGTCCGCTTTAAACCAGTGTGGAGAGCACAGACAAAAACAACGAATCCCGAAAATCTTTGCTATGCAGTCACCACATGCAGCTCATCACTCACAGTAGGAGGCTGACTGAGAAAATGTAACATTAAGACTGTCAAATTAGTTACATAAAGTTTTCATTTATCATTTATCTTCAGGCTTTTGGGCTGTATGAACAATTTCAATAGAATTAGAGGCTCATGTTATTCATTCTATTGTGAAAAATTTCCTTTTTTATTTTGGCATTCCTTTCTGCACATTTGGAAAAGATGTCAAAACGAAAAATGTTTGGAAGGTTTTTTTTTTTTTGGTCTGCATTTGTCCTCATAGTTTAACACTACAAGGTGTCTCGACTGTTAAGTTTAACTTAATGTTTTCTGTTAAGGCTAGTGTTGGAAACCCAATCAGAGGAGACAGGAGTTTGGGGACAGAGAGATGGGGGGGGGCCTGGTGCTGGGACTGAAACCTAGCTGGGCCAGGTCTAGAAAAGACGATTCAGGCAAATAGTGCACTTTTCTGGTGAAATAGAGATGAGAGAGAGAGAGATAGAGAGAGAGAGAGAGAGGGAAAACTACAAGAGAGTTTTTTTGTTGAAGCTGAAGGCCTTACAATTTATCTTCTGAGATGTCCTTAATAATCTCAAACATTTCTGTCTGTGAGCCAAATAATATCTATATCATTGTCCGCATATGCTTCTTTCTTTCAGAGCATGATTCTGGAGCTGTCTTCAATAATGAAGAAGTAAACCGGAAATGATCATTTTGGGATTAAGTTTGAGGAATAAGTCATAAAGTGACCAAGGATCCTGATCTCAAAATGTCATCCTGTCTAACGACTGCATCTTACATCTTCACATCTTCACAGTGTATACAGTGTATGTTGTGCCTGAAGAAGAGCTTCAGTAAAACATGTAAACATACGCTCCACAGAGGAGCCTTTGTAATATGCTTCAGATACAATACTAATGATACCTCCAGAAAGTTTGAAAGTTACCTGCTATTTAAAATTAAATGTGTTGGGTTTTTTTAAATGACTAATGAAATATTAAACGTTATTCCATTTGGCTGAAAGCACGTTACTTCGCATAAAATGAGACCAAAAATTATATTTGAAAAACAAAAAGGACTCAAATTCAATGATTGGTTTGGACTGAGAGAACCTTCATATTGTTTATGAATATATCTGTCAAACTTCAACGGTGGTTGCAAATATTTCAGTTGTCCTGGTGTCTTTTTGTTTCTTCTATCAAACGCTTTACCCTCTTCAACAGGACTGAACCGGTTAAGTTCACAGGTGCAACCATTCTGGGGACTTTCACTTTTCCACAGTCAGTAATGATTAAAAACTTTGGAACAGACCTTTAGGTTTAGCCAAACAATAGTAATAGTTTCGTTTTGCTCAACTGCCTATGAGATGAAATAACATGATCAGGATAATTCAGGACCACAGCTGACAGAAGGTTGTACACCAGAAAAACCTACTCTCCACCTTGTTACATCTAATGGGGCTTCAGTGTTCATTGATTTGTTGAAAGTTTTAACAATGGGGGTCAGGAGTGCATATGTATGAAAACAAGATACTGACTGGGGGTCAGATTAGGAAACTCTATCAAAATAAAAACATTTTGTTCATGATTGTTCAGATTGACTCTGATGTTATTTGTAAAAAGCCACGAGGAAGACCTCTGTTTGAACTTTGATGATCTAGAACTCAGGGAGAGAATGTTCAATCGTGACAGCATAAGTCATCAACAGTGATGTCATCGGAACCTGTACCTGCAGAAAATCTTCATTTCCTCCAGCATCCTGAACTGAGCGCATTGTCTGCCTTCAGAAACAACCTTCACCCTGGAAAACAGATTCAGAGTGGACACGTCTTTATTAAAACCTCCTCGTATCAGAGATTTCAGCTCCAGTTTGAAGTTCAGCCCCAGCTTTGAAACAGATCTGCTTCCTGTCACCGTTCATTTTCTTCACTAAGCTGAAATGAACCGACAAAAACAGCAGGTGAGGTTTTCTCATTTGACGAGGAGAAACATTAGTCTCCAGCGCCGAGCCTCTCCTGGTCAGCCTGTATCTCCTCACCGTTGATTCATATTTCATCTGATGCTTCAACACATTTTCATACAGTTTATTTAATTGTTGCCTCCAAACTTTTGAACACTTTCTCGTATACGGTAAACTGTGTTGAGAAATACAGAACTTCAACTATATTTTTGTAGAAATAGAAATGGAAAAGGAGGATTTTATGTTACAGTGGAGCTTCCTGGGAGCTGGGACAATTTCAGACAGATGATTCTCTCATCACTCACAGACATAACTAACCAAACACATGTAGATAATTTGGTTTCATTATTTCTATGTGAATTAAAATATGAACAATCTTGTCCAGTGTCCAGAGTATGACATTAAAGACTAAAGTCCATGGTCACTTGAATGTGTTCGTAAAGCCATACAGGTAAGTGAAACTGCAAATGTTTTAATTAAATTTGCTTTTATTTTATCTTTGAAAAACACACATATGGGCCAAATGATCCTTTAATGTGAAATTACGTTTATTATAGAGATTACATTTTTATTTGAATATAGTTGCATATCGTACACTGAATGAAATTGATGTGTATTTACTGCCAATTTATTAACTTTATTTTACAGTAACTGTAAATTACTGTAAATTAACAGTTACATCAGTCATTTAACAACAATGACAATGACAACAACAACAATGAAACAGTTTTTGTATTGCATTGCTGTACTTTTACGGAGGATTACAACGGTATCTGATTATATTTTATAATAATTGCAAAATCCTGATAGTAGTCATCCCAGGTAAATAACCAGTTAATGCTTGGTTGACAATGGCAAATAAATTAAGTAAATGAGTGTGGATGCACTGTAAAATATCAGTAAAAACACTGGCGTCCCTGCTGCCAATATTTTACTGTTATTTATGATGAACTTCGTTACAGTGTATAGTTTCCACAAAGGTAGGTGGAAATAAGAATATAAAATGCATTGTAACATCTCCATCTGAACTGCTGCTCAAATAATATTTGGAAAAGGAAAAGTGTACAGCTAGATTAAAAACCATTATTTGATTTTTCTCTAAAATAACTGATAGCAAAGAAAATGGAATGACCAAAGCGTATTAAAGAGACAAAGTTGAGTTTGACATATGAATTACATGTGTGTTTCTATGTTTCTGTTATTGTGCCAGAAGCAGTTTAATGCTGCGCTGAAGAGCCCAGCTCACTACAGACAGGCTGAGCAGCAAGATCCAACACTACAGAGTCTCAAAGATTCTTTGTCCTCCGCCATCAAAGAGATCAGGTACCTGAAGGAGGTGATCACATCTCTGAGAGACAAAACCAAGACTCTCACAAATGAGAACAAGTCTCTAAAATCTGAAAACAAATACCTTACGGAAGAGAAAAGTTTTCTGAGAAATGAGACCAAACTTGTGAGGGACAAACTGGAACTTCAGCAGCATGAAAGGAGGCAGGTGGAGAGCCAGCTCCAGGAGGAACTCCGTCAGAAAGATCAGCTCCTCAAAATGAGCATCAAAAAAAGGCAAGCTCGCACAAAGGCCTACATCGACGTCCTCTACCAGCTGAGTAAGAAAGAGGCGGAGCTGAAAAGGAGAGAGGAAGAGTGCACAGCCAAATGTGGAGCAGCGGAAACCAGCATGCAGCAGGTGATCAGAGAGTGGACCGGATCACAGAGATCTAAAAGCTGGTCCATGTAGAGGAGGAGGTGGAGGCCTCTTCTCCCCAACCCCTTTCTTTTCTGCCCCTTACCCATCCTCCAGCCCCCCTAACTCCTAACTGGGTTACCCCCCCCTCCTTTTTTCTCTTCTTCTTCTAACTGTTTCTCATCCTCCCAGCCCACATGCACTGCTTGTTATTGTTCACCTCTAAATACAGTTGTGTGTTATTCATTACATCTGCCTGAGTGTGTCTTTGTGAACTTAGATTAGATTCATTCAGCTCTACTGTACTGTACCACAACACTGACTGCAGACAGTTCATTTCAAATTCCATCCATCCTCGACTGCTTTTCCGTTTCCGGGTCACGTTGGATGCTGGAGCCAATCCCAATTCTGGGCGAGGGCAGAGTGCACCCTGGACAGGTCACCAGTCCATCACACACGGACACAACCAAAGACAGACAGAGATAAACAACCACTCACACTCAGACCTACGGACAGTTTAGAGTCACTGATTAACCCAAACATGATGTCTTTGGATGGTGGGAGGAAACCCACGCTGACACAGGGAGAACATGCAAACTCTGCACCGAAAGGCCCCGGGCCTCATTTTGTCATTCACAAGCTAAGTTGTTCCAATCAATTTTTTTTAATTCTAGTATTATGTATTATATATACAAATACTGGTATAAGTATAAACACTATGGTAATGATAAAAACATATTAATTATTTGAGACACTTCAATGGAAACACCCACATTTTTGGAAAAGCCATGGACAAAAGACAAAATGTGATATGCATGTTTCTTTATTTCATAAAGGGAAATGGTGTCTAGACAAAAAAGTTGTTTAGATAACACTAGCAATTGAAATTAATGAAAATTGGGTTTGCACAATACTGTATTTACAATGGTTATTGAATCATTTTAATTAGGGTCATGTAGCTTTTAAAAATTATAAAGGTAAGAACTCTTAGTAGAGAATAAGCAAATAACAGCTATTTCAAATTGACAATATTAACACAAAACAGTCATCTAGAAAAATGAGAGAAAAAAACAACAACTTGAACTACAAGCTTAAGAGCTATTACATTAAAAATGATGCACCAAAATTGACTAATACAATAATCCATATCATCTGTGTAAAAAGCATGTAGAAAAAACACCTGATGCAGTTTGCTGATACAGTCATTGACCAGTTATGAGAGGTATGAAGGATTTCACAGGTAGATAAGTGTGAGGAAGTCCGCACTGGTGACTCGGGGATGGGGGCCCAGGCCCCTGTATACACTCACTTCACTTGAATGTGAACTATGGCCTCTGCACGTTCTAAGGCAAATATTGGAGGTGCACTTGTATTCATATGATGCTAACCCATCCCAAACGTTGGTTTAAAGACAAGGTGAGGAAACTCATTCTTTGTCTCTTTGTACAACACCAAGAACCAGTCGAATTGAACCAAGTGATTTTTACATGGCAAAAATCAATCATACATGACAGGAGACCTATTTGTAAACATATTCCATATTCATATTTTATCTTCGATGATCTCAGCCTGTGCATTCAACCAGGGAACCAGATTTTGTCTCTCAATAGAGTTGAGCAGTCAGTGAGAAAGGCATGTTTTTGTTCATATTCTTTTACAGAACAACCTTTGGAGTTGAAAAGCCAGTGTTTGTTTCAGAGAAGCAGCAACAAAAAAAAAAACAAGAAAAAAAAACAAACAAAAACCAACCAAACAAACAAACAAAAAAAAAATGTTTTAACTGAAAATTAAAAAGACAAATACACAGCAAAAAAAGGTGAGAGCATCCAATTACAGATTTCCAGCAACAGCAAAATTGTTCACTTAAATTAATATGTTGAAATGGCAAAAAAGTGTCTGGCCTGCACAAACGTAGCAGAAAGAAAGAAGAAAGACTCGTCAAATCTAACTACGCTTTAGGTGTTTTCTACTGCGCTGTTGCATAATATTTAAGTTGCACGAATCAGTATTTGCATATGAATGGTGAATCAGATTGGCTGCGTATGATGAGGGAGGGCCATGTGTAGTGACCAGCAGAGAATGATACCTTCAACTCTCAAGAACTTTTGGGCCACTTATACTTTTTTTTTTTTTTTTTCCCAAATTTCCTTCCCAGAAGCAGCAAATTTTAGCAAGAAGAAAAAAAAAACAAAACAAACAAAAAAAAAAAAACATACGGTCCGATACAGTCATTGTGTGCCACCGCATTTTTTCTATGATGATTTGGTGGAGACCTAAACAGAGCTACATGGACTGGACCTAAGTTCATCACAACCACATAAACGTGACCGTTTGCTAATACATTAGCCATACTAACCATATATGGTCATATTTTTGTCAATAATGTCTTTAACTTTTTCTGCTGCACCCAAATGGTCAAAATTTGCCAATAAATTAACGCAGCTTTAAATTACACGAACAAACAATTTTCATGCTTTCATGTAGAGAGCAGATTTAGTGCATGGCACCCTGAGCCTTTAGAGGATCAGTTCACCCAAATGGCACAAATATATTTTGCGACGTATCTCTCTCTGGTGTCATTTGCCAAAATTCAGAGTCAGTGGGATTTCACCTGAGATCTGAATACAGAGTTTTCATTTGAACTACCAAAAACTTTGCATTTAAAAGGAGATACTGCTGTAACATTTTTTTTCACTCATGCGAAGACCATGAGGAAAATCTCTCTGGAACACATTATTATCCTATGCATTAGTGTTGAATCAGAAATCTAAAATGTCAGACAACTAAAACTACCTGCATGGCTAGTTACTTGGAGAAGTAAGTGATTTTTTTTATTTTTTATTTTTTTGGTAACGTGAATGAACTGACCCTTTCAACAGCTGTGAGTGAAATCTCTGGGATGTAAAGCAGACAGTTAAAACGTTAATACCATCTCACCATTAAAGCCAAGTTTGATCAAAGATTGAATATTGGAGTGTGCAGCAAGACTCAGAAATCTCAGGGTTCTCCTGACTGGAGAGTTTAATTCACGGATGTGTGCTTGTTCCCTTCATCCTCTAATCAATGGACACCTACAATAGGTATGTTAGGGTAACACAAAATCCTACTATGCTTTACCGAGAATGTCATTGTAATAATATCACACATGTGAAATCGATAACCAGGTTCCTTTTGTTAGGATAATTTGGCTACAATTTAACTTAACGCATTTTCTCCAAACAGAAAAAAAAAAAAAAAAATCATGTCAAAGAATCTGTGCTCTCTGATGCAATTTATAAATAAAACAAGTTGCATAATGTTTGAGGAGAAGACATGTCATGTGAAGTGTTCCGGCTTTATCCTGCTAAAATTTCCACATGGCTAAATACTGCTCTGCTTCAGTAAATATGCACGCAAGAATGAAAGGAGCGCACATAGTGAATGGGGCTGAACAAACAGGAGAAGACACACCAATTGATCAAGAACCACTACTGCTCTGCACTCAGGTTGTGTCGCAACGCATGCCCTGTATGTGTATCAATATGAATAGACTGTATGTGTGTGTGTGTGTGTGTGTGTGCGCGCATGTTTTTTTTTTTTTTTTTTTTTGTGGATGTGTGGGTCTATGCTCTCTACAAAATAGAGACCAGTCTTAACAATTTTAAAAACAGGTTTGTAATATACACTCAAGAGTTACTCTGCATCAGAAAAACAGTCCCATGTGTGAGATCATATTCTAAACTACTGTTTTAAACTCTAAAATTTACATCAGAAAAAGTCAGGGGTAGAACCTCAAAATGTTTTGTCCAAACTTTAAAGCCCCAATCTAAGATTAGGTGGATTTCACTGGGCTAGTTTAGTAGCATACACATTTGACTTGGCCTTTTGTACCCACCATCTTAGATATATTACCATTAACAACATTTTTCATTTGAATTAAAACCTTTTGTGATTTTAGCACATCGAATGCCGATTAAGGGTTGTGCAGCAGCTCCTCACTAAACTGGTTAGTGAGTTTCTGCTGCATGTTTCGTTAAACAGTCACATCACAAATGTCAATGTGATGTTGAATTAGTTTTTCTGATCACAGGAATTTAGTTTAGAAGCTGCGGTTTAAACTGAAGAGCTAGGAGAGGAATCCAATTTAGCATTCGGAGGCTTGACATTGCCAATACATTGACAGTTCTGCAAGTGCAGTTGGTACATTTCCATTTATTACAATCTAAATGTATTTGATTTTTTTTTTTTTTTATTATCACATCTACTGATTACCAGATATTCATCAAGTTTTACAGCTTTAATTTATGCCCATACATTTTAGATGCTTACAAATGAATGGTTTAGTTTTGTTAAAATCACAATGCTTTAATTTTTAATAATAAATAGTATAGTAGATACACTTTTCTTGTGCATGCTACTTATACACAGTGACCTTCAAAGACATATATGTCTCATTGTAAAGAGAAATGCCAATGATTGATTATAGAGGCTAGCTAAACAGCAGCTGCCCAAGAGGTGAAATTAGCTTCAACTCGCCATTATTCCAACAGAGCACCATTTTGGATTGAGGCTTTAAAGAGCAATGAAAAAAGAAAAAGAGCTTCACATTCCAATTGAATTCCACCTTTGTCCTGGAGCATGGCCTTGTTTTTACTTTAACGCCTGCCTCCAGTCAGAGTCGAGATAATTCAGCTTGTGTACACAGAAATATATATATTAAAAAACATTTTAAAAGCAGACTGCTCCAGAGAGAACTCACGAGGCAAACAGAAGCTGGACAAACTAACTAGGCTTATAGCTATAGGCAGCATGCATGCACATCACAAAGTAGGTGTTCAAAGAAATGAACAATTAGGGCAAACATGTTACTATCTAATATGATTGTTGCTCAATCATTCTGACGACACATACACTGCTTTCACGTCAAATGAATTTTGAATTAGCTTATTCAAGTCCTAAAGAAATACAAATATAAGATGTGAACACTCTTATACTAAAACATAAGATTCCTTTTGTATTTAGGTTTCAGATACGTCTTCTTCATAGAGATTTTTTTTTCACTGTATATTCATAAAAATATCAACAAGATGTTTCCCCTTGAAGTGCCAATTTAAGTGCTCCAGTCTCAGACTTTTAAGGGGTCTGAAACAAAGATCGAGACCCTCATTGAAGTGCTAAATGGCTCTGTGGCCGGAAACAAAGTGCCTGAATAATAAGTCAAATTAGTTGAGTTTTAAAAACTTTTTTTTCCCCCTCCAAAGGGTGTTTGTCTTATTCAGGATCAATTTGAGAAAAAAAAAAAAAAAAAACAAAAAAAAAACATAAAAAAGATAAAACTAAGTATCTGTCACATAGTTGTTGGCTGCACTTTTCATTGTCAAATGGCATTAAACGGCAACACTGAAGAAACCCAAAGCATGTCTGCAAGCGTGTCCACAAGTAGCATCTTTAAATACTGATGAGAAACAAGATTTACTCTAAAAAAAAACAAAGCAGATTTTTTTTTTTTCACATTTAAAGAGGAATCAAAGGTGGAGAGAAAAGCCTGGCCTGAGCTGCGCATCACAAATACATCTTGAATGTCTAAATTTTTACATGCATGGGGCAAAATATTTTACATGTGTGTGTGTGTCTTTGTGTGTTGAGTGTGTACATGTGTGTCGAGCTGATTTCCTGAGTATAAGAACATTCACCATGATGGGGAATATTCATTAGGCAGGACAGGAAACAGCAAGCAGAGATTTTTCCCTTAGCAGAAAGGTGCTTGTTATAACCCCTGGTGAAAAAAGAAACTTCTAAGCTTCTACCTGTACAAAAAGAAAAAAAAAACAAAAACAAAAAACAAAAACCAAAAACCACTGTTACAGTCATCATGCTCCATACTATATACATGTCTGCCAAACAAGCACTTGAAAGCCAGTCACTGTTACAACATCCAAATACAATGGTATTGCTGATGAGTGGGAAATAAAAATAGTCATTTAACCACCTGCAAAAACCTTTTTTTTCTTTTTACTTCAGTGCTGAGGAAGGCAAAGGAGGAATGTTTTCGGTTGCAGCCTGTACAAAGTTCTCCTGTACAGAAATACAAATGTGAGACGCTTGAAGACATTTTTGCATATGAACATTTTACAGTCTAACTGCATCGTAACTTCCTCGTGTACAGAAACTACTGTATTCTCATTTTTCATGAATTAGTTTGAACATTCAGAGGATTTTTTTTTTTTTTATTCCTGAGTTTGAATTGCTGTGACGAAAAGGGCCACTAAGATATAGTGAGAAAAGAACCGCAGGGAGAGAGAGACAGGGAAAGAGAGCGACAGAGAGAGGTAGAGAAGATTGATACAGACAGAGTGGGAAGAGAGAGAAAGAGAATGAAAGAGAACGAGAAAGGCAGATGAAGCAGAGATACTGTTGGTACACAGAGAGACAATGAGAGCTGCTGTTTAGGTCCGATGAGGTTGATCTATGAGTTATGATGAGCGACACACGAAGAACAGAGTCTCCAGTGTGTAGGTTGCTGCCCGGCCGAATGTAGCACCACTGTAAAAGTTTGGTGAGAAGTTCCCACTCTGTCATGGTTAAGAGGAAAATACCTGGAGAACAGTATTGCTGCTGTTAAGACAACTTTAGTGTCAACCGTTCAAAAAGAAAAAAACAAACCAAAAAAAAAAAAAAAAAAAAAAAGACAGCACAAAAAGACATAAATACATACAAAGCTTGTTTTTTTCAGTGAACACTGGGAGAGGCCGACATCTCAACAACCCCAAGAAAGGGTTTGTCAGAAGAATAAAATTAAATAATAATAAAAAAAAAAACAAACAAACAAACAAACAAACATCAAAACCATCAATTTAGAGAACCACCACTACTTAGTACAGTCCTTCCTTGGCTGCTCATCAGTTGTACATTTGTCAGTCATTTCCTGACAAAAATCAACTGTTACCGTCTGGTTGGACTTTTCCGTGGACAGCCCTGACTTTGTGTACAAGCTGGCATCTTGGCTGTCAATATCTTTATCCGCCCCGTTCCTGACAGCCACATCGGGCTCACTCTCTGAGGGTCCAGGGGACCCGTGGAAGCTGGGTTCTGGCGTGGCCGGGCCCGAGTGGGCTGTGAGGTCGATGCTGGTGGTGGTGTCATTGACGGCAGCGGCAGGTCTGTGGGGACGCTTGGGCTCGTGGGTAGCGTTGTTGCTGGCAGTGGAGTTGGAGGGCCGCAGCACGGGACAGTAGTGGTGTAAAGACTGGACCTGCTCGGGGCTCAGCTGGACATCCCTGCACACTTCCTGGGACAGGCAGGAGAAGTTCTCCCACAGCTCGCCCATACACGCCTTCAGCTGGTTCCTCTCCGTCAGCAGCTTCTCCTTCTCACACACCTGCATGTGCACACACAAACACGCAAACACACCCAGATTAGGACACTGTCCTCAGTACAGTGTGTCACATCGCATGAGAGTCAGTGCTTGGCTCTACATGGTTAAATAAAGAGGTCCTGCTGGGAATTATATTTTAATTACTTGCATTAGGTCACCATTGTACTAGGTAGAAATATTGGATTTAAATCTGGGCCAGGTGTTGATGAAGTGGCTGGGAAGGTAACACTGTGCATGAGCCAGATAAATATAGTGGTCTACAGAGTGGAATAATACTTCATCATTGGTTGGACAGTGCTGTGAAAATGTGGCCATGGGTTTATTAATGAGTCAGAGGTTGCTGCCTATTGATGGGACTGACATCAACATAGCCCCTGTAATCTCTGTAATGTCCAAATCTGCCATATTATGAGATTACCGGATACCAGGCTGTAAATTATTCTCCTCTGCCAACATCACATCGCATACAGCTGGAGTTCCCTGAGCTGCATTCTATATGGAAAGTGCTGCACGACTGATGTTATTACTAGCTTGGGACTTTTAACAGACGGCTGTAACATTTCTGAAGGCTGACACAACAATTTAAGCAGACACACCAGGGGCCACTCTGGTGCTGATAAAGTGCTGACAGAAGGAAGCTGCACTAAACAACTACAGGCCATCTGAGGTGTAGTTCATCACATCATCATTTCAGGTGGTGTGTAAGGTAATTGTTAATCCTGATCAGACTCTTGGCGCTGGAAGCAGTCAACTCACCAGTTTTCTGATTTCACACTCCAAGTTCAGGATGCAGTCGAGCTTCCTCTTGCGGCAGCGCTGGGCCGCAATGCGGTTCTTGCTCCGCCGCCTCACGTCGTGGATGAACTCCAGCTGCTCCGAGGTCAGTTTGTGCATTTTCACCAACATTTGGAAGTCGTTCCTTGGAAGATTAGTGATTTGATCAACAGGGAAAGGGAGCTTCACCTGGAAATGGAAGAAAAAGATCACACAATATGCATAAGACTAGTCCAAGCAAAACTCTCTTTGTCCTCACTGTATAAAACAAAGACCAGGGATGGTAGGTAGCTTTTTGTTTGAGCATCAGCAACTCAGTGGTTATTTGTGCTTATCTCCCAAACTTTGACACACAGTAGCAATGTTTGTCTTCCACAAATAAAACCAGTTTGTACGTTTACAAAACAATCGCAGATTACGTGAGTTCATATCAAACAGAAAGACTTCTATTGTTCCTTCCTACCCCACTACTGGGACGAATTGTAATACTTGCTGGGGATAAATGGAACAATGCCAGGCCATTTGCTGAAATAAAATTCACACAATCCAATTTATGCCAGACCTTTATTGAAGAATAAAAATTGGGCACTTAAATTATGTAAAAATCTGTAGTGATTAAAAAAACAACAACAATTTCTTATGTAAATTAAGCTCGTGAGGGTGTCTGTGTTTGTGCATGCGACAGTAAGGTTCAATTACCATCGCAGTTAGGGAAAATCTAGATGGCTGCCCCTGTGATTCAGGCATTTATACAAAGCATCCATTGGAAAGAGAAGAGCTGCTGCTACTTTGGGCAAAGCATTGAACATTGCTCTCTTGCCACTTCTTCTGGGTGCATGGAAAGGAAAAGGGAGACTGATGGGCCCAACAACCAGCATGGATATATTCCCTGATCTCACCTACTTTTGACAGTGCTCAACATTGTTTATTGATACATTTATGAAAGGGTTACTCCACATTATTCCAACCAATTCCAACTGAAGTGAATCAATTGACTTAATAAAAAAAATACATGTGCATTGAAATAAGTGCATCATCATCATCATCAAAAGTACCTGCAGAGTTGTTTTCGTTTACTTTGAATGATGAACTGTCACTTGGTTGAAGTTGGGTGGATTTATATGGGGTTTGTCGAAACAAAAATCATAAACATGTAGGTTGTTGCTCCCTAACATGTGCAACAAAGCCACCAGTGAAGGAAATGTCAAACTGTTTGTGCTCGCCCACACAGACTTGAGAAAAGATCTAATCAACTGTAAAAAAAGAGAAATGTGTGGGTGTACAATTCCTGTGCAGGGCCTCGATGCAAAGATTTGAACCCTTATTTTTACTTTGGATGTATAAATCCACAATTTCAGTCCTATATATACAGAAATTGCATTAGGTGGGTTTTCCAAATGTTTCAGATATTTCTTTTACTGACAGACTCTGAGTATTTCTCCCATGAGTCTTTTAATTTGTAGTGTGGATTGGGGGCTTTGAAACAAAGAAAATATTCCCAGGTTCTTTTAAGGGGTAATCACAACCTCAGTGTTTCTACAATTCCAGCTATAACTTTGAATGGGCTCTGAATTGGACCCTAATTTCATCATCGTGTCTGTGAAAAGAAGCCCAGCCGGTCGACTTTCTGATGCAGAAGGTCTGGAATTTTCCACAGTTGGTGCTGATTTTGTATTAGTTTACTATGTCAGATGTTAATGTTTTAAATCTTCAATAGCTTTTTTTATTTTTATTATTATTATTATTATTATTTTTTTTTATTTCTCATACTAAAATCTCATACTTTGGTGGCAGCCTGGAGAGCAGCTCACACTTTGATTTCGGGAGGGTAATTAATTCAGAACTTCTCGCTTAACAGCAGTTACCAGATTCAACCGCTAGATGGCAAAAGAGCACCAAAAGAGCACGGGCCTCGCAGAGCAGGACTTCAATCCTCAGCTCTCTTCACCTCATATTTAACATGTAGCACATTCTCAAGCATGGGGGAAAAAGGTGATCCAAGAAAAGAGTCCCCCTCCATCTGTCCTGGAAGAGAGCCTCTCCATCTGACCGAGGAGGATGCCAGTGTTTGGGGCCTAGTGACTTTTCAACTTGATCCAAATAAGTGTCAGGTGATTTCTGGGGTCATGAATACCATGCAGCAGCTCGCACCAGCTGCGGAACAAAAGAATTAGTGGAATAAAATAAGCAGTAATTTGGCACCACAAACCCAAACCAGAAAACCAGATAATCCCCCAGTGATATGACAACATATCAAGGTTGTATGTGTTTATTCTCTTTTTCCCAGTTTGGAGAACAACAAGTCAGCCTCCCTCCCCGAGGTGATGGCAAACCTTATGATAAGCACATCATAGGCAGATCCACCCCAGTGGTATCTGTGTGCACCACAGAGCTTTAGCTCTAGGCAGAGAGGGGAAGCAGTGGAGGCATAACAAAGAGCCAGAGGAAGACAGCCGGAGAGCTTGGCAGAGATGAGAGGAGCTGCAGCGCTCTCTTTCTCTTCTGCCTTTCCCTTTCTCTCCTCGTGGCTGCCTCTGTGGAGCGCAGGAAGAACAAAGCCAAACAAAGGAGGAAGACGGGAGAGAAAGGAGCAAGCGATGTGACTCCACTCCATACCTGGCTGCTCGAGCGGGGCCAGATGCTCCCTAGAGACCCTTAAACGCTCAGATGACTGCAGGCAGAGGTTGCAGCAGAGGCAGCTCAGCTTTGTTTCTCTGAACTGGTACACAGTGGCGGCTGAGCTGTCACCTGGCGTAAGCACCGCACTCGTGGGGATAAGCCGCGGTGCCCACTTATGACAGAAATAAAATTACTCCTCACTCAAAGGAAAATCTAGACATCAATCTCTCTCTGAAACAGAAAATAGCTCGAGTTTCCTCATTATAAGTGCAGCCCTCTGAGCCACCAGGAGCCCTATTTCTCATCTCAGCTCAACATCTGCATGCAGACACATGAATAAATGATGGCCTGAGCTTTCAAGGCCATGCTGGGCTCTTGTTACTCTGCCAGGGCATGACAACTCTAGCCTCAAAGAGAGGCGTCGGGAGAGCTATAAAACATCAGTATGAGCTGCCAGCTCTATCTAAAGCAAAGCAGAAGATGACTTTCTTTGTGATTAGATAGCTTGTGTACCATGCTGCACACCCCTGCACAGCTATTGCACCAATCTTATGGCCAAACACGAGAGAAAGAGACGATGCAACCTTGTGCTGGTTTCTTTCTCCTCTGCATCGACCAGTCACTGGTACACAGGGGATGGCTAAATTTAGCCACCCACCATGAGAACCAGTTCAGGCTGGGATGACAGAGTGCACTAGCACGCTCATACATTCACACCCGACTGTTCTCGATTTACATTTCCGTCTTGGTTTTATTCATTCATCCTTCCGATCCTCAGTCACTCCCTTTGTCTGGGTTATTCTTCTTCAAACAGGGTACAAAGCCAGAAGTAGGGCTCATCTATTATCTGGACCTGTGCTGTGCTGGGCCTCAGCCCTGAGACAGTGCACTGCTAAAATATGATGGATATTGGATGGATGATCATTTTCACCTGCTGAAAGGTTTTTTTCATTCAAAATAAAGCAAGTATGCATCGTTTTAGACCTTTTTGCTTTTTAAATACTTTATTGTGTCGTATAACTTTTAATGGATAAATCTACCACTTTTTCCAATGAATGTACATGCAGTCATTCATGATGACACTGAACACCTGAAAAAAAACAAAAAAAACAAAACAAAACAAAAAGAAAACATGAGGTCCTGCGATAAAATTCTAGTTGAGGATAGGTCGGAGCAAAGGTGTGAAACTATTTCTAAATGCTTTGAATGTTTGCCAGTGACCTAAAAACAGAAACTTGGACTCTTCCTATAGTTGGCCATTCAGCAAGTGAGGCTTTGATCAGGGAAATGACCAAGAACCCAACGGTCACTTTAACGGAGAGACCACAAGACCTGAGAATGTAACAGAGAGTTTACAAAAAAGTAAAGAGGTCTGAATATTTTCTGAAACCACTGTATGTTCCATTTAATTACAACATGAGTCTTGATATAAACCGTGAATCTAAAAATTGTATAATTATTAGGTAAACTAACAACAAAAATGCACATACACAAAACAAACACAAAGGAGAAAATTACAGACACTTGACCCAAGTTATAAAAAAGAAGAACCAATCTTTGCCAAGGAGCAATCAAACATTCTGTCACTTCTCTACTGAGTAAACCTACCACAGGGAGGGATGTGTTTGGACTTGCTTGTTATGCAGAAATATGGTATTACGCCTTTAAATATGTACTTGAATGCATGTCATGCTCTGTTACTGAACACATATATGAGACTCTTCAATTTTCTCACCACGCTCTCAGAAAGAGAGGAAATCATGCATTAATTCATTGGAAATTGAGGAAACCCAAGTGCTATTCTTTTTGAAAACTGATTTTGGGAAGACAAGGACTTTGCATGAGTGGAAAAAAAAGGCTTTACGTACTCTGGCCAATGGAAAACAAAAGGACCTTGGACTTCTCTCAGCTCATTGATGAATCAACCAAACTTAATCACTGAGCCTATTATGAACTTCAATTTGAGGTGCGAAAAATATTGAAATGGTTTTGAATTCTCTTGTTCCAGTTATTTCACAGCTGGTAGGAAGCAGGAAGCAGGTATCATGTCGGCCTTCTCCGGACACTTCCTTCAGATGTTGTGTTAGGGACAATGAATCTGGACCTCAGGCCAGCGTCCTTGCCCCCAACTGTCAACTGTCTAGTCTTACTTTAAAACCTACTGAAGCAGTGTTGTGTTGTGGGCTGAACAGCTGCTAGTCTGCATCAGGTGGAGATCTGGGGTTGAGCTGGACTGAAACAAGTCGATCTGTGCTCACCTGCTCTAAAGCCGTAACACTCAGATTCATTCCAACAAAAACAGCTTCTCTGTGCATAGCTGTTGAGCCAAAGGCCTCTGGGCTCTCAGCGCTATCATATTTTCTCTGGCATTTTGCTTTTACCAATTTCCTTAAGTGATTGCTGCGTGACACCTCTGCTCCAGGTTTGAGTATTACTTGTCCTTGTCTAATCCAAACCACAGTGAGATCTTATCTTCTAATATATGATTCAGAACTCTGCACATTTGTATTCCATGGTCTCTGTAATTAACCCTGTTTTACACCTCACATGCTTGCAAATTATAAAGCAGCATAATACACTGAAGTCCTGAGTTATATCTCAATGAAGGTGATGATGAGAGGTTTCAGTTCTGCTTTATCACGGTGGTTCAAGTGATCATCTGCAACATGTTAAAATAACTATTGAACTATAACTATAGCTTAACTGTAACTAACAATTTATATAAATGGCAGATGTAATCATGGAATCTGGCTTGTACTGTACTAGCCTCATGAAAATCTTTATCCGTGTTTATATTATTTTGATATTATGTGCATATTTCCGTGGAAAGAAATCAGGCCCTTTTCACTTTACTGGCTGCAGCAACTGCAGTTTGTTTGGAATAAGTATATTTCAAAAAAGAGCAACTGTGAAAAAAGTGTTAAAATCAACAGGACCCCCCCCCCCCCCCCCCAAAAAAAAAAAACAAAACAAAAAAAAAAAAAAAACTTGCAGTACTGGACACACTATTTTTTGCCAAGCTTCATCTTGGAATGTGAGTGCAAAAACATCACATCACTGGGCGCCAAGCTCCAACGACCTGGCCAAAATCAACACAACAAAGAATCTTGCAGATTACCACTGTAAGGTAGTTGGATGTTAAATGCCTCAGTGCTTCCAGGAAGACCACAGGATGTAAAGCCATGCGGAGGAATAAAGTCCAGCCTGATCACACAGACGCTTTATCCTCCTCTGTGCAAGCTCAATGAATGAAAGCACAAAATCTCATCTTTATATTTATTCAGCACTCAAAATTGATGCAATATACACTCCAGGAGAGATTGGTGAGGAAATTAAGTGGCTTTATATCTCATTACCTTGTTACTATGATTTCTTGAATATGCATCACGGTAGATAAATATAGATTTCCTCGTGAAATGCTTTCGTAAACAGCCCTCCCTCTGCTCGATTCGAACATGTCTCCCATTGTGAACTTTGTTACAGGTTGCAAAATAAGGCTGCTGTGTTCGCGCCAGCGCTCATTTTATACACATCACCTTTGTTAAATATAAAATTATGAGCGAAATGACAAGTCAAGCATGTTCCTGATGTTTATTTCGAACAAGCATCCTTACACGTCTTGCTTTCACAGTGTGAAAACAAGATCCCCTGGCAGCTTCAGATTTTCGTTAAAAGCTAATGTACTCATTCAGCTGCACTTACCATCACATGTTTTTCTTTAGTTACATAATTATTCACGAAGAACACTCACCCTGACAAATATTGCTTCATCGCACACTACGTTACCCATAGTGCCGTGGGATTTAGGGGTATTATCGCACAAAAATAGCACCACTTTGTATGGTTTCATGTTGACTGTGTATGCATTTACATTAATCACCATCAAATGCAACAAAACAAGTACACAAATATTATGAATATCAATGACCGCAGCCACATCATATCTAGAACAGGGTGAAGCATTGCGCAAGGGTAAAAGACCTTTCATTAAATTCTGTGCACTTCCTGTCACAAGGTCATTGTATTACTTGCTTTGCATGACAAAAGAAGAGAGAGAGAGAGAAAAAAAAGCCTGCTGATGCATCAGCACTACTTCCTAATTCTCCCACTCACTCAGAGATCAATATTTGTACCTCTGTGGCCAGACGATACGCTGGAATGAGCTCAACGCCTACACTGTAAGCAGGAGCCGGAGCTCTGAGAGACACAAAGAACGGAGGAGACAGACTGGGGAACAAGTGGTGCTGTGAATGCATCTCTATAGATCAATCAGATACAAGTGGATGCGTCACTCAAATTCTCCTTCAGCAATGTCAAGGTGGGATTGTGGCAGCGTACAGAGGGGTCCAAAAGTCACTGTTCATAATATAAGCCGTGGGCAGCGTGATTGCAAGGTCTGATCTACTCACTGATTAGAGACCTGTCGGGTGTTTCCACAGGGAGGCCACAGCTAAAAGGCTAAAATCCATTAAACACATTAAAGAAATCCATCTGCTATAACACTACAGCCAGCAAAAAGTGCTTTAAACTGAACAAAAAGCTAAGCAAAGAAAAATAGGGAAGACCGGGTGTGGTTGGAACACAGGAAGAGTTGTAACACAATATTCCACCAATCAAGAAAGAGAAAGGAGTCATATTTGCCCACCTCGCCTTCAATTTCACATGGTTGGAAACAGGTGCATGAAGATTTTACATTTTGTTGACCAAAACTACATTTTATTTCATACTTACACAATTGAAAATAAAGTCTACTTTATTATTTGATCTACTTACAACAGATCAAGCAAAATGTGACATTTTTTGCAAAAGCACTCTGCTGCTAAACAACAGTGTGTTACAACCATCCCTTAACATACACCTAAGAGGACTTTCTTGATTTTAATCATTTTATACCATGCCTAGGTAGAGGAACAGAAAGACTACAGGAGAATTATAAAACAAAACAAAACAAAACAAAAAAAAACATTTACTGGGCCACAAAGAAGGACAAATCAGTTTGATCAGTGGGGAAGGGATCTGCCCTGTAACACTGACAAAATACTACTCAAAGTCAAACTCAAAGTGTGATTTTCACATAGGTGCAATGTAGAATTTATTACCGTAAGTATTCATACTGTTATGAAAATTTATTCACACAGACATTAACACATGAGTTCTGTGATACTCGTGTATTGTTTTGAATAGGTGCCATTTGTAGTAAACAAATGTGGGTATTTTCTATCTAATTGAGAGCTGTAGCTCAAAAATTCAGTAAGTTGCAGGAGCAGCCGAAGCAAAAAGTGTTACAGCCATCGCCGGTCTCCCCTGGAGAGTTGGTGAATTGGCTCAGTATAATCTCAAATCCATATCTTAACATTGTGCTAAGATTAGTTTACATTAGCTGCTACATTATTTCTCAATGTGTGGGATTACAACCAAAAGCTCTTGCACCAAAACAAATTAAGACTATTTTAATTACATTTTTGTAAATGTAGCACAAGGAAACAAAAGCAACAAACTCAGTCATGGTAACATTAGCTTTTTACTAAGTTAGTTTGATTTCTCATTAATTCAGTTTAGTCAATCTCACTCAATTTAGCAGTTTACAGATGCCAGTTTGTTGCCAGTTAATGTAAGTATTCTAACAGCCATAATCTACAGTGCATATAGAAATATTCATACCATTTAGAATAAATTAACTAAATATGTAAAAATTTGGCAGTAATGGGTATTGAGTGAAGATTTGCGAGGTAAAGGCATTAGGAGGAGGCTGCACAATAACATATTAAATGGAATGTTTTCTAAAATCAATGTATATCCAACCTCCGTATACTCAACTAAAACTGGCACAGTTTATCTTTCTTTTTTTTTTTTTTCTCAATGATTTCTTATTTTGCACTTAATCCCTTAGCCATATTTTCTGGTAATATTGTACAGTGGGCATATTACAGGAATAGCTCCAAGATTTCATTATCTCCCTTTACACTGTACATTTTCTTTGAAGTGCATAACAGGAGTTAATTTAATCACTGTTGTTGCATAGGACATAAGCCAGACTTTGACCGTAGCAGCATACATTACTGCTGTCATAACCAGCAAGACCAATTTCCTCTGACACAAATTTAAACCACTGTGACACTAAACATCAAAATCCCCTCACAGAGCCATGCATTTGATTTGCAGTAGATAATGTATTGACCTTTCAGAAGTTGCTTGTCTTTTTAAAGTGACTTTGCTGGCTGTTGGGACATTGTACTGATATTCCACTCCACAGATGTGGTTCACATGAGTGCAACAGCCCATAACCAAAGAGCAGGAGCTGCCCAGAGACCTCAGCTAACTCTGGCCACAGCACCTTAAATGACTATGCTTTGGTCAGATGGACTTGCACTTGAATAACTTCCTTCCTCATCGGTATTCATTGTGTCCAGTCCTTGGTCCTGGGCTGCTGCTATTTTTACCAAAGCTGCTTTCCCCCTCTGCCATTTCCTTAGCAAACACAGTGAGGAGAGCCTTCTCTGTATGTTTGTTTGTGAACCCGAATTACAGAGAACAGTGGTAGGAAAAAGAGTGGCCCAGGAAGCATGAGGTAGCATTTCTACCACATAAAGACCGAGAGGAGTAACCTAACACTGAGCTTCATTTAGAAAGTACCGCTTTGTGACCCCTGCTATAACTCTGCTGCAATAAAGTTCAGGGAAGATGGATCTGGGAAACACTAATTCATTGGAAGGTTATCAACAGACTGTGATAATTAGTCGAAGATAACCTCGTGCTTATTGGCTGACAGGCTTTACCCACACAGAGACATGACAAAGGAAACGGAAATCTCTGTCGGTCATTTTTGAGCTGGGTTGACAGCTCAGAGTTGTAAATCAGTGCCCTATAATTTACAGCAGGATATTCAGCAGACCCTTCAAAAGCACATAAATCTAACGGTGATGGGTCATGTTACGATGGTAATAATTACCCATAACTGCTGAGCATCTTTCTCTTCTTTACACAGAAAAGCACAATCCTGTCATGTTGCTCCCTTGCAACTTGCTCTGTAAATCTGATCACCATGGCAACACACCAGTATTTTTTTTTTCTCTCTCTCTCTTTCTTTTCTGTGCACTTAGAGCAGCCCCCTCCACCAAGCTCATCAAAAATAATTCTGCCTACACAAGCAAACATCACTCAGTGTAATACCGCGTCCATCTGGCCTTGCATTAACACAGAGATTCCTGATAAGTGTGTTTATCATTGCAAGCTCTGCAGCAGCCAGGGTATGACGTCACATGGGTCAGGTTTTCGTCACTTGCAACAGCACATGCAGACAAGGTGCCTAAAAAATTAAAGTGAGGACCACAAGGAAATAAAGCTTAATCTTTGTGAACGGATCGGAATGTGTTTCACTTTCTGTCATGTAATCGGGAAATCTGGTCATTTCATGTTTTTACATCTGCATTGCTCTCTATGTTTGTGCTGAAGTCTCTTGCTGATCTTTACCTGGTAAACAACAACAGCCGTCTAGTCTGCAGCTTTGGAGGACGTCTGCCCAGGTGGATTAGGTAAGGATGATTAGGGGATTGGCTATTCATCCGTCATCGTCAGCTCTGTCAGACCGCACTACAGCCCTGTCATGAGACTCAACCTCCGGTCCACTCACACTCTACGGCGCACCACTGCTGTAATGTTTTGGTTGTAATCCTTATAATCACACACCTTCACTATGGCTGCAGACTAGAAATGTCACAAGTCGACTAAAGGCTGCACAAAGAATTAGCATATGCATACTTTTGAAGGCGGATTATAGATGTCAGTGTTTCTGCCCACATAAAACGAGATACTTAGAGTAGTTGCCACAGACGGAGAGACAGACAGAGCTGGAGGGTTTCGATTCAGAGGGCAGATCTACCCCGGGAGAATCTTGACCCCGCTGTCTTTTTTACCACCATGCCACTCTCAGCTGGGCTGAGATGAGATGATAAACCAATCACGCTCTTACAAACAGCACCACAGCCTCCTGTGTTTAGACTGTCCTGGTGCATTCAAGGCTCACATATTCAGACTCATTACACAGATCTCCAGCAGTGCAGAAAGCAGATTAATAATATCAAAGCACATCTGTGCCCTTTGGTGGGGCTGTAAATCTTGCACCGAACACTCCTACTTCAATTACATGATGATTTAATGACTGCTAATGCAGGCCACTGCGGTATAATTAACCATGGTGGAATTGAGTGTGATGGCTCATCGTGCTACATGTGAAAGACAGTGTTTTACACTCACCTCTGGCCCTTGCTCCTGTACGTGGCAGGACTCGCTGTCTCCCTCTGAGAAGGACCCTGACTCGTCGCTGGAGTTGGTGCCGTAGGACTGCTCACATTTGATCTTCGGCCGCACTTGGTTAAAAAGAGCATCCCCTCCCACACTTGGCTCCTGCTGGTCCACATTTAGGCAGCGTGCCACGTTGGAGCACGGCGAGGAGGAGAATTCAAATTGGGGCAGGCTACAGGGAGATCCTCCGCTGCCGTCTTCCGCATAGGAGTATGAGGAGCAGGAGCTGGAAGTCCTGGTGCGTGTCTCACAAGGCGGCGAGCGTGGGCACACTTTGATTGGCACTGGGCAGCTGGTGTTGGGCCTTGGGCGGCATAGAAGTGGAGGTTCAGTGGAGGTGGTGCTGGGAGAGTAGGTCTGGGAGGTGGGGAGGGACTGGCTGGCTCCAGCCCACAGGCCCTTTGGCATATGCTCAGAGAGCTCCATCTCCAAAGAGTTCCCACCAGGGTAGGAATGCGCTGGGGTTCCCAGACGGTTGCAGGCCCCTGAGGAAAATATGACACTACGACGGTCCAGCTCAACTTCCTGTTTGCAGACCCCATCACAGGAAGCAGACTTGAGGGACAACCCTGCAGGGAAAACGTCCATGTCCTTTGGGGATGTAACAGACATATCAAGCTCCCCAGTGAAAGGCCTGAAGTCTTTTTTATGATCTCCCTGAGAGTTTCCTTTGTCCTGGGGGCAAACAAGTCTGTTGGCAAATAGCTGCTGTGATGTGTTGGGCAGACTGGGGAGGTCAATTCCTTTCTTGAAGAGAGCTCGGAGGCAGGAAGGAGACTTGGTTCTCTTGGTTCTTTCCACAGATATTGGGTTATCCATTTCCATGGCTGTCACACTGTCCTTATCCCTGACATCCTGCTCATCCCCTGACAGGCACAATGAGATGGCCTCTTCCTCTGCCTGTGGTTCAACTTTGATCTGTGCCAAAGGCAGCCTGCCCTGATCTGACACTGCCCCGCTAACGCTGCTCTCCTTTAATGTGCTTGGAAAACCTGAGGTACTGGTGTGTGAGGAGGTGTCAATATTGTGCTTGTTGCAAGCCCACTGGTATTTCCTGTACTTTGGGCATCGTGGCAGGTCTGACACCCCGTGCCGATCAAAGTCCAGCCGGCCATCCATTAAGTTACTGGGTATAGCCATTGCTAGCCTATCATTGTCAGGCCGTCGAAAGGAAGTGATGGTGTCAGCACACCGCCGCGCCCTGGGGGAGGTGGGCCTTTCCGCCTCTGACTGCATGCTCTCATCCTCCGAGTTGTTTGCCTCGGCGGCCACCTTGTGGTAGGGCAGCAGGCCATCGTCCTCACTGCGCAGCTGAGCTTCCAGGAAGCGAAAGCATGAGTCCTCAAGGTTGTGCATGCGCAGGAATTCAGCACAGCGGATGACCTCCTGGATGTTTTCTCTGCTGAGTAACAGCTTAGCAGTGTAGGCAAACTGCAACAATGGGGCAAATCCCCTGGCAGTGACCTGCAAAAAAACAGGGAAATTGCCAGCATTATCATCAGCACAGCCATTGTTCAGAACATTTGGAGTGTGGTGGGATAACCTGGCAGCTCCAGCAACTATAAACACACATCGTAAAGTACCAGTTAATTTTTTTATTGGGTCAGCACTGAACATTCGATACAGCGGTAAATAAGAACTGGTGCTGTGGGAATGTTGGCAGGTTGTGTGTCTGTCCTCATGTCCATAATAACAACCTGTGGGACATTCCAGCAGTTCACCACTGTCTGCTCTGTGGTCACTTCACCCACTCCTGCTACTGCTTTGTATTTGAAAAACCCCTACTTAGTGGAGGAACAAGTGCTGCTTTATGTGCATTCAGTATCGTGTTTCAGTCCTGGCAGTGGGGATCTACATTGAAAATGCCGCCTTAAATGTGTTGCTGAAAAACCAGCGACAGTTCTAAGTATACAGCTAGGTTTTAGCCACAACACTGAGGCTGAAGCCTTTTTTGATTCCTTACATGAGAAAGTAATGTCTAAGTGAAATCCTTTTTGAAAGCAACCTAGGTAACAAAGACAAAACTGATTTAAATCAATAGTGACAAATAGGAAACGCTGGAGAAAATCGGAGAACAATAAATGCATCAAATGGTACAATTATATGGTATGCTCTCCATACCATCGACCGTCAGGTCACCCTTTATCAGGAATTGTTTGATCACAGATAGCAGGAAATAACATTCTGACTCTGACCACACAGATTCATTATGGCTTCATAGTAAACCTCACCTCACAGTAAAATGAAAGTCTAAAGCTCTTTGAATATGTCCAGCAGTGCTCTTTACTGCCGTACTGCTGTGATTAAGGCCTACTCCCAACAGCCTCACTTTCTGTGTGAGTGCCCTCCGTCCTCAGGTCAAGTGCCTGTAAAGCCTAATGGTTTGTAAGACTACGGCTTATCCCTGTTGTGGCCATGTGGTGCAGGATGATAGAGGGAAGCCTTCCATTTAGACTTAATGCCAGATAATTAGGTAAACTCCTGAGCCTGCAGAAGTCCAGGCTGGGCTGCCCTCTGCTGCTGTGCACACACAGAAAGAAAGGCACTGCAGAAGCTGGCTGTAATACAGGCTGTTTGGAGATCAGCGTGAGGTTCACACCAGGTTCTGTTCATCTCTTTGCTCAGGCCCTAGCACCCAATCCCTGCAGCTTTACTCATGTTCACACTATGGCGACAAACACATTACAATTCACCACTCAGGGAAATGTGATCAAAAGGCAGAGAAAAAAAGGTGCGCACACAAAAGCAATTACAATTGATTCACTTTGAACCTCGGATGCTATTGTTTGTTCTTATAGAGCACCTTTTCAGCGACTGAGTGATGTAAAGTCTTTTTTACAAGACCTAACAGAGGCTCACAGATGTAAAGGATGAGCATGCCGATGTGGTTTTAATGAGCCGACACTTTACTGATTGTTTTGCTGCCTTTTGTTGGGGGGCACGAGAAGATGAATTACCCTACGTGGCACAGTCTCCACTATGCGAGCACTGCAGCAGCTTCCAGAGGTCCTGTGGTCTCTGCCAGACATCGTACTAGTAAAATAGGATTTTCGCTCCTAAGTAATTAAGCTTAAAAAACCCACAGAATTTGCTCAGTGGATTTTTTCCGCTTGGAAAAACAACTAAGTAGTATGCATGAGGAAGCACAAACATGTCAGTAAAAATAGCTTGAGGTCATTTGAGTGAGTCTAAGAACGCATGAAATCACCAGGCCTTGTGAATATTCTTGAAGATAAATAAATACTTGCATTAGGCTGCTTGTCTGTTGTTGTTGTAGTTGTTGTTTTTTTTTTTTTACCCCACAGAGCCAAAACTTCATCAACTTCTTCCTTGTGCATATTCAAAAAAGGCTCATGAAATCAGAGCTAATGCATCAATAACACTTAATAACACAGTAGGGGATATGTGGAACATGAGTTCTGATACCGACAGGGATTATGTGGATGAAAAACAGATACATCATTCAATTTTAAAACAACCAACTTGTGTCTGGATATAAATGGTGGTCAGATGATAACATATACACATACTGCACACATACTGTGGAAAGGTCATCGACAGAACATATACTGTCCACTCCCTTTTACTGACTATATCAGTTCCACACACTTTTTATCTTTTGAAGATACATCATGTCAGTTTTCCTGATGTTTAGTACAAAAAATTGACCTTAACGTGGAAAGGTTGTGGCTACAGGCTGCTTCCTGTGACCCAGACTGATTGAACAAACCTTGTCCCATGAACCAATCAGAGACGGCCAAAGGCAGAGGGAGCACTAGGGAGGACTGGAGTGAGTTGCTCGCTCTAGCTTGATTACCAAACATTGAGGTCTACATTGTGTTTTTTTACCCATCAGCCACACTGAGAAGAAAATTCTGGTGAGAATTGGTTTTATTTGACAGTCAGCAACAGAGAGGCAAATAGAAAAAGTATGGGAATGAAAAAGGGAGTGACATGACAGCTGGAATAGAACTGTGACATTGATTGTAAGCATTTAGCCAGAACGGTTCTCTTAATGTAACATTCTTCATTTGGTAGCATGAATAAAAGACTCAAGGTCAACTCGAGAAATTCTTGAACTTTACAAAAAGGCCCAGCGCTTCATTTTTTAATGCTAATTCTGACCTGAAAAGGGTCACACAAAAACTAGAAACTGGAATCAGTTTATAAAAACTCTCTTCAGATTTCCGAAATCCCCTAAATACTCAGGAAAAATCTAAAGGAAATAAACCTCAGTGTTTCCAGTTTTATCTAAAGCCCCCAACTTGAGACATTATTCGCACTTTGGTTCAGTTGCTTTGAACTTGGTGGTTCAACTGGAGAATTGGGTGTACAATATTTCTTCCTCACTGAAAATTCAGCTATAAAAATCAGTTTGAGGCCTTTTTTACATCACAGACACATGTAGGATTAATTTAAAAGCTGTTTTGCTGTTGCCAGTTGTAAAAGTTTTTGGTTTGGGAGTTTTTATTGAACGAAAGATTCTCCTGGTATCTGCATAGACATAAACAACATTATTCCAAAAGATATTCTCTTAATGATGATTTGTTGATGACTGATTTGTTGTCTGACACTTAATTTCACAAACCCGTAGTTGTATTTATCAGGACAAACCCCTTGTGAAGCATTATCTTCTTTTTAAAGGCTTACATACACAGGACATGTCCCTGTGCTTCATATGCACTACTTGATTTTATTGAGAAATACCGCTCCTTAAATCAGTCATCCTCGTCATTTGTTACCCATCTGGAACCTGTGGAACTCATCAACTCCATCTGTATATGTAATATTGTCACTTACACATTGTGAATTGAGCGTTTCCTTCTGTACAATAACACCGGTCAAATCTTTCCAGTTTTCCTTGAGCCGATCCTGACAGTTTGAAATATTCCCCCAGTTCAACTCATAAGCGATCCCATCGTGATCCCATCACCTGCATTTCCCGATGCACTGGTGACCACTCAGGATCAATTGTGCTATAAAAGGCAACTTGTGCTGCATAATTTGATGTGTGTTTGTTGCTGGTGTGTGTAATCTTGGGTTAAAAATGTAATTCTTGTTTTTATCTCATTTACACATCTGCTGCATTCCTTTGTTGCTGTGATTACAGACTGCCATGTATTCAAGGTGTAAAACAGTGTACCGGCAACAGACTTAACAGATGTGATGCACATCTGTTTGCGTACAGTCAATGATGTGTGATGGGGCAACTATGAATACTTAATTTGGGATATTTCTGTGATTTTTTTTTTTTTTTTATCTGCACGGTGCAGCCCAGTCTGGTACCTAAGCCTCTATCCTCCCAGCATGCCTCTGGTCTGAAGCATAGTGAGCTCTGGTTAACAGACAGTGTGCATATCAGTCATTGTTAAGAGGAAGCTGCTGACTCCATATCTGTGAGGGGGGATTGTGTGTGTGTGTGTTTGTGTGCACCTGCCTGTGCTACACTAAGTGGGTAGGTGGGAGTGTGTGTGTGTGTGTGTGTGTGTGTGTGTGTGCGTGTGTGTGTGTGTGTGTGTGTGTGATGTATTGGGGGGAGGATAGAGGCTTTGACTGGACTATCCACTCTACTGATGAGCGCAGCATATCCATAACACCACTGCTGCAGCACACACACATTTCTGCGCTGGCTGCACTCAGGAATTCACTGAGTCTCCATGGAAAGCTGCTATATAATACAGGACTACATGCTGTGATTGCCGCTTTCATCCTGTAAATCATGTTGCTAGTTTGATGTTGACATTAGTAAATTCTGTATTTTTTATTTTTGCATTATTGGAGCACAATGCAACATTTACACGTATGTCGGTGGGTGGGCTGGGAGTGTGAGGTTGGTGTTCGGATGTAAAAAGAATGGCCAAAATCTGTAAAGGAAGCAGTGATGTTCTCTAGTCATTCATCAGAAACAGGACGCCAGTGTTTAAAAAGAGCCTGACTTGAGCAACGAGTATCTGTTTGATTTCAAAGCCCAGTTGTCTAATGAACATAGTGACAGCGTGAAATTCACAGTGGTGAATTTCCCCTTGGGGATCAATCAAGTTAGATCTATCTATCTATCTATCTATCTATCTGCATTATGCTGATGTGGCATGTATATGAAAGCCACATCCAAGATACTGCAACAGATAATTTGTTTGAAGGAAGAACGTCAATCTGCACTAAAGTTATTTCAGCTGTGATGTTTTAATGGTCAGGCAGTTGAGTTTTTGGTTTTAGATGATAGAGATTAGAAATGAGAAGAAAGATCAGTTGGTCTGTGAACTGCTCTGCTGGTTTTGGGTGGTACAGTCTGTCAGTCACACTGACAACCCTAACCCACTCTAATTCACTCTAATGGTCTACTTTCCTCTTAAACGGGTCCATCGGTTAAAAAATTTGCATCATGTTGTATCGAAGTCTTGAAACTAGAGACTCAGACCATAAACTCAGTAGGAAAACATTTACTGAGCTAATAAAGTACAGCTGCTTCCCCCTAGAGTTCAAAATGATCTGACTTTACAATTGGTGGTCATAAGATAGAATGAAGGTTTGAGGCTCTTTTTTGGCTGCACTTTACAGCCTTTACAGGCTTTTCTTTACAGTCTATGACAAGGATGAAGATGGATGCAGGTTCGCATCTACCTGGTTGAATTTTTCAGTGATCTGATGGTAATGCTTGGAGGTCTCGTTTCCTGAATTCTTCTATTGCTACTTTGTCCGTTGTTTCAGGTCATAGCTTGGTATCCAATTTTTAGCTAATTTATACAGCGCAAGCTAACCGCCAACCTTAAATCCTCACAGTGGAGTCCCGCTCATTACTTTCGGCTTTCAATTGTCATTACATTTATGGGCATTTATGTGTTGGTGTGAAATTCTTGTGATGATTTTACCAGAAGAAAGAAACAACAGAGTTTAGTTAAAAATACTGAGTACAGTTTAAAAAAGTTAAATTGGTAGAACATTATCCTGAGTTTAGAGTAGAAGAGAAAAAGTGCACAAGTAATGGCATATATTAGGAGACTTGGATTGTTTTCCTCATTTTCTGTGGATATACTGCTGACATTTGGAAGACATGTCCACAACTTTCAAAGACACACTCTCAATTTCTAACACAGTTTTACTTTTCCTCATTGAAAGATAACAAATCGGGGCTAGGTTTAGGGGGTTCACAGCTAAAGAGGATACTTTACAAATGCACATAATTCACATTTATCAGAAGCTTAAAAGCTTACCCTTTAGCTCTCTAGTTTTTACTCTTTTCTCTTCTTGCATACTCTGTTTTTGAGCGCTTCACTGGTGGAGGAAATCAGTGTGAAGAAAACATTATAGTCAATGGAAAGATGTGAGTAGGCGGGAGAAGACACAACTCGGCTGTGGGTGGTGGAAACTCAGGTTGGGATGCAATGTTCCAATTTGAAATTTATACTTTATCCTGGGGCTTTGTGACTTTAGTGCATGGTAACAGGGAGGAAAGAAAAAAGAAATGAAGCAGAAACTGTTGGAAACAGGCAAAAAAAAAAAAAAAAAAAAAGAGCTCCTGGTGAGCGCTGAGATCAGTCAAAGAAACAGACACACCAGATAAATTGGCTGTTTACGATGGATTATCAGAGTACACAAACTGTCCAACTGTAAATCTGCGCAAACAACCCAATGTGAAAGCTGAAAACTAAAACATCTTCTTTTCAAAGTTCTTCTTGATCTGACTGAAATCCTCTTATTAACTACAACTGATTATGAGGTCTCCATTAAGGGTCCCATTGTACATAGAGTCCATCCATCTTCATCCGCTTATCTGTTTCCGGGTCGCGTGGAGTACATAGAGCAAAGTGTCCAAATCTTCTTATAAATAATAATTCTAAAATGTTAAGTGATGTCATATAAAGCAACTGCCCTCAGCCACACCCCCAATGTTAGCTCACCTGGACCTGCCTTCTAACCTTGCAGGACTTGGTTAACCTGAAATCTGCTTCATTCTGAAAAAAGCCAATCAGAAGTGAGAGTCAAATCCTCTCTTCTGAGTGATTCTGACCAACCTGTTCTTACTTAAACTCCAGAGAGAAGCCTGACAGAAGAAATTTGAAACTACACTGAGATGATTTTTGGATCTTAAAATGACAAATAGATATCTTTTTATTAATAACAGCAGATAAAACACAAGCGAAGTGTGAAATGTGGGATGTTTAACAAGATTTAGCTGGACCAAGAGTGACCAAAACCACTTACATTATGTTTGCATAATTCTTTTTTATAATGCTGTAGAAAAAATTCAATTCAAACTGTATGATTTGCTTGCTGAGGAGTGACAGTTCATTAAGATGCAATCTATTCCCATCCAAACTGCACACAAAGGGAATTGGCAATAATATGAGAAAGAGTACAGTCAAATATCTGCCAATGGCCTCTTCTCCACACACATACACACACAATTATGTGCGTTAAATTGAACCAAACCAACTGCAGTGGTGAGGCGGCGGAAGCTGAAATGAGACTGGGAGGCCGACCGGCTGCATCCAGAGCTGCTGATAAACAGCAACGCTGCTAGAGGAAAAAGTGCTGAGCATACCAGGGATCTATTTTCAGCTAGTATCAGCAGCTGCTGCCTGCGGGAGCGCATCTTTATGTGTGCCCTGCACCATATGTGATTACTCCACTGTTACAACCAGCACAGCAGCCTAATGAAGGAAATTGTAAAGGGAGCAACACAGGAGGGAGAGGGGGGTGTTGTTAAATATTGGGGGTGGTGGGGGAGCACAGATGAAAATGAAAGAGGAAGAGGAAAAGGACACAGACCGTTCCCTGGTCATTAGCCCACTACAATGATGCTTGAAACATGTTGGCTGTTAGCAGCACTTAGTGTATGAGTTAAAACTAAGACACAAATTCATCAATATGACAGATAGGAGCCATTTTAGGCCCACAGTCCTGCTCCGCATCTGGAGTGGACACAATACCATTACAGGGCTGGAAATTATAGGCAGTGGCCAGTCACAGACAATTCGCATGACATTTTTAGGAGGTCTGCCAAATATCCTTTTATAAACAGGCTGAGCAATACTACACCACCCTCCCCTCCCCTCCCCGCCCCTCCCTGTCTCCCTCAATAACTCTCCCTCTTCCCTCACGCAGCACTCCTCTCATATATCGGCCTTTTGCCTTCATAGAAGAGAAGACTAATTTATGCAAATGCGCTTCAGTGCATTCCTGCATGTCATGCATGCTAATGAGGAACGTGGCATGGCATGACAATGGAGCACTTCCTTGCACAAGAGAAAACACTCCATCTCCATTGGAGGGGAGCACCAGACGCTTTAACATCAGATCTGCTGAGTAACCTGACATTAACCTCTGTGTTGCAGACAGACAATAAGTAGCCTGAGTAGCAGCGCTGATGGAAGTGAATTGCATGCTGTACAGTAACGCTGTCATGCCAGCCGCTGTGAGTTAAGTTGTTATGCTGGAGATGATGACAGGAAATGTGCAGGAACAATGGCCTGATGCAGAACAGGAAAGCTCATGTGCTAAAGCAAAGTCTTTTACAAAGACAGCTGGTGAAGAAATAAAGCGCGCAGTTAGACACCTGCTGTTTTTGTAAGTATACACAGCTTTTATTAAAGATGCATTAGATGATAATACTTACTTTAAAGTGACCTGGTTAAAAATATGATATGGCGGGTACAAATAATTTTCATAGAAATTCTGTGAAGTTCACCTAATTTACAAATGAAAGTTTTTAGTCATTTTCATGTAATTTTCAATGTTTTATTTATTTATTTATTTTTTTACCCTCCCAGTTGAGAACAATGTGCATGCTTTGCACACAGAGACCTCGGGTTCAAACCTCAGCCACAAGACAATTCAATAGAAGGCTTGTGCTGCTCCCAAATGGGGAGAATTGCAGAAGAAAGGGCATTGGGCGTAAAAACTGTTGCCAAATCAATCATGCAAGTCACAGAGCTGACTTCCTGTGACAAGCCCAAATAAAGTAAAGGCCGAAAGACATGATACCCACAGTTGCAGCATTTTTATTTTGGGGTCTTTGAAACATTAATTAATAAAGATATTTTATGACATATTTTACCTTCCCGTGCAATCAGTTGGTAAATCATACCTCCATGCAACAAACCTTGCCAATCAGTGGCAATAGTAAAGAGAGGTATTAAGCCCTGTGTATATATTCACTTTCACAGTCATATTGGGAGAGTTAGAAATGTATAGATTTGTGGGTCAAGTTTAGGTAGCTTTATTGGCCATCAAAATGAGTTTGATGCTACTCTGCATTTAAAACTATCTTGTGATTTGTTGGATTCTGCCACCCAAGGAGTAGACGTGTAAGTCAGCCGATGAGCATGTTTGGACCAAGATTTAAAATGTATTGAATAAAACTGATATCAAAAAGAGAGCTAGCATCACACATGAAGTAACAGTTTTAATAACAATGTTGTGTTGCTTCCCAACCCTGTGTAAGTAAATGACAGCAGAAACTCGGTTACTCCCAGTGCTGAGCTATGGGTGCGTAAACCTCCCGCTGATGGTGGATTAAATCAGATAGTGTACGTCCTAATCCCCGGCTAGTGCAGCTTACAGAACTGACCAGACACTGGGGAGGACATGACCCCACCTCTGCTCTGTTTTAAGACGCAACAAGATTGTGTTTAGACTGTTTGCCTCTGGCTAGACACGTTCCCAGCTACAGTAACATACAAACACCCACTTTTTTAGTTGTGTGTTTGGTGGTTTCATCAGCCCAGACTGATGAAGTCTGTGTATTCCTTTCATTAGTGGGGATTTTCATTGCTCGACTGTGCCGGGTGTGAAGGTTAAACATAAAGGGCATAAACATGGGGATCACGCCGCAGGCTGTCACCCAGCAGGCTGGCTTCTCAAGGTGTTCCTTTACCCAGCTTGGCACACTCAGACAAAGACTCTGCATCTTCTGTCAGTTTATGGGATGAGATGTGCCCTTGTGTTGGTAGAGAAATAGGGACCCCCTGCTGGACTGAGGGGGTTGGGTATTAGTGCCTGCACTCCCACCGCACAATATCAATCCTCCCTCTCCCCTGCTTCCTCTTCATGTTCTACCTCCCAACCCCCATCTTTAAGGTAGGCAAGGCTATGCGCCTGGATCCATCCTCCAACCATCTGTCTAATAGGCTGTATGTGTGCGATAGCGTCCTGGCCAGGCACTTGGCATGGGGCCAGTCGGTGTGGCCCCCCCTCCAGATTAACTACCATAGTAAGAGTTGAGCTCTGATCAGTGGTTTGACCTGATGTGGTGGATAGATGTCACTCATCAACTTCATAATGCACCGCATGAACATTATATTTCATGTGCATCTGGGTAACCTAAAACTTTTGCTGTCTGTCTATATCTGTCTAAGGATTTTGTTTGGTGTCTTCTGGGCTGTGCAGCCTGAAGCTCTGCCGACTCTTTTGTCTGGTTTTAGGCATCTAAACCTGCTTGATTAAGGTTAGAAAAAGGCAGAGCTACTTGGTAAATGCAGTGAAAAGTTGTGGTCCTGATTTTCTCCCTCAGCAGTTTTGATATTGTTGCAACAAATTCACACTTTTCAAGCCTTTGCTTTCAAGGGAGTCATTATTCTTGTGATTACACGTTTCTTTTCAGGAACAGGTGAACATAAGTCATCTGAAGGCAACAGAGTGGCTGAACTAAACTTGACGGTTTCACAGCAAGCAAAAAACATCAATCTAACACCCACTCCACGCAGCAACTGGCCAGGTGTATGGCGATCAAAAAGCCGACAGGGTTTGAACTCCTGTTGCAGGTACCCAAATTTTATTTTACGAGTGTGCAACCAAGTATAACACCATGGGCATCAGTTTTCCCCATTATCTATATTTGAACACTGTTTCTTAACTCTATAATGCAAAAAACAATGGAAAAAAAATTTGATTTTTTTAAAACTAAAGTCTTTATTTTGCCATTTAACAAAATGTAAATAAAAAAAAAAAAGCATGGTTGTTTTTTTTTTTCTTTTTGGTTTATATCACCTAATTCCAGCAATAACTAGAACTTTTCTACTTGGCAATCTGACATCTTTTACATCTGCATCTTTATTTTTTTCAAGCAACTGCATTTTATTTCTTTTATTTTGCCAAGGGGGTGGTCTCATACATAAATAGGGTTAGGTATCAAATATGACACACACGGCATTAGAAGGTTACATTTCTGTACTTCTGTTTCTTCTCTCGAACTAAAAACAGCTATAAACACCTCAGATGTGGTTACGAAAAGGTTAATTTTGATTCTGAAACACTCTGGATCAAAGCCATGATTACCCGGGACAAACAGTGGGTCATTCCACAAAAGAATGGACATTTTCAAGTAAAGAAAATTCATTTTGGTTATGACACTATTAACTGTGAAAGTTTAGTACTATAATTCTACGATAGGGTAATATGATGATAGAGATCACATTATAGCTGCCCCGGCAATAAACACTTTTGAGTTTAATAGCTTTTGTCTGCCTTAAACCCTCAACCTTCAGGATAACCAGTCTTTATCTTTAACCAGAGCTTTTTCTGGTCTTGAAAGAGTTTGACATTACTGCCACTACTTTGGCTTGGATTCATCACCACAACTGGGTTTACTTTGGACATCCCACTGTTTCCTGGATTCTTTCTGTCTCTGTTTCTCTCTCCTCCACTGGTACTTCATGCTCTGTGTTTCTACCCCAAACCCCGTCCTGGACTAACCTCATCTCCAGTTCCAAACTTATCCACCATCAGGACATGAAAGACTTCTTTTAAATAGCCTTTAACAAACTTTTCAGTATTGCCTGAAAATTAAGAGGTGTAAAGAACACTTGAGTATTTAGGGCCCACAAGTAATACTTGTGTAACTTTTCGTCTCATTAAAATAAAATACAGTAAATCCTTTGCGACAACTGTAGGTACAAATAGTGCTTTTTAAAAATTGGGTGAGTGTGTGTGTGTCTGCAGTATTCCCTGGCACATTACTAAGGAAAGAACTGAAAAACAGGAGGTGGTTTGAGGTCTGTGAACCAGCGTTATACTGCTGAATCACAGTGCTGTCCTCTCCTTTTTTTTTCCAGAATAAAAATCTGTAGGCAGAAAAATGAGCTGATCACCAGCCACCTTCTGGAGTCCTGGAGTCTGGAATCAATCATTTCATCCAGTCAAGACATTCCCAGGACAAGTAGCCAATAATTGACTAATGACTTTGTGCATGGTTATTTGATTAATTTCAAATGACAAAATTATTCAGCAATCTGATGACTAATTAGGTTTCTGATGCACTGTAAGACTAATGCAATTGAGTATTATCAGATTTTCAATATAAGCCTCACAAGAACAAAGGCTACACGCTGCTTGCTAATTACTAGCTGACAGCAGTCTTCTGTGAACCATGATAATCTGAACCAAGCCACATCTTTGCACTCACTTCCACAATATGGAGGTCATTTCTATCTGTCAGGGCGATGACAGCTGCTCTCCAGTGGAGGGCTCTCTTTGAAATTCCTCTCCCTGACTCATGTTTGTGGCACATTCTTATGTCTTCTGAGTCCAGCTTTGCTTGTACACTCACAACAAAATGGTGAGGGAGTTTGCTTTGCTAATTTGTGGGGAAGTAGCAGGAGCACATTATTGCTTGTCATGTCCAAAAGCTTCATGGGAACTAAAAACTGAAAGTCTCCATTTTCAAAGTAAGTTTCATCTTTGGTTAATGTGAACTAACTTTAGGTTGAGGTTAGTATAAAAGGCTTGGGAATGCATTATACCAACTAATGTTGATGTCATTCAAACTCAACGTCATGGTCCTCTGGTTCTCTGTTTTACTCTGCTGGCCGGAGGACAGTATCACTGATATAAAGCACAATTGTTTTGTTCCCATGATGTGATGGCCAACAAAGCCCCATGATTAAAACGGCCTCCCCCCTTGCAAGCCCCACAATCACATTAGATATAGATGATGTCACTCATCCATGCCAGCCCTGGCTATTCCAGGGACAGCAATGCCACGAGAGAGAACTGATGAAGGTGGTGGGGGGAGGTTGTCTTTGTTTCACATTTCATCTCGAACAACAGCACCCCCCACCCCACCCCGCCCCCCTTCCTCTTTCTCTCAGCGGCAGCAGAGGACATTCTGATTTTGCCCTTTGTTACACATATGTAGCAGTCATCAGTCGGTGGAGAGGGAATAGTCTCTGTGACTGCAGTCAGACAGTCAGGTGCTGTTAACCCAGCAGAGCTAGACGCAGGTGGCACGGAGCTGACACACCAACGTGCAGCAAGTGGACCCCCCGCCCCCCCACCACCTTCTGCCAGCTTCAGAGAGAAACTGTTAAGACAGATGAGGAAAGGATACGTCAGCGTGCTTCAGTCAATGACTGTAAAGCAAACCCCAACAGCGGACCTTCAAAAAACGATTTCAAGGAATACACATTCAAAATGATAAGTAAAGGATAATTTCACCTTAAAGAGATGAAGGATCCAGGTGGATTTTACGGGACTACAATATTTGCTTGTGTCATGGGACTGAATACTACTAAGTACTAACAATTTACTAATAAACTAACTACTAATACTACTATGACTAGCAGTAGTACGTATCAAGAAAAACATGTATTACCACATATTTACCTCCTATAGTCCGTTTTATGATATTTATGACTATGTCTTTTCCCAATAAATCTATATTCTTAACTAACTGCATTTTCTTGAATAAATATATTTTTATTCCTTTGTGGCATAATATATTTGTTTTTTTCTGACATTTTAAAAGTTAATTTGTTCATTCATGAAAAATTAATTCTAAAACAACATCAGGTGCAAACTTACATTTCTAGACTATATGTTGGTGAATATAATGTAGTTAACTCCACTGAAACGGAATAAAAAGCCAATATATTCATTAAATATTTTGCCGTTAATACAAAAGAGCTTTTGTGAAATGTTATCAAATGGGACAATGATGGACAAAGGGAAGGAGGCTTGGTTAAATCCTCAATGGTAGTAATTCTCTCTCTGGCACATTAAAGAGACAGTCATCGAAAGATGTTTCTTTCCACACTCCATCTCACACCTGAAACACCCAGTGGCTCATGCATTATTAATGGATGCTGCAAATGAATGAAAAAGCTGGCTTCTTTGAGCATCCAGGAGCTTTTCCCAGCTGTCGGTCTTTGAGTTAAGGAGGGAAGAAAAAAAAAAAAAAAACTATGATGCTCATTTTACATAAGACAACAATCTGACAGTGACTTCCTTTTCAATGAGCGTAGCGGCACAGCTATTTGACAGGCGCGACTATATTAAATGCATTCTAGCCCAGCAAGGAGCCACAGCTCCACAGCACATGTGGGATGTGCCCCAGTTTTACAGCAGCACATGTATGTTGCTCATATGTGTGTGTGCCTGAGTGTGGGTGTGTGACATCGATACGTCAGAGGGGTACTTTCATCACGCATTCAGTGGAGTGGCTCTGAAATGGCTCCGTTTAAAATGACAGTGTTAGAGCTGAGGTGAGCAAACGTGAGGAGTGTTGCTGAACGTGATGAGCGCCGAGCCCGAGGTGGCATTAATCTCGCTGTGAAGTGTTACCTGCTGCTGCCGTCATCGACAGCCACAGCTGACAGGTGCTAATTGGTAATCACAGCCCTACAGGCTCAATAATGCACCTTCTCACACGTTTCACCGAGTCTTCATCCTCTGGTGAATGAGAGATCAAATTAAAAACACAGTGTTATTTCCACAGTTTGAGAAAAATGCACAGCAAAGGCTAAAGAGAACAAAAATAATCAGAAAAGAATGGAGAGGCACTGAGAGGTGACATGAACATAAAATGGAGACTGATGAAGTTCAAGTAAGATGTTTTAGATCTCCACAAGGGGCCAGGGGAACTTTATGTTCTCAACCAATCAAAATCTATATTTTTACTCCTTTCTCCTTTCAAATCTCTATATTTAAAAAGCCTCTGATTGCCTATTTTCCGAGTGCTAGAACAAAACTATTGCAAATTTCAGGCAAATAACTCGGGGAAACCATATCCTACGGGATACATCGGGCGGGCTGGCCATGGGGATGACTGAGGGCGATGACTGCATTGTTGTGACATCACAAAGTGTCAGAAGTCAGTTTCCACATATGGACTGTGGTAATAGATTACAAAAAGCCTCTCCTTGTCCTATTTCTGTCTGTTCATCACTGGGAGATAAATATTCAGAGTCAATGAAGTGAAGTATGATCTATTGTCAGTCTTCCCTGCTGGTGTATGTAGCTCTGATGATGTATGATGATAGTTGCCGAAACAGTCCATTAAAAGTCTTCATATAGTCTTAACCATTGCTGCTATGTATGATGGATTAGTTACCCAGTTATTTATGAATTTAACCGAACCGTCACTGTGCGAGGGCTGTGCAGGACTCTGGCAAATGGATTCATTACTTTTGAAGGTGCATCTGTATGTTTCATGTACATGACAACAAACCTGAACTTGAAATCACATCCTGTTTTCTGTTGGTTTGGCTGCTGATCAGGGCCAGAACTGAAAAGCAACAACTCAGGGGCCAAGTAAACCAAACTATGAGTGCGAAAGCTCCCCTCATATCTGAAAGGCCTTTTCATCAGAATGACTAAAAACTAGAAACTGCTTTCAGAAAAAAGCTGACCTCCTCCAAGGCCAGTTAAAATAAAACCTACAACAGACACAAGTGAACAAGGTCATTGCAGCACAGCCAAGACATGAACCTGGGCTGCTGAAGTTAGGACTAATCCCGAATGGCTGAGTTTTACCAGGGTGCTGCTGATTGGGTGACACCTCTGACACACCCACCAAATAAGAGAGAGCACATACCATTTCAAGGAAACGCTTCGCTCAACCTGGAAACTGTAGCAAACCAGTGCACGCTGTTTTCATTTTGAATTTGGCCCTGAGTTCAGCTTTTGTCAGTGTTGGGAGTATGTTCCTCATTCATGCTGTTTCTGTTAAATTAACTAATAAATTAGTGCAGTGAAATATTGGATTTTTGCTACACTTGTGCACAAAGGCATCCCTGCATTTGCCACTTGCAATTTAAACGACAATCAGTCCTATATTGTTGTTGCCAGATTGCGATCACGTTTTGTATGGCTACAGCAGCCTGTATAATCATTGACTTTGTTCGTGGAGAAAGGCCATCGGCGGTCAATGCTGTGTGTGGCAGTGGATGGTGTGCAGATTGCCTGGGTAATTTAGCTTTTTGTCTCGGAGTCAGCGGGGAGTTTTAGGGCGACACTGTCATTTAAAGGAAACAGCTTTTGATGGACGTACCTCTTCGGGGAGGCTGACGATCAAGCCATTCTCCGCCTGGCCCACCAGCGCCTGGAGGAAGTACTCACTGCAGGCGGCCAGCACAGCCCGGTGCCCGCGGAACTCCTTGCCCTCCACCAGGACAGTCACATCGCACAGGATATCCTGCTTCCGCTGGTCGTTAAGGCAGAGGAGGATATTGGTACAATGAACCGTCGACTCATACACATACATGGGGGCTTCAGGCTTCTCATCCACGGACATTCCGCTCACACCCTGAAAATAGAAACACAACAGAGGGGGGTGAGCTTACAGCTGAGCCCAGTGAGCACATACCACAGGGCTGATATCAGCACCAGTGGTCTGCTGCTGCCGGCCTCAGGATTTAACACACAACTGATTCACTCACTCCGCTTTTAATGTTAAAAAAAAAACACCAAAATATGCTGTCCATGTGCATGCCCACGACTCAGTGTGGATCATGCTGCAAGTTTTGGCTTATACACAAATCACAATCAATGCACCACAATAAAACCCTCAATAAATAAAAACACAGGACAATATTTACTCTGAGTGCCGATGGTATATAATTAAGAGGTATATCAGTAAGATGTGTGGTACGTTTTGCTCCGGAGGTCCACATGTGTTTGTAATTGAAGACAGACTAACTGTAAAGGCATGCTCAGCACTTGGACACACTCTGCAGCACAACATCAGCTGAAGGAGGGGGAGAGTATAAGTAAGCGTCCTCACGGGATCAGACACCAAGCGACACCCCTGAGGCATGAAAATAGGAGCAGTGCACAGTAAACTGAATATCAGTTAAAGTTTTTAGATTTCCATTTTCCCACAAACCAACCAGCATCCCAAAGTGAGCAGCAGTCTGTCCTAGGTTTGAGTTATTTGGGATTCATTTTAAGACCACAAATCTTGTGTTATATCAGCAGGTAAATTGAAGGAATACTTGGAAAATCCTTAGCAAAATTGATAAGCTGTTAATGTCTGAGGTGTCGGCAGCTGTGATTTTTGTGATTTTAAGTCCTAAAGCTTAGCGAGGCTAACCAAGTACTCTACGCTGGAGCGCACAGATGAGACATTTGATATTAGGACCCTGTTGTCTCAGACCAACTCCCCACTGCGTTTATATTCTCAGGCACATAAACATAGATAAGATCAGATAAAAGTGTCTGGCTGAAGTCGCAGTGAGTCAGCGTAACTCCACACTTCCATCAAAACACAATCCACAGACCCCAAAAAGCTTAGCTCTGGGAACATAACAGCACGTGGCCCTATCCTCCTGCCAAATGTTCCATACTGCTCTCCCTGTGACAGCAGATGCAGTTATCTCCCCTCATCCAGCCCATCAGACACACACAGACACACAACCTGTTCAAAAGGCCTTTACATTAGATAATATTCACTACCAAGCGGCTTCTCTGCCATATGTGGGTTTTAATTCATTCTACAACTAACTGTCATTTTCTAACACAACATTGCACTGATTGAAGCCGTCCAGCTTACTGTGATGGAACCTCAGTGTCTGAGGCAGCACCTCTCAAACATTTTCACACTCCTACCACCATCTGATAAGATACCAACTTTTTTGATTTTTTATTGCATAAGTTCACATATGGATGGATTTATAGTGAAAATAACAGATATCCTTCTTGCTCAGGACCCGAATAAAAGACCCACAGGGGTGTAGATTTGTCAAGGCAGTGTAGGAGTTAGGACACCTCTCAGGAAATGAGACATAACATTGAATTATTATGTTCCTCTGTCATATTTCCAATTATTATATTTTCAATTTAAACGGTAAAATAAGCATTTGTCCGATATAAATTACCCTTATACCTTATACCTGGAACTAATCATGGAATTAGATTTTTAATATGCATTTTAAGTGTCATATATAATGGTGAGAAACTACATTACATCACTTCCAGCAGCAGTTAAAGCTCAGTATTTTTCTAGGTACAAACTAAATTACAGCTGCCTTGCAGTTGTTTGTGTCCAGCAACCAGTCCAGCCAGGTTGCAGCTAATATGGTCACAACCTCCTCTTCTGCTCTGGAGTCATTGGTAAATGAGGGATGGGTGAGCTTTTCTTTTTTGCATCATAATTTTGTATGTCACAGTGAAGTTGACTTAAATCATTCTAAATAATTCATAATTGGTAAAAACTGTGTTCTGTGGCATCAAGTGACCTTGACCTTTGACCATAACAGTATATATTGAGTGATGCGTTCACCTTACAAGTAGCGCAAGCGCCAGCTTTGTAAAAACAGGCGCCCCTCACTGTGTGAATAGGAAAGAGGGACTGGGTGAGAACTCCGAACAGGATCTGTCAACACCGAGACTGATCACCGGCTGTGGTTTCATGCACAAATGTTTCTCCTCCAAAAGACAATCAATCCAGTTGACAATTTACCACAAAATTATATGGAGTGCTAAATGAAACCACTGGTTGTCACAACTAAAAGTCATGCTCCGTGTGTCAGCTCGGCATTTGGCATCACATGTTTGGCATCATCATTGCTGCATGCAATTTTCTAGTTTTACAGAAGGTTAATCACAGATGGGCAAATGCCTCATGGTTCCCTTATGAGAGATGGAAGATGACAAAAAAACAATAAATAAATAAATAAAATGCCAGAAAGTACATGTAAAAGACTCTTTCTGGTTGGGGAAAGGTTTATCCCAAAATATGTGTGCCATTTCAGGGGCCATAATCCTTTAGATGAACCATGCAAACAATATTACAATTCCTATATCTGCAGGAGGACAGATTACTAGATAAACGCTAAGATAAACAACTCTGGACAAAGTATTAGTTCTTAAATATAGCAAACCCAAAGTTTGAATTCAATAACTTTGTAATTTCTTTGTGGAAAATAGCTTTTAGAGTCTATTTATTATCTAGCTGGTGAATTCACAAATTCAATAAAACAGCAGGAATTTTGGGCCTGAGACATAGAAACCCCATGAAGCAGCTTAAAGCTGAAGCTACGTTATTTTTTTTTTTTTATGCCGGGGGGAAAACATCTGGAGAAAGTCCACGACAATCAATTAAACTAAAATTCAGACCAAAGCACTTCATACTGGGGAAGCGTTTTACTTCGCGATGCATAATTCAGCCTTTCAAAAGTCACAACCATTTACGATGAGCTCCTGAAATCTAATCTGCCTGGCCTGTATAAATCCTGAGGTAATTGATAATCATAATCAATCAACTTACGTCAACCTTGTCAAAAATCAGGGGAAAAGACCAATTGCAGCCAAGTGAACTTATTCATCCAATCCAATCAAGTGCAAGAAAAAACACCCGTGTGACGTTGCAGCACCAGGAGAGCACTTGCAAATCTCCTATCTCCTGCAAAAGCTGCTTGAAGTCACATCTGACACAATGCACACCAAAGCCATACCACAATGAGGGAAGTGAAAATTGTGAGGCTACACTGAACCATGAATTGCCTTAAATCCCTTTCATGCCAGGCCATTTGTAGATGCAGTTGTTTACTGATGACAGAGTTATAATAATAATGATTTGACTGGAGCAGACTGCTGTTACGACACACACTGGTGTGTGGGGGCTGTTGTGGAACAACTGTGTCAGCCCAGACTTCTCCTGCGGTTCTGGCAGAGTCCAACTGTTGTAGAGTTTGCTTATTTCCACCAAACATTTCTCAGTTGGCTTCCGAGGATAATGACCTGTCTTCCAAGAATAATGTTTCCAGATGCGGTTGTGAGGTTCAGAGCAACCCAAACATGCTATTGCTACCCCAGAGTGTACATTTACTTCGCTTGGACTTCAGATGGGTTTGATGCAATGGGAGTGAAATGCAAGGATGACACAAACGTGCATACGCACAAAAATACACTAAAAGTATGTTAATTTACACACATGGTTAGAGACAAAGATACATACCTAGACTTGCTCCTCGGAAAATCACTGCTCATGGCAGAATTCTAATTAGAAGTGCAAACTGATGCAATTTTTTCTTCTTTTCTTTTCTTTTCTTTTTTTCTTTTATTTAATGTATTTCCAGTGATTGAAGCTGCTTCCTTGATATGACTCTTCCTGCTAACTGGTCAAACCAATGGCTTATTAACACATGCTGCAGCGAGGTTTTTCTCAGTTTGACTTCTTCCATCACGGCATCATTTGCTGTTTCACATCTTTGCATATGCTCTAAAAGCATGTTCTCACTGTAGATATGATCCTAACCTTATCCTGCATGTGTCACTCAGATGTTACATGTACTGCGTGTTCCATGCCACACTAAAATTATTTCATTATCTGACACAACTTTCAGAGACGGAGAGGGAAGGTCTGCACGTTAAATGTAGAGTTGGAGTCAGGATGCGGTTCGCATAAAGACTGGAAGCAAAGGAAAATAGCTAGCCTGGCTGTGAATAAACGCTTCAATAACGATAGATTGTGTGACATGTGTAGTTATGTACTTAAATAAGATAAGCTTGCTGTCACCTGCTCTGTAGCTAATCCGTATATCACATTGATATTAATCTGATTAATTAACAAACAACACATATTCTGGTGGAATATTTCCTTTATGAAAGAAGAATCTACAACGCATTCTGGGTAAATAGAGCATCTTGTAAAACTAAACAAAACAACAACAACAACAACAACAAAAAACTTAACAGACAACAGCCCATTACCCCAAGATATTCCATTTATAAAGTGACTTATAATTATATCAACCATGAATATGAATTATATTGGTGATTGATTATTTTATGTCATATTTCAGAGCCAGACCAAGCAAATATTTGGATTTCTGTGCTTGATAAATGACATACTATACCGAAAAAATACACGCACTCATCCTGCACTAATATTAGATTGGAGTAACATATAGCACATATTTCCCCTCCATTGTTTACTGTTTCCTCACAGATAGAACCCACATTTCCACCTTTTATCATATTCCTATAAGGCTCTAACTTGACATACCAGATGGTTTGGAGCCCTACCATCTGGGAGACTGTTGGCATGGAGGGCAGGCGCTGTCAAAAAAAAATCCTTGGCAGATGATTGGACGAACCATCTGTCTATCACCATCTATCGGGGTGAACATCAGATGTGTTCCCAGCACACTAGGAGTTTGACATTTAAAAGAATTTAGATATGAAACATCTCTGACTTAGATTTAACATCCTAACATCCTTTCCAGCGGATGTGAATATGTGGACATTCCCACAGACAGTGAACCTTTCTTATCTAAACACTGAGTACAAACATCTGGAATATTAGCAGACATCCAGAATAAGGAATATGAGCACACATACACAAACTCACAAGCCACCTTGAATTACATGGTTGCTTTCAAACAGGGTTCACTCTTTCAGTTCATAGTACTGAATGTAGGGAGTTTTACACCTATCATATTTTGATGACATGTAGCTTTTTATATTTAAAGGTCACACATATCAATAAGAACATATATTTGTGGTTTTTTGCTAAAAAGTCTGAAACCAAAAGAGTTAGATGATGGGCTAGGCTTTTATACTGTGTATAAATTGTTCATCCCCTCAAGCACTGACACAACACAAACAGACTGACTATATTTGAAGAGCATAGATAGACATTTAATGGCAAATCTAAAGTTGGAAGTACAGAAGTAATGTCAGACTGAGGTCAGTTATGCAGCAATATAATAATGGTGAAATTGCTGTCATAAGACAGAAGTAATTACATCCAGATTAATCAAACAAATCGTTTACATTTTTTTTTTTTTTATGTGTCTTAAATATGTTTAGCGATGGCAGTGGGAGTGCTTGAAAACACCATAAAAATCTGAGTCGTCGCTGTTGTTAGATTTTGATTGGTGAGACCATACTGTAGATGTTGACAAATTAATTAACGGATTAATTGTTTCAGCTCCATAAGCAATCTCTCCAAGCTGCCAGGAGGGCTCATGCCTGCTGGAGGAATTTATAAGGATGATTTCCTGATAATGAATTCAAAGTCTGGCTGCAGCAAAAAAAAAAAAAAAAAAAGTCCATGTCACATTATTGCCGTCATAAATTGCTCTTTTTTTTCCGGGGTATGAGCAGGCCATGGGTGTCTCTGATTATCACCATGGAAACACAGCTGAGGTTCCCTTGGGGGACGGCCGGATAAATCTTTTGGCCTTAGTCAATTAGTTGGCCCTTATTTTCATGTATTAGTTCATTATAACAGCAGTACCACAGCCATTTAACCCATCAGTGAGTTGAAGAGGACAAGCAGAGTGATGTGCAGGATGCATAGAAGGAAGAGGCGGGGCTCTGCTGTGACAGATTTAAATATATAGAAGAAAGGGTGGATGTTTGTGGGGGCTGAACGTGGTCCCTGGTGGCAGAATCATGATTGCTCTCATCACAACAAAACATCATTCGTCATTCAACACAGCTTTCTCAGAGCTTTCTCTATGCATAGATTATCTGCATCAGCACAAAAGTGGTGAAAAAAAAAAAAGAAGCAAATTTATTTCATTCTTCTCCTCTGCAAAAGGCAGCTATGGTTTAGAGGCTCCCTCACTTCTTTGTGTTGTAAACAAATAGGTAATGAGCAAGGACTATTTTCACGTGCGACTCACTTGCATTATGCATTAAAACCGAATCAGGCCCAAGACTTTGACGGCACTGAACTCACCAGCAGACATCAACTACTAGACTCTGTGTTGTTCTACTGATCGACTAGTCTGACAGAATAAGGACTGACTCTCTGTGAACACTTTCCAGGCAGCCTGAAGACGTTTTCAAGATATGTCAAGGCAAGTCAGAGATGGATGCGTACAGAGGAACATTGAAGGGAGATAACAGTTATTTGAGCTTGACAGTTCAGTTTCAACCTCAGCTAAAAAAAGAAAAAAATTGCTCTAAAAGACCACTCACTCAAAAATAAGGCACTCCAAAAGAACACCCCGAATAAGACCCAAATCATTTCCACTTACTTGCTCATTTCAATCCTCTCAATCTTACCACGCAGTCTAGTTCAGCTGTCATGGCATGGGAGATAATCACATTTTGCTAATGATCATCACTTTTTGGGTTAGACTACAGATTTTACAATTCTTTTTTTGTTCTTTTCATTGTTAGTTATCATCGCTCAGACAGTTTCCTATGCGCAATAGATGATGGGTGATGGATGTTTCAGCTACAGTTTGGGCAATAATCTTACAGTTCACCCCAAAAAGGTGGTTTGGTCGTTTTAGTTCTGGGCTACGGTTAGATCATGACGAAACACACGGATCATTTGTGGAAATTTAAGAACCACATTCTCTCACCAAACCAGTAAACCTAGACCAAATAAAATGTCTGGTTTTGCCAATTGAATGAATGAATCTGAACCTTATTGAAAAGATGATGCATTTTCTTACCAAGGTTTATCAACTGTTGTGTGTTTTGTCATATTGAGATAAGCATTCTGGGTATCTTCACATACTATCCTATTCATCACATATTGATACATTACTGATATGATAATTGATAATATTTTTGCCTGATAGATGAGCACCTGATGCAGAAGGACAATGAATCAGCATGCATCAGAACAAGGCCATAGGGCGTATTCACGAGAACCTGCTGCATATGATGAGTTGTTGTAATTAAGGGAATCACAGGAGGTTTAAAGACCAAATTACAGCGGGAGAATAATTTCAGCGTCTGCTGAGTTGTGCAATGATTTTTGTCTCACTGAACATCTACACAACAGGACTGTGACAAAATACAAACGCACCCCGTGGCCACTTGTAACAAACAAGATTAGTCTGAACTGCCGCTGCTACAGTTTAATAATATTATCCACTGAGCTAGTACAGTCAGAGGGAGACCTACATGCACACTGTCACTGTTCAAAATTAGGGGGGGAGGACTTCTGCCAGATGACTGTAATTACACTGAGTAGGAACATGGTTTTAATTTGAAATTATCAAATCAAGCCACAGTAACAAATGCTATCAGAGCTGTGGAAAGTAGCAGCATTGGTGATGATGACGATGATGGCCGGTTAAATGTGTGTAAAGTTAAAAGTAAAATCAAAGAATGCTGCTTTATGTCAGCGTTTGCAGGCAGAACAAATTTAAGATGCAGAAAAAAAATGCACTGTAATGAGCTTTCTTTTTTTTTTCTTTGGAGAGGTTTCATTTCTTCAAGTGAAACTATCTGCTTCCTCCAACCCTCAGATTTGCGTTTGTGGCATTGTTAGGCAGGGTGCCATGACATTTACTGAGCATATTCATGAACCAATGGGACTGAAAGTGTTTGAATTTAGAGGCAGCAATTTAGCACTCTTGAAAATTGGGTGGCTGATAAGACACAGGTTTAAAAAAAGGATAAGTCACAATCGAAGCACTGGATGATGTCACATCCTGACTTTGCTGAAGTTGAGATGAGGGTTAGATCTGCAGGTCCTGAATCCAGTGAATCCTGAGCTCAGCAGATGCCGAAAAATATTAGTGTTTGGTTTTTTGGTTTTTAAATCACAGTTTTCTTTTATCCATACTTGGATTGAACTGGTGGTATCTTTAAACATATGGAAAAACAGTCATAGCACAGGTTTTAAAAAAATGTTATCAACCTGGAATCGTGATGAAAAATATAAAATTCATTGTGAGAGAATACCAAAAAAAAAAAACATATATCATAATTAAACCAGCTTGTCTAAGAGAAACATTGCAAAGTTCCACATCAGTAGGACTTCCTTCACTTGCTAAGAGCTGAATCCAGGGTTAGAAAGCAACACCAACAGTAACTCTGATTTTTTTTCTTCAACTGATTAGCAAAATCTTCTTACCCCCGCCCAGGAAAACTCGCTCATCACTTTCTGACACCCAGTAACTAGCATTCAGTTCACCCTGAAGCAGTAGAGCTGGTTGGAAGATGAATTATTCACCCTTTTCTTGTAAACAATGGCTGGAGCTTTTGACTGACTCCTCTGAATGGTTAGTAGGCTGCTAGTAATACCACAAAGATGAACCATTTGTAAACACCACATTTGAAATTCCAGAGAGTTACAGTTTACAGGGTATCATAATCTTGAAACATATGGAGGCATGTGCTTCAAACGGCTCTTGTGCCACAGGAGGTCTCCTTTAAGATTAATCAGAGATAGTGCTAATCATACACAGGACGGTGCTTCTCTGCAGGATGAACTGCAGAGATCATCAGAAATGTGTTAATGGCTCATTACTGAATAGGGATACCAGGCTGAGGGATTGATTAAAGCGGGATTACTCTTTCCGAGCTGTAATAGAAAATGTTAATGATGGTGGAATCGGACAGAGAGCCCCTGACTTCCCTTAAATGTCTCCCCAGCTATGATGCAATTACACCCCCTTTCTCTTTCAACCTTCCCCATCATTCTCTCGTTGTTCTATGCTCTGATACTTGTTAAAAGGTTATAACTGTCAATATACGTGAATTAAGATGTGTAGCTGCTCAGAAACAATCATGATTGGTCATGTGAAAACTTTTCTGTGAAGCTTTTGACAGTGTTGCAAAATTGATTACAAGTGCACAGTCATCAAAACTAAAAAAAAAAAAAAGAATCTTTTTCCTGTTCCTGAAAAAAAAAAAGTATTTTGTAATTAGTCAGTGTGGTTTTTCATCTGCAGCTAGTGGTGTTGCAGACAAAACATCCTGCACATGCGCGGTGATACACCTCAAAAACAGTGTGAGGTGAACAAGTTAGTTTCCATCTCAATGTCAAATGACAAATGAATGATTTTGATATTGATGGTAAGCAGAGGGGTGGGTGAAAATGTAATCATCGCAACAAAAAAACTGTAATTTAGGACGCACAAATTCAAAATCTGTCTTGTAGAACTTAAAAAAGAGAACCAAGTGAGATTTTTTTTCCTTTAGCTTTCAACATCTGTCTTCACACTTTAACGGATGTGAATCCTCTGAAAATGAGCCACATAAAAACCCCATCCCTGATTGTCAGACTCGACTAAGAGCTGTGCTGTATTTTTGGGGCTTTCCATTCTGACCACAGAGGGTTTGCTAACATTTATGGCAGAGGCTCCTCATTCTCCATGCTGCCGATAAGCTGAATGGCCTTTGTTTTGAACAGCCAGGTCATTGGGTTGCTGATATTGATCCTGAGATAATATATGCATAAGAGCCACATCCCGAGACACACTGAAGACGCTCACAAATCTCTGCTGATTACATACCGAGAAATGTGGGAGAACAATGAGTTTGTCTGAGCACAATGAAAGAGATATCTAAATATTAGTTTAATGTGCAATTCATTCCAAAGCACAGCTCCTTTTAGGACGTAGACACAATAAAACATCTGCTGCATGAAAAACAGCTCCATCTCTCTTGCTAAATGCAAAAAGTAAGCTTCAATATTAAACCCCACACGGTGTCATCTCAGGCTACAGCTGAACTTGTTATGCGGAAGTCCATCTATCAGGGATCAAGTGCTTTTCACTCTAGAGAGAAATCAATATTGTCTCCCTGAGCTTCGATCGGAGGACCAGGCAATGACGGTAGAGTGGTGGCTCCTGACCAGAGGAGGCATCCATACTTGACACTCTGATCTCTAGATCTGCTGACCTCAGGTGGCACCTACTCTGGGCGCCTTTGGTGTGATGTCATTAGCAACACTCAGGCCGAGCATGATCAGGCGACTGGAGTAACCTCAAATAGGATGAGTCCCCCTGGGTGCAGCCAAGCTGCAGACCATTCCACACCGGATGCCCCTGTTGCTGACAATGATGAATGGAAGAGAGAAGGCAAACTAGCGAGCTCCCGCCTGCACAGCACTACAATGCGCTTGGACTGCTGCACACACCTACACCTATCTGTTATCGGCCTAATTAACACCAGAGCTACTTCATCTGCCAGCGACAGGAAAGGTCCAGGTTGTGACCTCAACTGCGTGAATCAATACTAAACCCAGATTTATATTAAAAACGCACACAAACCGCATGGGAACCATTGGAGATACCTGGATTACAGACTAAAAATCTAATCAGCCAACATTTGCATTAAAAATCATCTACGGCTCAAGAAAGAAAAACATTTTGGTTGCCTCAATCCCTGTGATCATACCAAACAGTGCAAAATGCAGAAACAGTTCACAGCATTAGCCAGATGTTTGAGCATTTCTTCAGAAATCTGGTATTACTATGTCACCTTTCAGTTGAATCTAAACTCAGGACACCATTTATAGATGTATCTTGCTGACTAATCACTCCTATTGAAGACAATGAAGAAAAAAATGACAGAGAAGCACCCCATAATGAAAGCCTTAGAATGTAGTTAGGTTTACTACGGCTACCTGTGGCAAAGTTTTATTTGTTAAACATATATACCTTTTGCCTTCTACACAATGTCAGAAAGACAACATTAAAAAAAAAAAAAAGCGTCAGCTGTTGGCATAAGTTGGCATTACCTCAGAAAGGCATCAGCACAGATCCAGTCATCGTGTTATTCCACTGTTTGCTCTGACAACTTTCAAATGTCTCTCACTGTATGTTACCGACAGCATCTAGCCTATCAGTGTCTATGGGTGGTGAGTATGACTGAGCAAGTGAGGTATGTGTGACTGTGTGTGTGTGTGATGGCATACCAGAGTATTTTTGGGCCCTGCCTGCTTAAATGCAGCTTGCATGAATCATGACTTCCCACATAGTAGGTCACTGAGCAGGGTGAGTCATATTGCTGTCTTATATGGTAACACGCTGCACATGTGATAGAAACACTTGGGTTATCTATAGCCGTGGCTCAATGTTTCAAATGTCTGAGGTAAAGCTTCTCAGTCTCAGCTCTCTTGTGGTTGTCACGTTATCAACACATATTTAATGTTTGTGAATGTTTCAGTCAATCAACAGCCACTAGTATGCTCAGTGGCTGTAATTGACAATTATTATTATAAAAAAATATGAAATATGAGGAAAAAATATATAATGGAACCTTTTAATATGAATGCCAACAATTACTGAGTCAGGAGAGCAGAGAATCATTGCATATTCAACCTCATGGCTGACATTCACACTGATAAGGTACACCTGCTCACGTGATTATGTTTGTCTAAACCTCTTCCTGTGCAATTGGCTGAATCAACAAAGACACAAGTTTGCTGTTTGCAGACACCTCAGTCTGCAAGTTGTGAAAACCGCCTGATGATGAAAAAAAAAAAAACAAAAAAAACAAAGAAACTCAAAAATGCCCAGTAATAGGAAAGTGGACTTTGAGGGATCAGATTAGGATAAGTGCAGTGATTTCCAGCTGCAGCCAGAGAAGGGGATCAGATCTTGTGCTAATTAAACCAGTGATGGACAGACCACGGGGTTGGTAGCAATGAGTGTGACCAAGAATGGATTAACTGCTGAATTATTAATGGGGCTCTGTGGAAGATGGAGTCTGAATGGAGGTGGAATCCTTCATTTGAAACAGGAGATTGAGCTCCTGCATGTAAAAAAAAAATAAAATAAATAAATAAAAAGTAACCGTCACTTTGTCAAAAAGCTTGCGCTTTGAGCACTCATGGAAAAAACTGAAGTGGAAAGTCTCTCCACAGGAAAGATTTGACACACAGGCATCGCCCACGTCAAAGCCTTCAAAAACAATGTCTGTGTGCATGTATGTGTGCGTGGGTGTGTGTGCAAAGCCAAGAGCTTGTGTGTGTGTGTATGATCATGCGTGTGTGCAAGACGTTTGATATGGCAAAGGAAATCTGTTTTTCTTCCTCACACATTGTTCTTGCATGTGCAACATCTCAAGGTTTAAGAATACACATAAATGTTTTTGTTGTTGTAGCAACATGTAGAAAATGTGCATAAGGGGCGCAATGATATAAATATCCCGCTGAGATCAAAAGACTGCAGACCATAGCTGCAACCGAAACACCCTGGACCAGTGCCAGAGCTGGACGCCATGCTGACACTTCAGGTCCAATCAAATTCTTTCCTCTTTGTGCGTGTCTTATGCTTTGCAGTTGCAGCGACCACATGCGAGATTGGAAGCTACACGTGTCTAACTCTCTCAGGTAACAGTACATTCTTCATACAGCTGTGATGGTCTCGAGACAATCCAGCACGACTATTGCAATTAATTAGATTATCAATAATTGTGGATGGACAATCTTTTTTTAGATCAATCTTTTTTTTTTTTTTTGTCAACGCAGATGGCTGCTTCCCTTGCTAAACAGCAGTTCAGGGTTCACATCCTGAGATACAGTTGTACAATGGGTAAAGTGAAATGAGGATTGGACTTGGCATGCACTGCAAAAGAAAAAAAAAATGTTGTTATTAAAATGTCAGATATAGCACTAAATCTTACGGTATGTTTATGAAATACTGGCCCAAGTCTTGTTTTCTTCCTTCACAGAGTCAGAAAAGTGTGTGCTCATACACCTGTCATTCATACCAGATTAGTCAACATGACGCCAGTGCTTCCTTTTCCCAGATTGTTCAGAAATACACCAAGATGTTGCACTCGACACAGAACACCTTTATTCAGGCATGCTAAAGTCTGCGTGAGACAAACATCTCTCTATCAGCAGAGATACAGCAGAGGCATCGGCATGGCCAACAATAAAGGTAACACCCCAAAACTGTGGGAGACAATTTGACCTGATCCACACCTGAATGAACCTGCACTAACATTGGCAATGGCAGGGCAGGATCCTATGATGACACATTACTCAAGTAAAAAAAAGACCTTAGTGTCCTTTGACTTAAAGCAGCCATAGAAATCATATCCAGGGTAGGAACATCTTGACTCGTCTTCACGGTCCAGTCTTGGTAACATGGGACTGAGACCTCTGAAATCCTACATATCCGACTCCGTAACAATTAATATGTTCCTTTTGGTTGTAATAAATTCATCATTCATCAAGTTGAAAGCATGAGCGTAAGAGACTGAATCTGTGCTTTGGCTATTGTTTCCCCATTAACGGTGGATTTAAAGCAAACCATATTAGAAATTGTAATTATTCATTACAGCTTCACACACAGGATTGAGGGCGACCTCAATCCTGTGTGCGACCTGGCACAGAGGAAATCGACCCCTCATATCTATGATAACTCCAATAAGTCTCTTCTGATGATTTTTCATTGATGACTAACTAAATATCAGTTTGATTCTGCTACCAGCAGTGTGCCTTTCCACAGTGTGAGGAGTCTCACCGCCACAATCTTGCTGACTTCCATGTCTGTGGCTTCTACGGTGATGAGACAGGTCACATTAAAACCGGAACATCACTCGGGCAGAGCATGTTGGGGGATCTGCTGAACAGATGCTGCTGTCAGTTGTCAGCTGCTCCCTCTGTGGCGATGCCAGTCAGCGGGGGCACTTGGGAGTCAGGGAGGGTGGGAAGGAGGAGAGACGGGGGTGGGGGGTGGGGAGGTAGGCTGAGCCAAGCACAAGAACATTCACATGAGTCCAAGAGGCTTGGGCTAGAAGCTCGCCCAGAGAATGACCAGGTTTCATGACCCACTCACAGCAGCTACCAGACAAGTTGGGTAGGTTAGGGAAGTGATGTGATGGTAAAAATATACAGACACACACACAAACAAAGATATAAGGGAAGTGAGCGGGAGCATGTGACCAATTTTTGCATTACAGAGTGCCCAAACATACATAAGTCTGTACGTGTGATAGACTCCATCTACGGTGGAGGTCAGGGCTATAACTGGTTCAAATGACTCGGTTATTGCTGCTGTCGCTAGTTCTATCACACTACTGCATGTCATTAAGTTTTTCTTCTCTTCCCTGTCATTTGTGCTTCTCGTCACTGTTCTTCAGATATCCACCCTCATTATCAGAATAACACACAATGTTTTTTTTGTTTTTCTTTTAACATATGAGGTTTTCTGTCAAAATTCCCCAAAGAGACCTGATTAATTAAGCTACAGAATATCTGATATCACCTACTGTACAGCACCAGTTCAGAGTGTGTCATCAGTCTGTCAGAGCTGTCAAAGTACGTCAATAGAAAAACCTGATTGTCTCAAATCCAGTGCCAGTGCACAAAATGAAAGGTTATGGTTTCTAATGTGCATGAATGTAACACAGTGGTGGTTTGGTGGCTTTTGGGCAACAGTCGCGATGAGTCAAACGGAGAAAAGAAAGTGTTTATTGATTAGGCTCCTTCACACGCCTGAACTTCAGTGGAAATATTTGCTATGGAGGATGACAAGCCACAAAGAGCGTGCCAGATGTTTTCAGTGTTGACTGGCTTTGATTCCTTAGATAATAATTAAGACAACACTTTGCTAGACGCAGCATATTCGAGACAGCCTAATTTAAGCCCATAAATACTCAGACTATTGTTTTGTCAGCTCTGGGATGCTGTCTGTCTCAGAGTGACGCTGCGTTTCTTTTCTGTTTTTAACTGTATAACCTGTGACTCAACCTTTTCCAACAACTCAGCCTATTTTTCTCTTGCAGACTGGCAGTAAAAAAAAAACACCAAGAACACAGTCATATAGTCCTCCCTGTTTGTAGTAATTACTGTGTTTGGCTCCCCACCTATGAATTATTTTGACTCGGGTGTTCCGGCTGTGTCATGCAGGCATTACAACAATCGGTTAAATGAAGTGTCGCAATCTGACTATTCATGCTGGTCCTCACACTTTCTCAGGATGATGTCGGCTGATACATTTTTACATGTGCAAAAACAAAATTGTGCAACACTTTACAACACAGTACACAAAATTTGACTTGATATGGATGCTTAGTGACATACACTTTCAGGTTCAGTTTCAGTTTGAGGACTGGAGTTGAGTGGAAACAGCCTGCTGCGTAAAAAAAATTTGCTTTCCTTCAACAGGATGATTCTTGCTTGTAAAATCTAAGCACAAAAATGCAACAATATTATAAATGAATGACTAACAGCACTGGATTCAGGACAAATGACAGCTCTAAGCCACAAAATTACAATATTAGTCTGAAGTAACGAAAGCTTTCGCGTTCTTCTTGTGATGTAAATGTGATGGAAATATTTCCCAAATGCAGTAGATTAAGACAAAGACAATAAATGTTGTGATGAACTGGGGTATAAAAGCGCCCAAGAGTTTTGACCATAGACTGTCCAAGTGCAGATAGATTCTGGGTCTGAGAAGTGAGGCCAAGGCTTAAGAGCCTTAAACACTCATTCTATTGTTGTGGGAAAGGCCAATCAAGGAAGAGACAAGACAACATGCTCCTTTGCTCCACAGACAAAGGAGGGTTCTCAGCTCCCCCACAATGCTCATCTTTTCACACCTATGTGTGAAGACAACTACAAACTCCAACAAAGTCCAGCTGCTATTGGTCACTGCATGACATGTCACCCAGGTTTACAAAAGCCTCTGTCTGTTGCTTCCCTCACACCCGTTTGGACCCCTTTTCTTGGTTCCTGGATCCCCTCTAGGCTTGGATCCTCTGAGGCCTCCCTTGGATTAGCTCTCCTGACTCTGAGTTAGGCCCTGACCTCTTTTGCAACTCTTCCCTCTTTCCCATTCTACGAGTGGACAAGCTGAGCGCCAGCAAACTTGTGGCAACGTCTGCCTGCTTTTTCCTGTAAGCAACGAGACGCAAGTTAGCATCAACTGCTAACTTAACTGCAACAACCAGGCATAAGGAAGAATTCAACCACTCAGACCTGCAGCTGTGGCCTGTGAACTTGGACTTTCAGACTGTCAGCAAACACTTGCTCTATCACATTCACTGTCAGGGAATTAAACATGCTCATTTCCACAGTTGCATGTGATATATTTTGTACGTCTTTACTGCAGAGGGACGGTATTTTTCCTGTAGTCCTTGAACAAACCAAAGAAAAATTTCCACTGAGATGGACAACAAAGTCATTCCACCAACAAATGAATGAACATCACAAAACTAGAAACAGTGATATTTATGAAGTTTTCCCAAACTTTCATCATCTTTTAAAATGTGAGAAATGCGTGCAAGACAAGATTGTGAGCATGTCTGCCTTGGAAGCTCCAAACTGAAGCCACGATGATGACATGTTTATTTTTATGTTTCTTTAAAAAAGATGAGCAACATATTAGGCTTACCCAGTCACAGAGAGGTGATGAAAGAATGAGTGAAGAGAACAGAAACTCTTTCCTGTTTATCTTTCCTGCCATTCAGCCTGTTGCTAAATAACAATCTTGACATTAGGTAGGTCAAGCCACATTTTATTGGTCAAACCACATTACTGACAGGGAAGTTCCAGAAGAAAGTTATTTTTCCATTTTTCCACAGAGCATATTTGGAAAACTTTTTTAGCATTTATTGAAAAAGCGGTCAGAGTTATTCCAATTCTATTCACTGGTGATTATCATGTGGTTCCTAAAGCGAAGTGTTTTAGTAGTACTTATAAAAATCTAAATTTTTATTTAGCCTACAACACATATTTACACCCTGACAGCACATCCCACTTATATAAAGTGTCCTCTCTGCTGTGCTTCCAAAAAGTGACAGTCTCCGTAAAACCACACGCAAAACAACTTATACTCTTGGCTCTTGAGGGGTCAGTGTTTAGCTCTGGGAGTATTGATTTCTTTTTGATTAAAACTGAGTTGTAACAAATACAAGGAGAAGGCGCACCAGGTGGGATCTGCCTGCTTCTTAGGGTAGAGTCACTTTCACAGTAACACTGTATACACACACACACACACACACACACACACACACACAGAGTACAGACACCATGGAATACACTAGATGATATTTTTCTGAGCGATGTATGATTGATTTTTCCATCACGGTTGGAAATGACTAATCCAATAATAAGCTGAAAGCACAATATCTATAGGCAACACAGGGTACGTCTGAGCTGGACTATTTGTTTTCACTTATTGATCCTCCTCGTTTGTGATTTATCTCTTCTCACACAGACTGAACCTAATGTCAAGAGGTTTTTTCAGGACAGTCACTGAAGAAACACTCAACAGACAGACTGTTTAATGTACATTTTAAAAATATTGATAAAAAGTCATTCATCGTGTACTGCAGTCTTGGCCTAGCAGTGACTCTGCAGCTTGTGAGTGTAGATGAGCCTTGCATACTGTCATTTGTCAGTTGCATTTTTGCTGAGCGCTGCCTGATGAATATGATGACAACCTTGGTTAAGATCTTCATCTTATCCATTTCCCTTTAGAGATAAGGAACCAAAGTGTATTGAAAGAAAAAGGTCTTGGTGTGACAAAAACCTGATGTCGTAAGTAAAAATCCCTTTCACCTTTTTTCTTCCCCTCGAACTGGGGGAAATTTTCACTCTGTTTCATTCAACAGTTATCATCAAAGGGGAATCACTCTTACTCATATACAAATGATTTATTTTAATTAAGTTTAAGTGCTTCAGGATGGGAGCCAATTTTCCATCAGTCACCGTTTCAAGCCAGTTGGTACACTGTTTGGCCTTTAAAGCTGCATTAGTCAATATTCGACATATTAAAAATTGATAAGTGAAATTAACTTTATAGATATGTGTAACAATGATATATTTTTTTTTTTTTTTGACATTTTCGATCACTCTGACTGTATGATCTCCTACAGAGCGACTGAACAGCGGAAGTGTAAGCTAGCCTCAAATTGGTACAAAACCATCATCATCTCATCAAAATTAATGTTCACATGCTGAACATAAGGCTCAGAATCAAGTATATAATATTTTGTTATTGATAATTGTTACTATGCTATCAAGTATTAAAAATGCCTTGCCATTTGATCCCCAAAGACTAAATCTTTGCCAGGTAAATCCAGGTTTAATCTTTGCCATTAAGCCTCAGACTCTTCTGATCAGGTACCAAAAACGTTAATGTGAGAGTCTCTACACTGCACCGTGTAATCAAAGGTCATTCTCATCTGCTACTCTCACTAAGTACTGTTCAAACAGCTCGCTGACTGACAGAGAACGACTGCCTTCCATACAGATCAGCCCTGTGAAACCTCTGGGGGGGAAAACTCAGATGCAAGCTGCTGCTATTTGCAGACAAGGGCCAGCGCTGGTTGAAGCATCATACTGGACCATGGTCTGCGGGAGGACACTGGGCTCTCTAGCAGCGTGCATTTCTTGGAAGGCATGATTGATGCACATCTCTATCTAAGTGTCCTAAGCGTTTTAGCCTGTCTGCGGCCATGCAGCTGCCAAGCGGTGGAGGCGGCCTACGAGAGGGCTGCTCCGAACGGGACTAAATGGCCCTTCTGTATCCCGCCGCAGCTTCCTGACCGAGGTCAACCTCTTCGCACACCACAAATTACTCCCTGAAATGCTGGCAGACAAGAGAGATTGCCGTTTGCTTGTTTATGGTTCAGACTGTGCACTAAGTCCCCTGTCATAAGAGGTTATTTTTAGCTGCCTAATCCTTCAGTGGATTTATAATGGTCCAGACTGGCCAGATGACAAAAATAAACATGAAAAGCTTCATGTTAAAGAATATACTGGGTTTATGTCTGATCTTTCATTATTGTTACCGCTTAAATTTCCATCACAAAAAAGAAAAAAAAAAAAAATCTGTGCATCATGTAGCCAATGATGAAAATTGACATGTATACATGTGAGCCTGATTATAGAATACTTCTGCGACATCAGCTATGCCGCAAGTATTAAAAACAACAGCTTTGTCCTGGAGAGCATCTGGTAAATTTTGTTGGCATGTGTCACGCAGACCCTGGACATTCGCCTCTGCTAAGCATTAACTGAGCAGCTAATCTGCTGAGGTGGGTGGGATCAAACATGACCACACAGGGTGCATTCATCCCTTACCCCCCCAAGACCAACAGCACCGCCACTCAGAGGATTGGCTTTGACGCATCACACTGGGACCTGAGCCCTAGTTTTCCCATCACTACACCATCATCCCACCTTTTTATGCTGGGTTGCGCTGCTGTGGGCAAAACACATCCACAATAAAACATATGAAACAAGCTGTTGTCAACATATTTTTACAAGGTGAAGGGTGGGTTATTGCTTTGTACAACAGAAAGTCACGATTTAAGATGACACAGCTCTGTTAACTGACAATCCCATTATCACACACACATGCCCTATAAAGTTATACACTTTTCTATATGCCACATTTTTCACATTATAAATAATAAAAGAAAATTTTACAGTTACTAGTGCTGGATTTTGGTGCTGGTACGTTACCGTTATCATGATTATAATAGCTTCTGACCAACGCTGCAGCTCAGTTTGCCGTGAGCGGAAATGAGCCACAGAAATGAAACTTGGCACTGTGACTGAAAATTATGTGCCAGTTTTTTGCAAACAATATGTTCACAATTGGCCCAATAATTAGGAATCAGATAAGTGAAATATTTGAAAGGACCCGGCCCTGACACTGTTTACTGTTCACCTGAAGTTTGACTAACTGCCAGACATGGGGTATGCAGTAGTTACTTCCAGCCTGAAGGACTTGCTACAGTGTGATGTGGCCTCATCAGCTCGACATGATGAAGGACATCTTCGCTTACAATGTCATTCATCATGTTATAAAGCAATGAACTAATATTGAAAGCAGTCTGCATGATTTCTGTCAGACTCTATAAGCTCGCTGTGCCGGAAAAAAAAGATGTAACTGAGGCTGACTAGAACTGTAGTGGGACATCAGTTGAGCTAAATCTGGATTTATTCCTACTTTGGAGAGCAGTTGAATTTCATGGCAGATCTGACATGAAGCGCAAACTGAGTGTGCTGATCCACTAGTCAGGAGAAGCTATCCAACCCTCATCAGCTGCTCTCTCTGCCCCTCGTCTGACTGATGTCCCACTTCCATGTGCCTGGCTCGCTGCACATTATGTTCCGATGTAAAGCCAGCCATCGACTCTCAGCCTACATGAGCTCAATAACTGTGGACACATGGCTGTCTCAGCCAGTGCATATATATGAATATCATCTAGTTGACAGTATAACGTCCCACATCTCATCAGGCTAGTGGCATGATTCAAGATCACAAATTTTCTAAAGATTTCCGTCTCATATTTTTAACACCTAAACCGAGTCAAGCTGCCTACTGAGGCAAACAGGAAATTACATCAATCACATACAGCCACAGAGGACTTGGACCAGCTTGTACTGGGTTTGAGGTTTTGGTTTGTCTGTTGCGATTTTTACAAAGTTTGGTAGGCAAAACATTTCCACTTGTGGCTCCTGGAAGCGTGATGGCAAACTCGTTTAGGAGGAACTAGATTCAGCCCAGGACAAGGTGGACTAATTTTCCCTGGTTATTTTCTGCTGTTTGTTTTCACTGCCTTCACAGACACAGCACTGCGTGTCTACCACCATTATAACATGCTCAGTCACATAGACTGAAAGCAAGAATATGAAACTGTTCTTTAAGCCACGAAACAACCATGCAGTGAGCGATGTCATGGTTTGAGAGAAAAACGAAAATGATTCATGGAGCAGAGGCATGCAGATTTTACTTTCCGTTTTTATTTATCTATTTAAGAGGATTCAATTTACTGAAAGGTTTCAGATATTAGATGCCATATTTCTTGCAATAGCCAATATTTCTATGTGAGAGTGCAATGTCATTAACTTAACATTAACATTTTTGTTGAAGGATAATTCCTGCAAGTAGAAAAATAGAACTTGATTAAAAAACACGGGGAAAAAACAAGGGATAAACTTAACTTTCTTAATGCCTTGTATAACTTATTATTACTAAAATTATTATTAATTATTACTTTATTTAAGATATTTATATTATCCCATGCCTGGTCTTGCGGTCCACAATTCCATCTGAGCTTCAGTCTGCCAGTGCATGAATCCACAGACTCCTGCGTGAAATCAGCTGACCTGGATGCAACATAATGGCTGTTCCATGTAACTGCGATCTGCGTTTACTACTGAACAAACACAGAGAAAAGAGACTGATACGATTTATGTGAAAACAATTTGTCTGGACACCTGTAGGAAGCTAAACAGAAGCTCAATAAAAAGCCAGCATAGCCCAGAGCCACAACAGCCACATTTATGAGAAACACACCAGGTTCAAATGTACAGGTGTTATCCTTTAAGTGTGGTTTGGGGCGGTATCTGAGATATCTGACAGCCCCTCAACACAGAATCAGAATTAGAAATACTTTCTTAATCTCCAGGAGGAAAAATTCTGCAGCATAAGCAAAGTTCACTTGCGTGGCTCATCCTAGCTTCCTGTGCTCTCTCATCTCGTTCGGTGAACTTCGCTCACCTCTTAGCTTGCAGAGCTCGTAAAGAGCCCCAGCCCAGACTTCACCTGTTGGAGCAGCTGCCCCAGTGAGTCATGGTCCATTCATCAGTGTGTCTCTGGTTAAAGGTTACTCGAGGGAAGAGCTGCCGTAAACAAAAATTGATGGCTGCCGCTTTTGCCTGAGAAACCCTATTTTTCTCAAGTCTCAATGTGAGTTTTTCAATGACTGACAATCACAGTCAATATAAGGCAATATAAATATAACCAACCGTATCATTAGCTGTTAAATGTGACAAGCTGACTTATTCTGAGCTGTTTCACATCCTGTGCAACTGTCGAAATCTTGTTTGAAACACTTGTTTATCCTCATCACAACAAACTGTGCAGCAAGGTGATGGGAGGTGGGTGTGATGGGGTGGGAGGGGTGGAAAGAGCTGCAAAAAGTGCACCCACAAAGCCACAGGACATGGATCCCCTCCTATTCTTGCATGCACACACACACACACACACACATACACGCTATACTGTTCTGCACTGTGTAGGTGTTGGGAGGTAGTGGGGGTGTTTCGGCTCAATTTCACTTCCCCATTCGCACAGAAATAGAGCAATGAGCAATGCAGGCTGTGCACATTTATGTGCCCATGTGAAATGGCCAAACTGTTTGGGGGTCGGTTACTCAGCATGAGCGAACTGGCTGCTCTGCATCAAATGGAACATTCATAAATACTACAGTCTAAATACTTAAATTTAGAAAATAAACCATTTTTAAAGCTGGGCGCCAACGCATTGAGCATCATAAGTGCAGATACAAATCAGCGTGTGGAATTCTCTGAAGGTGAAGTTTCTACATTTTCAAACAAACATGAATAAGGCAGATGAAAGAAAAAAACGCATGCTTATCTTATCTCCAGCAGCTTGCTTGTTGTCATCACACTGTTTTCTCTCTTCAGTTCCATGGCACCATGCATACATGTAGGCCTAAGCTTTAATTTACAGATGGAGTTTACAGATATCACAAACGTCTGCACAGTTGTTGTTGTTGTTATTGTTGTTTTTTTTTTTCTTACTTCTGCTTCAATTTCTCTCTTATATACTTTGGTTTCCTGACTGCTTCCTGTGTTGTGTGTAAAATCTGCCAGGCGAAGGAACAAAAATCCAAAAACAAAATTGCAATTATAACATTTCCGACAAGCACAGGTGTGCCTGGTTTGCTTGTCATTACAAGCTTCTGTCTTCACCAGGGATAATAGCTGCTGCCTTGATCTACAAGGAATCCTCCTCGCCATAGACCTTTCACAGGCGTAGTTAACAACATTAATAATGATGGCTGCATGCCATTTAAACTAAACTCACACTACACACCCTAGTGCTCCATTCAGATATCTTTAATTTGTTTTTTTTATGCAGCTGCTCTCATTATCTTTTAAAACATGGACTCCAATGTTAACTGGTCCTGGCCCTGATGTGACTCACATGCACAGAACAAGACATCACATGCACGTTAGTGTTTACTATTTAACAAGTTCCAATATTTCACTTCCACCCTTTGTGAGCTTCTCACAATTATGATGATTGTTGACGGGCCGGATGTAGCATTCGTGTTATTAGCGCCACTTCTACTTTTCCCTGCTTATGACAACATGGAACACCTGCTGTGCTTATATTTCTAACAGGTTAACATGAGCTCACCGAACTGGTTGACTGTACTTATCTAGGAAAGTAAGACTCATCATTTGGTCAAAGTGAGATCATCACTTAAAAAGAATGAACAACAAGGTATCTCGAAGACTGTAAACTAAAGACTGAGACCATAAACTCGTTAGGAAGACACTTGCTGGGCTACTAAATCAAATGGAAAGTAATTTCCCATTTCCATTTTCCCATAGAGTTCAATAGAGTTAACCAGTGGACTCATCGCTGGTGAGATTTAAGGCTCATAAGCATTTGGTTATGAGCCTTAAATCTTTTCCATACGTTTTGAGAGACTATCCCCTCCCGGCAGTCACAAGTACCATTTCCGTTCTATATGCGCCACCTCTTTTCATCCATTTACAACCTGACATGGCGCCCTTCATGCTGCCCTTCAGCCATTCAACTTCTCTTCCCTTCCTTAAGCTCCACTCCTCTTCTTCAACACCATCAAGGTCCTGGCTCTGGGGGGGATTCCCCCAATTAGGGAAACTTAAAACACTTGTGGGAACTCGCTTCAACATTAAATAGCAACATTTTTTGCCGAAATTTCTCACACTTTCATCTCCATCCATCCATCCATACGGCTTCAACCGCTTTTCCATTTCTGCGTTGTTGGGGGTGCTGGAGCCAATCCCAGCCAACGTTCTGGGTGTGGGTAGGGGTACACCCTGGACAGATCGCCAGTCCATCACAGGGCCAACACGCAGAGACAGACAGACAAACAACTACTCACACTCAGAACTACGGACGATTTAGAGTCCATGTCTTTGGATGGTGGGAGGAAGCCCACACAGACACGGGGGTGAACATGCAAAGGCCCCATACTGGGAACCGAACCCAAAACATTCTTATTGTGGGGAGACATGCTGCCCTCCATTCATCTCTCCAAATAAATTATTGACTGAATAAACCAGGTGTGTTGGGATTTCCAGGAAAAGACACTGATGGGATAACCTCAGTTAAATTTTTTCCTGTAATCAGATTACATAAATTCATTATGAAAGTACAGCATGCTTGCATTAGCTGTCTGTCGCTGCTTCACATTCACCACACACACACACAAAATAATGCTCTGAAATGTGAAACTTTTTTCGCTGCGCCTCTGAGTCATAATATGAAGGAGGAAGCCAAGAATGAGTCATAAAATGTTCCACAAGTCTAATAGTACATCTGAGTTCTGCATGAATGACTCTGAGGGACTGTTTGTCTCTTGACACAATAAATAACCAGTGATGAGACTCGCTGTCTGGTGACATTTATATCTACATTATAAAAAAAATAAAATAAAAAAAAACTACCTTAAATAAACACTAATCCCACAATAGGAGCTGAATTAGGTTTCAGGAGGTGAACTGTATGACCGTCTCAAAAAAGAGTGCAAAACTTCACATGCATTGTCTGCTGTGATGCAGAATCAGGCTCTACTGGAAATTTTGAAATTATACATCTGTCCCTTTGATTGTGTGCACCACTTCAATGGAACAGCTTGATGAAAGAAAAGCACCTTGGTAAGAGCTAAGTCCTGAATTGAGAAGCTTAGTCAAGCCAGTGTCATATTAAAGCCTAGCCAATTACATCAGGTGTCTGTGCTCCATTTAGTGGGCGAAAAGGAGCGCAAGAGCAGAGGATCTCGGGCAGCTATCCCCTCAAGCATCGTTTGTCTGTCCAGCTGACGCGCCATTACACCTGATGACAAAACCCATATTCTTAAACACACTCTGGATTATTGTTTATTGTTTGCTCACTGAAACTGTTTCATTTAGTTTTATTGGCTGCGTACACACATTGTGATTGTACTTTTTTAAGTTGGTCACAAAAAGTTTTTTTTTTTTTTGGTTTTTTTAAGGATAATGTGTACAAAATGTTATGGGAATGGGTTAGGGTAGCCAATCTATTATATGGAATCCTGCATTGATTGGACAACCACAGACTGATCCATATGTATTGCTCAAGCCTGGCTAAAAAGCAAGTCTATATGTACCACTCCAAGGCCATCTATGTGAGAACATTTCCCTGAGATCCGAGAACATATTAGTGGTTAAAAAGCTGGTTTGTTTTATGAGAACAGGTGTCAGGTTTTTTTTTTTTTTTTTTTCTCTCATCAGATTGCAGACATTTCATTTTGAAGCCAATCTCTTGCCAACATTCCCAAAAGGGAAATGAAAGCTGTTGTAAAATCATCAGGCATCAGTGAAACCCTAAACTTCCATGAGGAAGACCACTCCATCAGCCACATGAATCGTCTCAACAGAACCGCAGTGATTTATTTCACAATCCAATAAAAACGATGGGCGCGAGAAGGGCTGGAGTGGAGAGTCCGTCAGTGTGTCAAACCACAAAGAAGTTGTGGGATTTAACCGCCTATCGACCAGCACTCTACATCCTCTGTTGACCAGCAGGTAGAACCCTACCTTTCTGTTGGTGTGGTGGCTGTGTATGGAGGGCCTAATGCTGCACAGAGGCAGTAGGCTGACGGAAGCCATCAATGAGTTTCTTCCTGCCAGGGGAGCCACTGTTTACACAGCACAGCGCAGGCTGAAGTAATGCACAACACAATGGCGTTGTTGGGCCTCTGTTCCTAATATTGATGTCATACTACTCATCTCCACATTATCCCTGCTATTGATTAGTCTGATCTCACCCTGGAGCGCTGGGGAGCAACAACAAACAGAGCTCTTCTTCTCCTTCTCCCTCTCACAGACTCTCACATAGTCTGAGAGAAACCAAGCATTTTCCTTTTTGCTTTTCCTTTCTCTCCCCCCCCGCCCCTTGCTGAATCCCCTGCACCCCCCGTTCATGGTGCATCGATCAGAGCCACGTCGATATGTCTGAGAACAAATAACGCAGAATGAGCTGAGGCTTTTCATCCCCCACCCTGGCTGAATTGGTTTTGCAGCAAAGCGATCATTAAGAGGATGTAGCTTGCTGCTCTCACTCCGCACCTTGATTCATTTGGCAAAACAGCAAACCACTCAATCTGGTGATGCTACTGTCCAATAGCGCCTGCATTGAATCGACTCTTGTCAGATGCCATGATGAGCTGCATCAGAGATGCAACTTTATGCAGGAAAAAACTTTATACTTATGGTTAACAAATTACTGACAGAAGAAGCTGCAGCTGCCAGGAGCTTTACAGTAAGTGGAAAATTTGATTCACAAACTGTAACTGAAATTGGTGGAAATGTAGGCTGCACCCACTACCCTTCAATGTTTCCACAAAGGAAAATGTACAGGGGGTTTTAACATATTTATAAAACCAAACTGTAACACATCCCTAACTGCAGGAGTTTGTCAACCACTGAGGACAAAAGTGGGCAGAACATCTGTTTCATCTGTTACATGATGACTAACTGTGTGGCATTTAGTGAGGAAAAAAGAAACAGCCAAACATGTCATGACTGGTTAAAATTTTTCATGTCAGTTCTCTACACTTTCATTTTGTAAGATTTAGAGTTCAGTTCACCACAAGTTTGGTCCAATTTTTCTAAGCTGAAGTTCAGCACACTTTACTTTATTAATTAAAAGCAAAGTATATCTTGCCTTAAGGCTACTTTTCTATTGTGGTTATATCATGTGAGCAGCATTTAACAGTTGTTCAAAGTTCAAATGATTCATTTATCACAAACAAAACCTTCCAGATACATTTCAGATTTTTTTCCTTTTATCCTCCTACAATCTGACATTTTCTCTCAGTCAGTGAGGCACTAAAAGAATTTTCATTTTAAAGGAACACCATCATATGCAAATGTGTATAATTCATACAATAAAATATAGTAATCTATAAGTGTTTCAATTTTTTGCTATATTCTGTTTTGATTTATTACTGTTATTTTAGATTTTCTTTGTATTTTGTTTTTGTTGGTTCATAGCCTATGCACTAAAGTGCACCACTACCAATGATAAATGATATTGAATTAGGCATTAGCTGCTGGACTGAGCACTTAAATCTAGGTTATTAATTTACATTATATTCATATTTTCGTTATAATAACCAGTATGACAGTGATTGAATACAACTGTATATACCAGCTGGTTCTGGTCAGGTATTTTGAGTGTCTGCTTCCTGTATTCAACTTTAATATGACAGCTGTAGTCACTAGTTACACTGCAGATTACAAAATTACATACACAGCTGACTGAAGGAGTAAAATCTGCCTTATTTCAGCCAAATGGAACATTATTATGCGGCTTTCTGCTAAGTAACATAGTAGATGGGTTTTAGAGAAGGGTTTTAATCATTATGCAATACTTTGTACGGTGTATTCAAGAAAAATATTTAATTGCTCCTCATTGCTGATGGATTTTAAACTATTACTATTATTTTTTGGTTTGTTTCAAGATAGTTAGATCTTGTTTTTACATAACAACAACGACTTCAGTGACGTGATGAATGTTTGCAGTATAAATGAAGCTCTTTGTGTTGTCGGTGCTGATATCTCCATGAGCGTACAGCTCAGGGTCCAGGTAGGAGCAGCAGTGACATCTTTTGTTCCCTGGCTCTTCCTGCTCTCTGCTGGCCCTGTGCTGGCCCTCTGCCCAGACTCTTGTCGCTGACTCGTGTCGCCTTTCAGCCTCGCCTCTGACATCAGTGCCACTGATCATGACGGTGGGGGCGGGGGGCAGTCAGGCCATCGTCTCCCTCTACAGCTCAGCCTATCTAGGATTTCACGTGAGGCAAGGTGTAGTAGGAGGATAATTAGTCTACTGATGCCTGGCAGTATCACAGTATCTCCCCCGAGCTAAAAATACATCCCTTGTGTGTACGCTTTCATATGTGTGAGGAGGGAAGCCCATGGAGGGCTGGCAGAGGTTTACAACCGGTTTATTGATGACGGAAAAACACATTCGAGCCATCTCTGCACAGCCCAGAGAAACAACAACAAACCCCCAAAGTTCAACTGTCATGCTTACAGTTTACTCTGAGAATTCCTGAAGCAGCACTCTCTTTGAGACCATGGCTTCATTTCAGCTGCAATTTGAGGATTTTTAAGTTTAAAATGGCAAAATGCAATCAATCACATCCAGCAATGCACAAAACACACATACACACAGTGTTGCCTTGTCTTCTTAAATACACCTGGTTAATTATTCACAGCCCTAAGGGTCTGCAGTCTGGCAGGGTAGGTGCCTACGTAAGAACCTGTCTTTCCTGATTTTATCTGCCAAGACTTCGTTATTGTAGGCACAGAGTCAACTGCAGGCACGTCAGAGGAATTTTTTTGGTTTTGAAGGAAGGGAGGGAGGAGGAAGGGGTCATAGAGCAGTTAAACCGACAAAACCTGGCTGATGGAGGGCCTAGGTGAAGCAGGCCCAGCCCGCTGGAAACAGATGTCAAACAGGAACTTGTGTGTTTAACGTCTCCCCCTGCAACAAGCTTCCTGGAGACACTATCTTGGCTCGATGGTGGGTCGGCCCGCAAACTGCTGCCTCATACTTTACCTCGGTCAGCCTGTGACCTACTTTCTGCTGGGACACAGAGAGTCAAAACAAAAGTGTAATAAACAAAAGGCTCACTCCTGGTCTCCCTTGCTCTCGCTCTCTCTCTCTCTCTCTAGAGGTCTTTGCAGGACATCTCAGGGGAATTGTGGGTCAGCGTTTGTTTTTTCTATCCGCTCATAACCCATGTGCAAAAACACAAGACATACTTCAAATGTGCCAGATCTGTCACAGCCACAGTCAAAACGGAAGCAAAATAAATATTTTGGCAAAGTGTCTGGTTTAAATCCAGATCTCTGCCCAGTCAGGGCCATTTATCAGAGGATTGAGTCAAAGTGGTAAAGTCTGGCAGAGCCTCTCTGTTAGACCGCGTGTACCCACATCTTTCCCATCAGCCCATGGCAGTAAAGCTCATCTCTTCCAGCTTGGTCTGTGTTTAATGGTGTCACAAGCGTACTGTATGCTCAGAGGTATTAAACATCTGAACATACTTGCTTGCAGCTACAACAATTAAAAAAAAAAAATGTAATTCTTGTTGTAGCTAAAATACAGTTTGTCGAAGCATTGACGCTTTCTGTTCTCCCTCTAGTGGAGCTGGTTTTACACAGGAACCATATCCCAGCACACAGGAAGTGATGACTTTTTACATCACCATAAGCTTTTCAGTGCTGAAAAAGAACACTGCACCTCCAGCATTTAACTGGCTGGTGAACTCTGAGTTGGAAACAGGCAAGCAAAAACTACTCTAATCCAAATTTGACATTTTACAGACAACATCCAATGTATATAAATAAACTAACCCAATAATAGAGGTACAACTAAAGTTTGTTAGCAACATTCATTGCTGAAACAATCAGGGGAATTCTGGAAATATGAAAGATATTCTGTAAATTCATGGAAAATATTTTGATCTGCATTAAATCAGGACTGAGACCTTTTATGCTTGAACCGTATTAATATAGAATGTAAACATGCTTGATAATTCAACGCCACTAAGTATGTTTAGATTATATAGAATCTATAAGAAGTCAGACAGTTGTGTTTGCATCCAGTTTTTCTCGTCAAAAGCAGTTGCTGATTTCAAATATCATTGAAATATATCTGGCGGTAATCAAGACCAAAAAGCTAACTGACAAACAAACAATCAGACTCTCCCCAGCCGAGCTGGGAAAACACAGACCAGCGCACATGTAGGTTGACAAAAGCTGCTGATAATGTGTCAGTCAGTCAGACCAGCGGCCAGATGAAGGTGATAAAGTGAGGAGAAACAGCACCTTGTTGAACACATCCACGCCAGCTGCTGCTGCTGCTGACGTCTTTTGTTCATTCAATATCCATGCTTAAGTGAGTCAACACAGGTCACATGCAAACACACACACACACACACAAAGCACAAGAGGACAAAACTCGTGTCTATAAGAAACCTTTCATCTTCATCAAACATTGCCTGTTCAAACAATTTTATTTAAATTTTCAATACAAAAAGAAAGAAAGAGATGCGTTTAACTGTAATTTCTCATCCAGTGCTTAAGTGTCTGAGGTGCTCCACTCAGACAACACTCACATTTCAACAGTAACTGTAATGCAGTGTCACAAACAAGACAACACTCTGTTCCTGCAGAGTCATGGATTATTTTTTGTCATCATATCATTGTTTGGAGGAGAAGATAGAGCCAGTTATAAATCATTACGTGTTTCCAGAAGCCCTAACAGTAGACTTTAATGCTCTGAATACAGGCTGTGAACATCTGTGGACTGAGACCTTTGATACTTTCACTGTATTTACATAGAACCTATGCCTGCTGTATCAGTAGATCACATTTAGAATTTTTAAATGAAGAAAATTATGTAAGATTTCTTTTTCCCTTCTTGTACAAGACAAAACATGTCACTGGGATTTGATTCCAAAGGCCTTACACCAAGCACTATTCTAAAGTTAGAACAGCAATGCCCAGCAATGAAATAGTGACATTGTGTGGTCTGACTGGGTCTGCAGTTCAGAACACAGTATGAGATGTGAAGCTGAAAAGGTCAACCAGCAGATTAACCTGTTTTAAGTGGACTTTGAAGGAGTGTGGGTCAGATCACATTCACTCCACAAACTAATGAGCATTTATGGCTGGGGTTGAAAAATGTGTGTCGAACTTCCTGTACCCTGGCCGTGCTCCACACACTGCCAGAGCTTGACTCACATTCCTGATGACATTTGTTTTATTACTCATCATGAGCTCATGAGCTCGACGTTTGCACTTAGCGAGCAAGCAACAGGGTGACAGGGGTCAGGTCTGGGGGATGGGACCGGGGCGGGGGATCAGTTTCGTAGAAGCTATAGACGAAAGTGTTGGCCAATTATCAGCCATGTGTTCATCGATAAGGAGCAGGAAGGGAAGGGGCAAGCAAATGAGGAGCATCAGGATAGGTTGAAGAGCAAAACAGAGCAGGAGGGTGGGAGGGAGAGGTGGGACAGGCTGACTGTGCTGGAAGTGGCTGACTCAGGCAGGGTTCACTGAGTTCAGCTAGTAAATAAGTGACTGACTCTTCTGAGCACATTCCAAGGCTCCACCTCACCCTCCCGCCCCATGTCTTCTCAGGGGGATTCTTGGGGTTTCTGGGGCTGCTATGCGCTCCCTATATCAACATTTCCAGACCTTGCTGCCAACACTGAAGGTGAGGGGGTGGGGGCGTTGCTGCTGTGTGGCTCAATCCCTTTTAGCGTGTTTGCTGCAGATGAAGACGGGGGAAATGTCTGCATACCGCCTGGCCTGCACCCATCCCCACCCCTTCCCCACCTCCTGTTTCTCGTACCCTAACAAAAACATCCTGAGGGTCCCAGTAAAATGAACCAAGTCTAGTGGAAACCACACACATGCACTCACAACGCTGCCGTTATAAAAAGACTGACGATCACACTCCCATTCGGTCACAGTGTAATGCAAACACACGCCACACACACAAAAAACATTTCTCAAGCCAAACATGGCTGTCTGATTAATACACCCCTGAAGCAATGCAGAATCTCATCGCGGCACCATCTGCCTCAGCTTTCGCTAATCACCTCAGCCAGATGGGTTAGATGTTTAGGAAGCTTGTTTTCCTGCACAATAAAAATATTCCATATTGGGCTGTAGGCAGAGCTTGTTTTTTATTTGTATTTTCAATCTAAAAAGGGAACGTGGTAGTAAATTCACTGCCTCTGAGCAATTCCAGGTGAAAGAACTCAAGACTGCTGAGCATTTCAGGTTTGGGATGCAATACTGCCAACAAAGAAACACTCAGCAGGGCAATTTTTGCAAGGGGCAGAAAAAAAATTATGCTATGAAAGAAAAAAAAAAAAAAACAACTCCAGTTCATATTCAGATTTACAGCCTGCGTTGACAATGGGGCTCTGAATTGGCAGCACTTTACCGTCGAAATCCACTTCTCAGCACATTTGCTCTCAGGTCTTCGTCAGGTCTTCATCTTATTCAAGACTTATTTTTTTTGCCCAGATCAGGGAAAAGAGAGTGTGGTTCTTTCATACCACCACAGCACAAATAATTTAATTTCTATGGTGAAAGTAGAAATTTAAACCTCTGCCGCCTCTATGAGTCAATTAAATAAATAATTTATTCATTCATTCATCCTCAACCGCTTTTCCATTTCCGGGTCGTGGGGTGCTGGAGCCAATCCCAGCTCACACTGGGTGAGGGCGGGGTCACCCTGGACAGGTCACCAATCCATCACAGGGCCAACACACAGAGACAGACAGAGACCAACAACCACTCACACTCAGACCTACGGACAATTTAGAGTCACCAATTAAACGAAACATGATGTCTTTGGATGGTGGGAGGAAACCGGAGTAACCGTAGGAAACCCACACAGGTACGGAGAGTGAACATGCAAACGGCACACAGAAAGGACCCAGGCTGAGAACCGAACCCACGGGCAACAGCACTAACAATTATGCAACTGCGCTTCCTAAACAAATAATTATTTTAATTAATTTGATTTCTTAAATATAAAACTAGACCTCCCTGCGATGGACTGGTGACCTGTTCAGGGTGTACCCCGTCTTTGCCCAATGTCAGCTGGGATTGGCTCCAGCACCCATTGCGACCCGGAAATGGATAAGTGGTAGAAGATGAATTAATGAATTAATAAAAGAAGATACAGTGGGAATTCAAAGCAGCTTCACTGTTGGCAGGTTCAAACCTCAGCTGATGCCACCTGGGACTTTTTTTTTTTTTCATCAACACGGGCTAGAGTTCGAACATTCCTGAGCTGAAGCCCAAAATCCTGAGAGCGGTGCCTGAAGTAAACTTTCTCTGAGACAATGGCGAAAGGTTGAAGTCGAGGGGAGCGGGGGCCTTTGCAGCTCCTAATGTATTCCAAGGAGATTTCTAAAGTGCTTCCCCGCCAAATGCCCCACATAATGGTTACCATGGTTACGAGTCCTCGGATCCAGGGCTGTGGTACAGAAATGAGCTGGCAGAACAATGCCCCCCCCACCAACTTCCACCACATTATGAAACATTTTTCAGTCGACTCCCTTTTTCCTTTCCGTGTCAGAAGGTAAGTAAACTCCGATTTACAGAAAAGAAAATCCGCTTTTGTCTCTGTCGTGTTTCCGTCTCCGCTGTTCCCATGGTCCACGGTTACAGCTCCAAATGTCCTTACAGCCTTTTTTCCCTTTCATCCAGAGGCATCCTTTCAGTCTATGGTCTTGACAACACAGCAGGAATTTGCATGCATCAGTAGTGTGGTTGAAAACAACATCCTTAACAGAATCCACAAGTCTGGAAAGCCACAACCTTTTGGAGGGCTCATTTGGATTTCATCAAGGGTAAAATAATTTAGCATTATTCTTCTACCTACAACTTATTATTCATGGATGGTTGTCCTCAATAATCAGTTCGAGTTTGAACAAACGTTGCAGCTAATTCATGTTTAACTCATTGATCCACAAAGTAGTTTGACAGAAGAGAAGGAAAGCACCATAGTGAAGGGCCTGTGGTTGTCAACCAAGCATATGATGTAACACTAAAGGGGGAATCATGGTTAAGCACCATTATGACCATTGGCATAGTTTTGGCACCCACGGTTGAAGGCTATGTGAACGGTGCTGACAGCTGCAGGGTGACATCCCACTTACAAACTTGCAGTCACAAGCAACAAAGACTGCAGGCTGCGAACACAACATCAAACACTGGGAGGACAATAAGTCTAGTCACTGAAGGATCTGGCTCTAAAATGAGACGTCAATCATTAGAAAAATGTCAACTATTCATAGCAACGGCGCAAAGTTTAGATATAAATAAAGATGTCTTGTTTCGCACAGCTCTGACCGCTGTTAGAGCGAGATCAGAAATGTCTGGCAGAGAAGTCATTAAAGCATCAATGCACGCATTTCAGACATCAAGTTAACTTTCCTCGTCATGATTAGTAGGGCATTATCCTGTCGTGTATTTAAAACATAGAAGGAATTCTGACAGGAAGAATGAATAACAGATTTTCACCGGGCAGCCTGCATGACAGAAAACTTAATTAGCATATAGTTGCAAAATAATTGATGCTTGGCAGTTTTTTGAGGTAATAACTCATTTGGAGGCAATTTGGGGAGTTGATCTCAAACACAGCCAACTGGCAACATGCTAGCACTTGTCCATCACCATAGCCCTCTCAGAAAACTTAACTTATTAACTTATTTTGTCCACAAATTTTGCGAAAGAGATTAAGTTAGCATAATAGCATAATAGATTCAAAAATTTTGTCTTTTTAAATGCTGGAGCAATCATGTCTTGATGGGAAATTTTTTTGAAAGGTAGTGGCTTTTTTTTTTTTTTTTTTTATTGTATTTCGGTCACAGTTATTGCCAAAATGTATTCAATAAGGCAATTAATTTGGTTTAAATTATCCAGTTCCACCTTTGCAAATGTGAAACATAATTCATACTGATCAGTAATGAAGATAACTTCCCTTCCTCAGCATTTATAAGCAACTTATTCATTATATCTCTGTCCTTTCCTGACAGACTTCACTGTTTGACTTGACTTGCTTGTTAAAAGCAGAAATCAAGCTGTGCAAGTTAATGCCTGAATGAAATGAAATGAACTCTGCCCTCAGAAATTGATCAAAGGAGTCCACTGTGTCTCAAGACCTTCTGTAAACATTTCCTAAGTTTGATTTGGTGAGAAAAACAGCAGGTAGCCTTCACAGCTATATGGTGCCTGTTATCAGTGTCTGCAGCTTTACTGAAGCACTGTGCACTTTTTCTGCACATTGGATCCATAATGACACAAATTATGACATCAAAGTTCAGGATTTGGCTGTATCTTGTCATACAAACTAAGTATCTTTGCGTAAGTCCTCATATGGAGCATCTCCTTCAATCCTGCATTAACATACATAGAAGCACAGACACGCATAGTTCCCAGAGACAGAAGTCACATATGCACAGACAGAGAATATAAGACTTCTTGACAGCTCTAATGAGAGTGAGAGGAGGGGATATAATGGAATCTAAATAACACATGTGCAGGCCTCATTAAAATTACCCTGTGTGCTTGTTCATTAAGTCTCCTCTTGTTTCACCTTTATCACTCAAGGTGGGGTGTGAGGGGTTGCCACTGAAGTCTACAGCCAATGTGCTTCAGGACACATTAGTCCACATTATCATTCATTTCCATACAAATTTAGTTTCTTTACTGCAAATTAGCGACACATTTTTTCTTAGTGGTTTTCCTGAGCTTTTCAAATGCGAAACATGATTTTACATGATTATAACTTAGAAGTAACAATTTTACGCTTACAAGTGTAAGTCTCTACATTTAAGAACTAATATAAGACTTAGACAAGCTCTGAACTTGCCACACAAAATATTTTGAATATATATGGAACTTTTAGGAAATGACTCATAATACCAAGGAAAAAAAAGTATTTTAAAGCTCAAATTTTTCCTAAATGTTGTTTTAGCGTTGATATCCAAAAGAAGATATATTTGTACTTTGCGGTCTTCTCTGTGGATCTCTCGTAACAACAGCCAATGTAAATAAAGGCTCAGAGGATCTGCTTCACTGTGACATCACAAAGTTCCACTAGTCCTGAAGTCAATGTTTCAAGGCTCAGTTTCTGAATACTGCTGAATGATATGAGCATTTCATTTCGGACTAAACATTTTGCCACTTTCACTCTGTTAATATGCGAGACCTGCATTATAAACCAAGACCACATAGGTCTATTTACATTTGAATGTTTGAGTGGCAAATTAAATATTAGAATCACTCATTATGTCATAAATTATTGGCTGCAGTCCGACTTCTATCTAAATATAGAGGTAAGCGGTTAAGGACTTTCATTCTGTACAACTGATATCAAAAACAAATCCTCTCAGGTGTTAAGCTGCTGCAGCCCCTGCGTCTGTGCAGGAGTTACCATAAGCAACGATACTAATACCGTATCATCCAGACCTCCCTGCAGCACAATGAGCACAAAACATGCATCTGTAACAGGAGCTGGTGAAGCCATGCGAAGGCGGGAAAACGCAGGCGAAAAGCTTTCAGGGGACGCAAGAGAAATCCAGTTTGATCATGCAGATTATTAGGTCAAAGTCAGACTGAATCTTGCCTCTCTTCACTGTGTAGTTTTATTCCTCTGTGGCAGGTTCTGAAGTCAAATATGTCCGTCTTGTCTGAAGTGTGACGCTGGTCATGGGACAAGCTTGCAGAATCCACATCCCACCCCTCACTGGCAAGAGCAGAAGTCTATTAAAATAAATCTGTGCACACGTCCCACCCCAATGTGTGCGCTAGACATTACCTTATACAAAACTAGCACGCTCTGGTGTCTGCTGGCCCAAGAGCAGATTTTAGCTCCCCTGCTGCCCCTGACATAAACCCCACCTGTCTCATTTACCCTGCAGCCCCCAACCTCAGGCCTGACCTCTCGTCAGTTTTTGTGCTCATGATCTCACATGACTCAACAAATAACCGCCAGGTCTTGGAGCAGGGCCGTCTGGAGCCTGTTTTTTTCCCAAACAGGGAGGAGATTGACTTTGAGGAAGGGACCTGGAGTGCAGCCCTCTATTTGGCCCGCATTGCCCTGCTTTTCAGGGCCCTGATGAATCTTGGCTAAAATTAAAAGCAAAAAAGTGGCCCTTGACAGGCGGATGAATTAACTCAGTGGTGTTTCTCCCACTAAAACCTAGGGGCCATGTTGTGCAGCATCTCTGTGTTCCTGTTGATGCTTTAGAAAACAAGGGTGGCATGCACGGCCTCGAGAGCGCAGTCTCTCACCAACAACACATCCCCTTTTCCATGTGTGTGTGTGTGTGTGTGTTGGTGGGGGGAGGCTTGGCGAAGGAGCAGAGCAAATGCAAGATGAGCCAAATGAGTGGGAATCGCTGCAATTTGGCAACTTTTTATGGGCCCTTTCACCCTTTAAACTTTCAATGCTTTTGCTCTTTTAGGTCTTTTTTTTTCTCCCAAGGTTATTTATACCTTGGCCACACCAAAATTGCATCAATTAGCAGATAAGTGTTACCACCAGTGGGCATAGATGTCAGATTCTCACATCACATCTACAACATGTAAAAAACTTGTTGAATGACCTCTGCAGCCATGAATGTCCAAATCACGTGACTTTACATACTTCATTTCGTTAATAAGTGGTTAAAAATGTGTTATCCTGAGGTAGTGGAAATCACATTACATTAGACCTCCTTAAAAAGATTAAGGTTAAATCCCACTGCTTCCTGTTTCTAAGAAATTCAGTCAGCTTTCACTTTCTTCTTCGGCTGGCTGTTTATTTTCTTCTCTTCTGATACGTGTATATGTTTTTGTTTCCTGTGTGGGTGTTGTGAAAAATTAACGTGTATATGAATATGGTGGTGGTGGTGACTGATTTCAGTACACTGCAGTTCGATTCTGGATCAGGCTAGCAGGGGCACATGTATGTATGCACACATACGCATATCTATGTGTAAACGTGTCCTTGCACTGTATATAAATACAAAACAAAGAGACACTGTGAAGTTGTAATTGTGAAGTTGCACATATTTCATCCCTGCATGTTGGCTGTATCTAATTTGACACTTACTTATTTTTAATGCTAACTGCGTTCTTGGGTTTATGGGATGAACAAACTGGCAGTTACATCCACTTGTATGCAGACTTTTTTTCAGGCTCACCGTTCTCTGTTTTCACACCAAGCAACACTGTTGAACACCCTCAAGGAGAGAGTGCAATACTTGAAATCCCTCCCAGACACTGTAGATTTTAAATCTGCTGCTAACACTACAGATGCATATATCATCCTTTGCTAACAGTGACCCTGGTGTGAGGCTCCTGACATTCCTGGCCACTATAAATACAGTAGTAGTAGTAGTAAAGCACCTGGTAGCCCCCGGCAAATGAACAGAAGTAGCACTTTGCAACCGCTGCACACACGTTGGCTGCAGAACAAAAGACCGAAAAGGCAAGACGTGATACATGATACGACCGTTTTAAAAATAGACTCACCTCTGATGGACAGGGCAGTGTTTCACTGCTCCTGCTTTAGATCCTGAGCGGCTGCAGCTAAGATTCCTGGAACTAAGCTCAGGACCGAAAATAGAAAAGAAACCATTTTTTGCGCCATTTAACCATTTCTAGTTACCTAAATCGGATCAGGAAGCCTCTGTGTGTCTATTGGAACTTGAGAACTGAGGCGATCAAATGTTCTCACGCATGTCAAAGCATAAGAACGTCCTGTTTTATTTTTTGGGCGGGGGTGGGACTGGGATGGAGGTCCATTTCAAAGGGGTCCTGTGTTATGTGAAGCATAAATGATCTGCTTGTGAAGTCTACCTTTTCAAGGGAGATTTCTTTTGTTTTGATGTCACAGCACAAGGCATACTATGCCGAGGATCATCATCAAAACATTACATCATGCCAGAAAAATGCATGAGAGGAGCTGCAAGGTTTTCCAGCTGTGGTTTGCTGTGAATCAATCAAAGCTGCAGCACGAGAAGAGAGGAATTAAGGGGTGTGGGGGGGGGTCCTCTGAAAAACTTCTTGATTGAGGGGATTAGACATCTGAATCAGGCTTCGGAGGTGGTCTTGCTAAGAATGAATAATTAAATGGGATCGGACATTATTGTCACAAAACAAGGTGGCTTTTAATTTAAAAAGGGAATTTTTAGCGCCATCAACTCTGAAATAGCTAAAATACACTATTTGGTTTCCTTTTATTTCAGGCAAGCAGATTTCTGATCAAGGAACTTGAATTCTGCTGAAGAGTAGCACTTATTCATACAGACACAATTGATTCAAAGACATTCCAACAATATAGTGGGAATAATTTCTCCCACTCTGTGTCATAAGTACACGCAACATGCCTCGCAGTGACAGAAACAATGGCTTCCTTCACTGCCTTTTCTACTGGGCTAGAGATGGGAGGTGCATCATGGGAAGCAGACGGGGCAGACAGACTCAGTTCAGTTGAGCGAAGATACTTCAGAGAGGCCCCGTGCAAACCCAGGCAACAAGCAATGACACTTAAACTTCCAGACATGGGCCATGTGTGAATTATGTGCTTGGATTACTCCTGCTTTGTAAAACACAGAGCGCTGAGACTGGATCAGAGACCAAGCACTTCACAAATCCTCTCCCACTGCAGATCAACATGCACTTATTTAAAAGAAGAGCTTACTGCTGTCTGTACAATTTCCTTTCTTTTTTATTTCTTTTGTTGTTTTATATTACCTGTATATTTGCTTGTTTGTTTGTTTGGTTTTTTAAGACACTGCAAATTATTTTAGAAAGGGTAGAGATAACACAACTGTAGCAGTTTTAATGCAATTCATACAACACAATGTTTGTCTACTTTTGTCCAGCTGTTTTTTCTTTTGGAAAAAAGAAAGTTGCTTTTGAAAAAAGGATGGTAGAAATTTTATTTGTGTGACTTGAGAAAATGAGAATTAATCTTAAGTACACGAAACCCCTAATATCTGTACTCAGGTAAAAAAAAACATGAAATAAGTATCTGTTTCTAATGTTGTTTGAAGATATTTCTCTCTAACTTTTTTCTTTAAATGGTTTCTAGAACTAAAGACGCTTCTAAAATCCTTAACAGGAAGTGGGAAGTTATTTCCGATTTTAGCTTCCTGTTTGAGAATAGACAGCTAACAACTAATTCAAGTCACAGTGTAGTATTAGACCTCACTTTTTTGTGGTGACAATTCAAAGGTACCATATTGTCCAGAGGTTTCTGTATTCAGAAACTGAGACTCAAACCAAGCAATCAGGACCTCTGGAAAGCAGGCATGCCGTCAGTCATGCACTTAGCCACCCTCACAGGGACACACCATGCTTCCTTGCAGGGTTTTATATTCTCTGTGCATTTTGAACTCTTTCTGAGTGATTGAATAGAATGAAAATATAGCAAATTTTAGGAGAAAAATTGTGAAGATCCCCTCTTCTGATTGGCCCACCAACCTGTTGTTACAGAGAGATGCATAATAGAGGAGATGTAAAACTGCATAATGCTTTTGGGAAATGATTTTCACAAACCCATGAAACACACAACATTTAAGTGTGATAACGCGGTATTGCACTTTCTATTCAACAATTAAGCAACAATTAACAATCTCAAAGTGCTCAAAGAGGAACGATTAAGCAACAATTAACCCTGTCGACCACCTTCCACATGGTGCTACAAACTGGAGAACATCACGTTAGCCATCAACTGTTTGAACAGTCCATTCACTTACAAGTCACACTGCTCAGGAGGAGAAGCTGTGCTGCTATTTATGGGGCTCAAAAAGACAAGCCTGCTATTGTCAGCGCAGATTCCAACTAGACATGGTCGTTCCTGACATTTCCCTGTCTCAGCTTCTGTTGTTACTAGCTAGTCTTAGCCTTCCCCCTTCATACAACAAGATGTTACGGCGTACCTAAAGATCCTCAGAGCTCTGCTGTGGAGCAGTGGGCAACAATATCAGCCCACTGGCCGGCCTATACACGTATAGTGCTACCTCCCCCCTCACAAACAAATTGCAGTGTTTCAAGAGTCAATCTGTGCCACCACTGAAGTTAATTAAAGAGTAGAGGGGGCACTGGCGCTGCAGAATACTGATACATAACAAATGTTTCTTCTTTGATAATTATGTTGGCAAAATAAAGACAGGAGTTGAAACAATTGCAGATGGATGGCTCAGAAGGAAATATTTGAACTTTCAGTTTGAATCCAGACACATGTTTTACTGTGTGAGGTCCATGGACCCGTACGAGGCCAGAGCAGTGCAGCACACCACAACCGCCAAAAGTAAAAGTATCCACGCTGAGCTAGTCTCAGGCCATGACACACCGATGCCAGCTCTCCACGTGGTCTTGGCTGAAGCACTTTGACACTTTAACTTCACCACTTGCACTAAGCCACAAACTCTGGCTATGAAACTAACAGCTCCAGGAAAAAGAGCTCCTTTGTATTTGCCTGAAGGCCGCGGAGAAAGGTGGCAATAAGAACGCTGACATGTAAACATGCACAACACACGTGAGAGCAGCCATAAAGAGATATATGAACAAAATGTCACTTTGGAGATATACAGTAGTTTCCCCAATTCAAATGTGCTTTCGTCAGTTTCTTTGTCTGGATCTACTGTTAAAGGAAAAAAAGAGATGCAGGTTTCCTTCTCTATTTTTTTCAAGGGTTGTTGATAGTTCTTAGGAAGAGAGAAAGTCAGATTAATTAACACTGAGTATTGAGCCTGTTTCAGCCACAACTTTAACACCTGCAAAGGAAGTCAGAGAAGGAAGCTTGATTTCCCTTGCAACAGTTAGTTATAAATGGAAATGTTAATTTTGACAAGAATTTATTAGTCTCGGACTATGTGGTTTGAAGCTCGCATTAGTCTTCAGAAGCTCTCAGATCCTCTGCTCAAAGTCACAAATTTTTTGCTTTTAAACTAATAAATGTTGCTTCAAATCAGCAGTGAATTGCCTAATATACAGAATAATACACCCATACATATTGTTTCTGCAAGAGTTAACATTTTAAATCCAGATAAATGAAGATTATATATTGTCAGTATATAACAACAGCAGCAGCGTCAGATTTTTTTTTCCGCTTGTGTATCATAGAGACAAATGTTTGCCTCGCTTTCACACAGTCTAACCACAACAGGAAAAAATAAAACACAGCCTTCCTGTCAGCAGAAAAACGATCTTTTGACAAATAAAAACTAAAGAGCTACTTACAGACTTGTCCTTCATGTTCATAGAGTGATTGGTGATCGTTTATCCAACCAGCAAACGATACACACTGTCACACTGACACATCTGTGCCACCATCAGTCAGAACGATGGGAGGTCAGATATATGATTGGCAGGTCGGTGGTGCAGGGGAGGTGTGGTGCTGGGGGGAGGACGTCACCTTCAGTGTGAGCAAAACCCACCTATCAAGACTTCTGGGAGGAGATTATCCGCTAGAATTATTATTTACATGGGGAACACGAGCATTTTCAGAATGACAACAAAAATGTAAAAAAAAAACAAAAACTATTTCATCATCTTTTTGAATTCAGGGAGAAACTATTTTAAAACCATCAACCAAAATGTCTCCTACTACTTTCAGGGAAAGTTTACTAGTTCAATCAGGGATTTTCTGAAAAACTATAAAAAAATAAGACAAAAAGGAAAATGGAAATTTTTGATGATTACAAAAATGTGTTCCTGACACATTCACTTTTCTTTTTTTCTTTTTTTTTTTTACATTTAGGAATCTTAAGCTTTTACTACACTGCTTTTGAGGAAGCTCATTTTTCATGTTGGGCTGGACTGATTTTCAGTCTAACAACTTTCCATTATTTCAGAATTTTGCTAATTATTTTAATACTTTTGCAAGGAAAAATAAATCTATTTGACAAAAATTAAGTTTCAACTGGAGAGACTTTGCACTGAAAGACCAGGAAAACTGATTGAAATTCAAGGCTGCACTAAAAATAAACAAACAAATAAAAATAAAAATTGCAATTTGACCAAGTCCAAATAAACAGGTCCTGCAATGTTCTGCTACAAAGATGGCCCAGATCATATTCTCCAGATGAACATTTGATATTCTTTTATTGGTTCAAAAACCAAATGAATATAATTTATTTTTTTTTAATTCACTGAAAATTAAATTCAAAAACAGTCATTCCAACTGATATTGTCTCAAATTGCACAAGGATATTTTTTTTGCAAGTCTTGAAAAAACAGAAAACTGCTACGACCAAGTGCAGAAGTGAAACTGCTATGGACAGAAATAAATTATATATAATCATCGGTGGCAACAAATATTAGGCCACATTATTTTATTATCTCTTCAAAACTTTGTCATTAAGTAACTGTTTCCAAGCTGAACCGAGGCCTGTATCTGTTGGATGCTTTCTGCTGAACTGGAAATCCAAACTAAGACAGATGCAGTTGCTGTAATTTTGTTGGGATCAAGAGATGAAGTCAGGTGACTTCGCTCAATGTCTGCATTAAGATTAGGTTGGCATCGTGTAAGGGTCAACAAAACAACACTAACACAAACCACAACCTTTCCAGTAGCTGAACCCAGAACTTCAACCAACCGCAACCACCTGGATATTGTCATAACAATTAAGGTCTGGTTTATCTGCTGCAAATGCCATTACAATGAAGGTCCTCATTGTGAGGACCTGGTAATCAGTTTAGATCTGCCTCAGAGCAGCTCTATGTCTATGAGCTTGTGGTTACACAAATCTTTCACTTTTCAATCCAGATCACCCATGAAAGCTCCTCTTTCTTTTTTTTCTTCTTCTGACTGTCCCACCAAAATCAAGTAATAACCATAAAGCAGCTCAACCTGAACATGTGCTTACACTTCACATTCGTAACACAGATAGGATGATGACGATAATGATGATGATGACGGTTGCTGCAGCACATTGACGAATCACATTTTTTGAAAAACACGATGCAGAGCGGAGGATGATAGATTACAGCCTGCTCCCTGGTCTGTCACTGTGAAGAAGATGACTGAGAGTTTGGCTTAAAGCGCAGCGTAAATGTTCCTCTTGTACTGTGTCTGCTGCAGCAATACGCATCACGGTGTTCAAACAGACTTAGGTATCAGACCAAGCAGCAGACGCTAAGCATGATGAGAACCAATTTGCTTCCTTCCCTGAAGACACAATCCCTGAGTGAGATGAAAGGAGAGCAGTGCTACTGTAATCCATCTAAATAGCTGCCTTCTGCAGCCTTTCATGCAGCCATGACTATTGATCTCTGCTCTGTCTGTCTTTGTTTCTTATTGCTTCGTCTTCGCTGCCTTTCATAGGCAATCCTCTGGAGCGGGACTTTCAACAGCCTAAAGAACAAATATCATGCTCTCACTAATTAGGTTTATTTTCACCAACCGAGTATCAAAGTCACATCACTGATCCATCATTTCTGTCGGTTTTAGCCTTTAAATTATGCTGACATTCATGTATAACTGATTAAGTTTAGGCTTTGTTTAACATTGTTTTATCCAATTAAATATAATAAACGTAGGTAGGATCAAGTCTCCACACTGAGGACACAAAAACAGTTCCAAAGCAAAACTTCCACAGACTGTGTTCATTATCGTAGAATAAAAAACTTAAAAAATGGCATATTAATACACTATTTCACACTCTTTAAACTTCAGACTTTAACATGAAAATATTCCCCACATCTGTTTGTGTCAACCCTTTGTGATGTCACTTCACCTCTTTGAGCTGCTGTGTTGAAGCCTTCAGTTTGTAATTTTCTCATCATCATATTGTTTCTTTTAAGTGGAAACCATATCTGGGGGAGAAGGTGGAGCTGAGTTAGGGCTGAATCTGACCTGTTCTGTATTGACCTGTCCTGATTAGGTAGTACAGTCTACCTAATCAGTCACAGAGTAGTCCCTGCCCCTAGAATCCATCCTCTGCTTAATGGTCTATTTTCCTCTAAATGGGACCATGATTTAAAAAAAAATATTACTTTGTATTGTAGACTTGAAACTAAAGACTGAGATCATGAATTCATCAGGTGTTTTGTGTTTCCACATCCAGATTGTGTATTGCTGAGAATCTTTTCTCTGAACTTGTTCAAGATAACAGCTGTAGTCTTCTCCAACTGAAGTCCATGCACATCAACTAAGAGATGAAAAGAGTGAGGCAATATTCTCCAAAAACCGAATATATGATTCTTACAGTGAAAAATGTCCAAAAATGTGTATTTAACTTGATTCAATCTGCAACTAAATACAGTCTGTATGACATGTTTCTGAGGGGTCTGTAGTCTCAGCCTCATGAATCATCATAGTCACGTGACTATTTTGGTCACAAATGCGTCACATTATACTTACATCTTGCAGATGGAATGTATGTAAAGTAATGTGTAAGAATAAAAATACAGCTTGCTCTGCCTTTAAATAGAATAATAATGTCATAGTGTTAATTAAAGAAAGAGTTTCATTTCATCAGTAAAACAATGAAAGCTGCACCTGCGGTGCTGACAGCAGACTGGGGAGGGAGAAGGGGATGTTCTAATTCTGCAGATCATGGCCATTTGTATTAAGGTTTCAGTCTCAGTTTCAAAATCGTTACACCCCTATTAGCTATTGAAATAATTAAATGATTTTTTAACATCATTCAGTTGAGGAGCAACGTCATCCTAAAGATTTATGACAGGAAACTGATGTGAAGAAATGTGAAGCCTGACCGGCTGCTGATATAGATTTAATAACAATAACAATGAAGCAATTACAAAACTGTGCATATGTACAGTTTCGAATAAGTAGCATTATACTGAGTGCACAGCGACCAATCACTGATGCTTCACTTTGATTTGACTATAACATGTCACAGGAGATGATCAACCAATGTGTTACAGTTCAGCTGGCATGTATTCGTGCATGTGTCTCTGAAGAACCATAATTCCAGCCTTAGGTGCAAATGTTACCATCAACACAACATGAATTTCATCAGCCCCCTGAGTCCATGAGGGTGAACTGCTCTTGCCATTTTTCTGCGGGCACCCTGTGTCTAAACAGTATGTTTTGCTACCCTAATACGATCATTTCATCACATTTTACACGATCAACTAGACGGCTGGGTATTTGGTCACACAGAAATTGGAATCTCACAAGTGCAATTCAGTTTGAGAGTTTGCACCGAAAAATTCAGCTTAAACAGCTTCAACGTATTTACAGACACAAACATTTGTTCTTGTTTTCATCAGTTGTTTGGTAAAGAGTTGAATCTGTCAACCCATATATGGTCTGTTGGTGCACCTAATTAACTAAAGTCTAGTTGACATGAACAAAAAAGTTTATTTGGTGCAACTCGAGACAGAAATCCACTTGTGCTTTTGTAGAATTGATTTTCCTGTTCTTTCGCTCTTTTATTGTGCTGTGTTTATGAAAACAAAACAAAACAAAACACATCATAAAAAAAAGTATGAGTCACAGCGGGCCACTAGAGTCCACAGACAGGATCTCCACCTATGGCTGCCTGCTGTTAAATGGCATGAAGCCACCAACACCGGCAAATCCTGCTGATCTCGTTGTGAGGTTTTTAGTTAACAGTAAAACACGACGGCTCGTTGCAGGAAGTGGGCACTTAACTGCTACCCACCCCCACCCCCTCAAACCACCTGTGCTGGTCTCATAGGAGCCCCCTCCTTCTTCTTCTGTCTACGCCGACAAAAACTCCTTTACAGCTGCACTCCTTCACCAAACCGCATGCCGAACAGTCTTTGTTGTTTCACACTCGACTCGTCAGCGTCAGAGATATGAGATGGTTTACAGCACTCTGCCTCAACATGTATGCAGGCGTTAAATGGTTGGTTTACCGAAAAGAAAAATAAAATACATATTTACCTCAAGACGCCATTCATCAGAATGACTTTTTGAAGCAACATTAGAGATAGTTTGAAGATATTTGTCATCAGTAATAAAAAAAAAAAAAAAAAAAAAAAAAAAAGTTGGGTCATAGCCAGCTGATTCTTTAAAAAAGACACTCAATGGACCAAACAAAATTGCGTTCATGTTTCCAAAGAAAAGAAAAAAAAAAAAACTGTTACATTTAACATCTTTATTGACTGATCATTTTCTAGAAATGTTTGATAATCTGAATAATGCTTTCAGTTTTCTGTAAATCATTAAACAAATTAATGTGTAATTCATATTTTATTGTGCTTGCACAGAAAAGAAATCTTTTAAACTGATAAACAAAAGTAGCTCTATAGAATTTCTGTATCCATGACAAGTGTGTGTTATTTCTTCATGACAGCTACACTCTCTAGTTATGGTAATAATGACAAACTGCTGGAAAACCAGAGTGAACATATGGAAAGTCTCAAACCACAGAACGAGTCAATATCTACTGCTCCTTATTATTTGTAATGTCGTTTTTTAAAGCCTATTGTCCCTGTCAGGATCCAGTACTAATCATGGATCAGAACTGGTCTGATCCTCTGAAGTTAACCCATGTCAGAGCAGGTTAAGAGATAAAAATAGGTTACCATGGTAATTTGCCCCAAGAGGAGGCAAACCACCGTTTCTGTCAGTTTAGGGGAAAACTACTGTTTGTTTGTCTTCCTGCAGAGCAAATGCATACAGGCTGTTTTTTTTTTTTCCTAGTATCAAAATGAAACGCATATTGTTTTATTTATTTTTTTACAGAAGCTGTAGACGTGCTAGATTCTGCTTAACTTAAAGCATTTAAGGCGGAAAATAAAATAGTTTTAATTAGCAGTTAGGGAGTCTTGGCAGAATTTACATAAAATAATTAAATACAGTTGAGTAAACCTGTTAGCAAATGTCAATTAAAATAAAATTTCCATTTTTTTTTTTTGAGGTCAAAAGAAATATTTATATTTAACATTGCATATAATATTTTATTAAATGTTTAACAATTGAAGACACCAAATTAAAAAGTTTATGCAAAAATGTGAAATTTGAACTCTCCTCACCTTTTACATGAGAAAATATGCTGTAGGTCCCATATAGTCTAGTTCACTTCTTCTTTGATTATAAGTTAGGTCTATGAAATGTAATAATAGTGTATGTTCTCAGTTCAAAGAGAAGCCTTAGAAAGGATAAATAAAATGAAACTGAGATGGTTTTTGGTTTTTAAAATCACAACTATATCTTCTTATGGATATCCAGACTAAAAATAATGTGATAAAACCACAGGAAAACTGTGAAATATGGGACCTTTAACTGGAAAAACCTGGTGCCAGAAGTTGCTCATTTAATTACCTTGCAGCTCTTACAAGTTCACAATCAGTGATACCACAGATGCATTGAGGAAATCGCCGAGACACGTATCGCCATGAAAAGAAAATTGTCTGTACGACTGGATGCTGTAGAGTGTTAATAGAAGAAATGTGTCTTGCTGTACTCTGAATGAACTCTGTCACTGTGAAGAGCTGCACTGTGCTGTTGAGTTCATGATCAAGTTCAAGATGAGCTGTAATGACATATGTGAACCAAGACGTCCTTTTTGTCATCACTAAGGAAACAAACAAGAAACCAAACTTCTGAGTATCAAATGATCAATAGTTATTCCCCAACAATTTGTTTGCCCCGAACTCAGAGTAGCTTATTATTATTATGCTGATTATTTTCTATTTATATCCTACACATCAGATGCAGATGTCAGGGCTTCATGTAAACACGCCTCACACACACAAGGGGAGGGTTTTGTTTTTGTAAGGTGTCTCTAATGTGCAAAGCAGAACAAATAAATCCATTTGGGGAGGAATTCTGATCTCTATCACATTCCAGTTCATGGAGATCAGTGACAGAGGACGACGTCTTGCCACGGGGGTCGTTCCAGCGCTCCCCCTACCCCCCTTTGCTAAAACAATGATCTCATTCCCCTTGCCAGGAATCCGCTGATTGTTTGAAATACCTTCCACTATGCTCGACTGAGCACCGCTTCTTTTTCCCATCGACCAGGACGACAGAGGGAGAGAGAGGTGGTGGCGGAGGTACAAAATGACCTTGGCAGGAAACGTCAAGCCCTTTACCAAGATGGGAGCTAGCACACTTTGGCCCCTGACTGCTAATGATTTGGAATAAAACACTCATACATGACAATATAGCAACTGGTTAACAGAGGCTCACCAGAAAACACAGCAAATGATTATTAATGGTGAAGTTGAGGAAAGATTTACATTGAAACTAAGCTGTCCAAAAATATGAGCAAGACTGTTTCAAGATTTTGACGGCAATGTTAATGAGTAGGCGATAAAAATTGCAACAGCATCTCCAGTTAATTCTTGCCCAAATGTCAAATTGACAAAGATAAAATGTAGAGATTGAAAAGCAATGTAAAGAATATGAGTAATTTTTTGTATACAAATACATTTTTCTTATGACAAAATCCCTTGTTAATTGAGAAAATGTCACAAGGAGCATGTGAATTTGTTCATCTGATAGCACTTTAATTCTAAATACAGATGAAGTTCTAAGATTTGAAAAAAATTCACTTAGAGCAGTCAGTTTTTCAGCTGCGTTAAACTTGAAGTGTGAAATTGAAATAAATTGGATATGATATCATATAATACCAGCAGGAAATATTGGTCAACCAATGTATCGATTGGAGAAGAGAAATGGCGCAATATGTTTGTAGCACCCCAGCATATGTTTGACGACAAAATTCCTTTGAATTTTGCATGTAGCTGGCCTGAAATGTTCTTTGATATTAATATTCCGAAACTCTCACTGCTGTGTTTGTCCAGAACATGAACACAAACACAAAATATATGTACAGAGTTTTCTAATCAGAATTTTTACCCTGCCAGAATCCCAGTGTAATAACTTTCACCTTTGATAACCCAGTAAGACTGAGAAAACAGCAACATTGCTGAGCTTTTTGCCGTTGCTGTGCATACTGCAATGTCAGTGAACAAAACAAAAGAATGTCAAATTTGAAGATGTTACCTCAGACTTCAGAAGTTCGAAGTTGTACAGAGCAGCTTTCTTCCGCTTTGGCACGAGTGTGTCAAAACCCAGGCTTTTTATTCTAGCAAGTTTAACATACAAGTCTTTATATTTAGACAGACATAGTTTATGACCAACAACCTATACATGTGTTGGATATGGTATATGTATTGTTAATGTATATAGATATGTATTTAAAGAGGTGTGACACATATTAACTGTAATTTAGCCAAAAATGTACGGGAAACACAAACCACTGAACTTTCCAATTGATTTCCTTTAGTTAGAGTCTAGTAAACTTTTAACATTTTATTTACTTTATTAATTTTGTATGCAGATTCATCAGTTTTAACATCTTAACATTTATGCAATTAACATTTTTGATAATTAAATTTATTTATTTTTTTTCTATATTTGATTTATTTATTTATTTATTTTAACTGTTTGATTGGGGATCCAGTCTTGCTTTTTTATCTATATGGTGGCCAAATTATGCCATGTGAAATTGGTTATCAAAATCACTTTTAATAAAATATTAAAGAATCAATATGTGACTTCAGCAATACATTTATATATATATATATATACATACACATATAAAAACACTACAGGCCAAAAGTTTGGACATACTTTCCTATCATTTGAATGAGACAGTGTGTCCAAACTTTTGGCCTGTACTGTATATCATACATGGACACTCTTTGGTTCTTCTATTGAAGCTGAATTGGGATGCTTAAAATTTTAAGGTGAGATTTTCTTGTCAGCTACAATTAGAAGTCTGATTAAATTAAATTGCAACTTGATTGTTGTAAATGAAGAGTCCTGGCCCAACAGTAAAGACCTGAGCTGTACACATGTTGTGGTTTAACGTGGACAGGCCGCGGCTGGTGTCTGGCCAGTGCGAGCATCTGCTTTATGTGTGATTTAGCATCTGCAAAACTAAAGCTGCAAAACAAGGGGACTTTAAATTGGAACGACTATGACTGTGCTTCAGAGTTCCCTGGGAGTAGACAGAGAGGAGCACCAGGGGGTGGGGGTTCAACCCTAGAGACAGACTGTTTACACCGTCTTATAGCTTTAATTTGATATGGTATGCATATTGTTTCTATGGTGGCAGCAGGGGGTGAGCTCTCGGGACCACTCAGACAACAGTGTTTACTATGAATAACCTCAGCAACCAGAAGAAAATCCAACATGAATATATAAAGGAGCACCCCCATTTATATACTGTGATAATGGCACTGTTACTGTTACCTAGGTGACTATGACTATCTTCATGTTGCTTTTTTGGCCACAATTTTTCCCACTGGGCTCAAGGGGAGGACAAACTGTGGAAAACGTCATTCACATTGTGTGACACTTGGAAACTGCACATGAGTCAGAAAGACTGAAAAACAAGATCCAAAAGCCTCATCAAAGGAGCTGATTAAATATGGAGATATGAGTGTCATAGCTCAAGAGCATTCTCAGAAACAACGCAACACATGTGAAAGTCTCATAGCTATTTTTGTCAAGATTGGTGTCCCAGTGACAATTTTATAACCAAACTTTCCACCTGACAACCTACAAACTGTGATGTATGCAAACAAATTGGACACCAAGTGGAGATGAACTGAGTTCTGACATTAACTGAGGATGAAATTTTATACAATAAATTTATAATAAATAATTTTGTTTTAAGAGTCCTCAAAAAACTGAGAGAACTGAGGTCAAAATTAAAACAAACTAAGGTCAGATGCAAGAAACATTTTTAAATTCTTAGATTTCTGAAAATGTACTGTGACATCAAAGTTTAAAGTCTGATATAGTCAACATCCCATTCATTACCTGAGAATTTTGAAACTTTATTGTGAGAATTTAGATAATGAAGAGCAAAATCTCAGAATGACATAAAATTCACTAAATAAGGGGATTTAACAGTAAAGATAACTAATTCAGTCCAAAGAAGCCGGAATAAAAAAACAAAATAAAAGGAGAACAATATTTTACATTTTTAAGTCCATTTTCAAAATTTCCTTTCAAATCAATATATTGCAATTCATTGCTCAAAGTTTTAAATTTATTAAAAGATTAAGACAATATGATTTAGACTATGTTTATTAAATTATTATGAGAAAAAAGCTGTTTGTTTCTTCATTTAATTAATTAATATATTGTTTTCACTGAGAATTAACATTTATTTGAAGTAATAATAGCTCAATTGTATAAAATTGTGAACTTGATATAATGCAAAAGAAAGAAATTAGTATTTGGAAAAATTCTGAGATTTTAAGTAATATGACAGAAGTTTGTCTTAATAATTAATAATAATTGTAAATACAGAATTAAGTGGATGTCAAAAGCATTCCATTCATTCAATGGAAAACTTTCGTTTAATATTGTGAGAATTGTCAAAAACATTGGAAAATTCTGAATAATAGCCAGCCACTGGTTTAAAATACAACCGAGAATAAACTCAGAATTTGTTGGAGTAAAGACAACATTATGAGAAAAGAAATTCTTATTAAACTTAACCCACCAAATTACAAATTCAGATACTAAAGTCACAAAAGACGTAAATGACAATTTGGGATACACAGTGCATGCTTTCACATAATTGCTACATACATTGCTTGAGTTAGCTCTAATGAATGAATTAAATAATAAGAAGTGACATCACCTATTAAAATAATGTTCAACAATCCACAGGATAAATGCAACAAATTGGCTGATATTAAAGAGAAAATTGCTGAGTGTCTTTAAAGCTCTGTGGAGTAGATCTCCTTCTGGCTAAGGAGCTTCACTCAATATAAGGAAACCAAAGGTAGCAGCAGCACCTCCACCGCAAACCTTCTCCAGCTCAGAAGCTGGAAGTTGAAACAGAGCTCAGCAGTAACCTCTCCAGGGCCTGCCGGCAGTAGTGGTAGTAGCAGTAATCCAATACAAACAGGTCATTACACTGTGCTAAATGTTTTCTCTTCATTCACTGAATGCCACTTTAAAGACAGCTCATTCTTCTAAAGTGCTTGAATAGCTGCAGAACCTCCTGTTCCCCTCCCCCGCCCCTCCTCCATCCTTCCAGGGTTTTAATTCCTCTGCTATTAGGACCATATGTGCATCATTTCATTAGCTCAATATGTTTTGCATGGCTCTAAACTTATGGCTCAGTGGAGGACAGGCTACTAAAGTATTAACTCAAGGGTTCAGAAGGGCAAGCTTCCCTGCTTGAGGCGGCAAGACGAGTCTGTGAGATCATCAAATGGGTTTGACGCAACTATCAGAATGATTTACGTGTCTAGATCATTTGTTACAGGCAGCACACACACACACACAAATCCAAAAGAAAACAGAACAATTAGAAATCTGCCTGTGGTGTTTTGGATTTGATAGCTTCTTGGCATCTGCACGCGCTGAGCAGCAAAACACACACACAGAAAGAGAGAGGCAGAAAAAGGAAGAGAGGCAGCAACGCCGTAACCACAGGCTGATGGAAGCTGAGTCTGGCGGGATAATACAATCTGATTTCACATGGCAAGCAGGGAACGCCAGTACACATCGCTGCTGTGAACGATGGGGAGAAGAAGAATGAGCAGCCATGACATGATGGTGGAGGAGGGGAGAGGTGGGGTGCACAGGCGGGAGGGGGGGACAATAGCTCTTGGTGTAAAGTGCAGGATCTTAGATTTCTCCCAGCAGTGCTGTTCCATGTACGCCTCACACTGGCAGCAGCCCAGTCAAACATGCCTTTGTGCTGACGTGGGAGAGCTATGGGAACATGTTTTTTTTTTTTTTCCCCTAGCCAAGCCACTGACTATAGATGTCGAGCTGGCGCTGGTGGGGGTTACTCAAATATTCTCAGCAATGCAAACAATCCTTTAATGATGCAGAGAGAAAAATATCTACAGTGTTAATTTCTTTCAAGAGGACCTGCTTCGCCTTTCTGCGCATCATAAAAATAGAAAATGACGCCTTTAAGTGGATTCTGAGATTGTCTTCAAGAGAATCACAGCATGATATCGCTCTGTCAAATCGTCAAGCTGCAGTTTCACAAATGATTAACCCCAAAGCGCCTGCTTACGTTTGAACTGAAGCTACCTCTCAATGTCATTAGTATTTTTGTTTAGCTTGAAAGTAACTTTGGTGGCAACCTGCAGGTCCAAGCACTGGGTGTTACAAAGCAATAAACAGAGTCAATTTTGCACACAAGGGCGTGCTTCTTGTTCATGTTATAAAAATGGGGTTATAAATAGGATGGGCAGGGATCTATTTCAGACTTCATGTATGCAAACAAATACTAAGCACTTTGACCCTCATATTGTCACATTTACAGGGAATATAATTGTTGGCTTTGTCCTAATTAAGAGGCTGCATTCTTCTGAGGAAGGGATCTATGAAGCTGTCATGCATTGTAACCTTTGCAAATGAAGGATTTTCCCTTTAATATCATCAGCTATTCCTACCCTGACTGCTGTGTTGCAAAGCAAGGCTCCTGTTGCCTAGCAACCTTGACAACACATAACTTTTTGCTACTTTAAAATAGTTTTTGAGTTCCATTGGTTTTAAAAGCTGTACTGTTAGACAAAACCCAATAGTGACGTCCAAATGTAAAACCATGGGCTCTCTGCTGTTGCTTTATCATTTTTATAACCAATACGTAATGAATCATGGGATAGACCATCTTCAAATGCAGCCTCTGAAGGTTGAGAACCTGATTTAGGGCACAACTAGGTTAATGGATAAATCAAAAGTTAACCTTTTGTCCATGATGCACCAATGTTTATATCTTCCTTTACCAGATGCAATGAACCTATTTTTTTTTTTCTCTTTTTGGTATTCACCCTGTTCAGCTTTTGCCTTCACAACTGAACTCGTTCCCTGTAAACACTAACCACGTGACTTTTCAGTTGCTGTTACGGCCTTGACAACAATGGACATGGCAGAAGAGAGAGAGAGAATTCAAAATGGTGTGATGCAATAACTGGGCAACAAATGCAGCAATATTTTTCTTCATTAAATCATGTTGTCATAATAGGATCAGAGACCTGAACACAGCAAACTACATTTAGTGAGGGAACACCTCCTTATTAGACAGATCTGACTGATATTTGTTTTAGCTATGGAAACAGCTATAAATTACTCATTATTAAACTGACTGTAAAAATACCACAAGGCAATGAGTCATTCTCTAAATATATTAGCATCTGTGAGTATTAGATGTGAGACTTTAGTCATGCCTTTCCTCTACAAATTCTGATGGACAAAAGGAAATAATAAAGTCTGACAATAATAATCGATAAATGTTGTGATATAAACAGGCAAATTAAAGAGCTGGCACATTGCATGAAGTGGCATTTAAGCCTGACTGAGTCACTGTGGGGTTTACAGATTTTTGCCCCCCACCCCCCTCCACACAGACACACACACACACACACACACACACACACACAAAAAGCAGGGGATTGTCATGCACGGAGAAAAGCAGGGCAGCGGGACTACTGTACAGAACAAAAGAAGGCTCCGTGCACGACACTGCGCATGAGTGCAGCCTCCGTACACGTGTAGTGAAAGCAGAGCAATGTCAGCTCGTTTTGAACAGGAATTTACTACAGAGCAGCCCCCCATCATCATCATCATCATCATCATCATCATCATCATCATCGTCGTCGTCCTCCTCACCCCCCAGGTCACCTACGGCTCCGATGCATGAGCTCCTATGGTTGAATTCTGAGTGATATGATAGCAAAGCAGTAAGAGCACAGAGGGAGCACGGGGGGGGGGGGGGGGGCTGTCGCGATCCCCTCAATGGCATCAGCGCGTTGCATCAGCACTAAACAAAGAGGGCTGTGATGCCGTGAATGCCACCGCTCCTCAAAGTGCTGTATCACCGCATTAATGACAGCATCGCCCCCCCTCAGGCCGGGCTGAACACATGGACCGTCAGACAATGGCATCCCGACATAAACCGCAGTCACTCATGCCCTGTTATTCTGCTGAGATGGCCACTGCTCACTGTGGACACATGCTTCTTTTTATCCAAGCACCGAGGGCGAAAAGCGAACACGGACGATTTGCTTTCACGGTTTTTAAAGTAATAAGATCTTTCGTATTTATAATATAATATGCCCCTTTTAAAAAAACTACAAATTGCACTAATCGCACATCATGAGCTTTCAAATTGGATTTTTTTTTTTATTGGAAACGGTGCGAGTGAAAGCTTCTGTCCTACTAAACACATATTTTTTGTATTTTTTGTTTGTTTGTTAGGTCGCATGAACGTGTAAAACCGTATTACCCCTTACATCATAGCAGAATTCACCTCTACATTGTTGACTCCTGCAAAATAAGAGTGACGGGGACTGACTAAGCCACGGCTGCAGCAGCATCCATTCACATGACAATGCAGGACGGCGCGAAAAGCCATAGCTGTTATTTTTTATTTCTGATGTCGAAAAAGCTCCTATCTTCCAATGCCGATGACAGAGTCGAGATGGCTCCCGGTTTTAAATATGTCATCATAACGAATAATAACGGCTGCTTGGACTAATGACGACGAAAACAAGGAACCGTCGACCGACTGAGATGATTCCATTGGCTGTCGGAGCAAATAAGGCTCGTCCTTACACAGCAAATATTTTGATGATGTTTATGAATGCAGGCTAATGAGGATGGTGTAATGAGCAACATCGACAGGTGACACATTTCACAAAGAAGCACTGATAGTAGTAATAAATAACTTCTATTCCATTCGGCTGCAAATCAACGTGATGGATGCCCATGTAGTGACTCAGGGGAGGTTTAATAACGCTACAAGTGACAGCTTCTTTTACACACACACACACACACACACAGCAGCAGCAGCAGCGGCATGCCTGACCCTCCTCCGGGATCACCGACGCCTCTAGTTTGCACAAAAAAGAAAAAGAAAAAGAAACAGAGAAAAGGGAGAGCACACGGCACATTGACTCAAAGCATAACAGGATGTGGTCCAGAGTTGTTTCACTCCTGAACCCTTTCACACCCCAGCGCACTACACACCTCCAAATTTCTCGCACCGCCGTCATCGCTTTCAAGATTTTCATGCGGTTTTTGTGTGTTCGCTCCAAGTGACTTTTTTTTTTTTTTTTTTTTTTTTTTTAAGTCACGCACACCGAGAGAGGACTCTCCCAACAGAAGCCGCCGCCGCTGCTGCGGCACTTAGACAACTTTCAACTCGGCTACGCGAGCATCAACAAAAGGCTGAGATTGACAGAGAGAGAGAGAGAGAGAGAGAGAGAGCTCACCTTTTTCCTCCTCCTCCTTCTTCTTCTTCTTCTTCTTTTTTGGCTTAATATTCAGCTCGTACTCCAGCCCTTTTTGTCCCGTTTTCCCCGACGTTAAGTTCTTTCACATGATGGCTCGCTTTGTCGGCTGCAGATCGGGTCACTTCTTCTCCTTCCGTCGGTGCAACTCGGCTCGTGTCTCACTTCGCGTACAAAAATAAAAGGGAGGTGTTGTTAGTGGTGGCGGAGGAGGAGGAGGAAGGGGGTGGGAGGGGGGGGGTGGGATAGGAGCAGAAAAAAAAAAAAGAAAAAGAAAACAGTCTCAGAACGTGTACGGTTCTACGCTGCGTTGTTTACGTGCGTGTGTGTGTGCGTGTGCGCGCGCGTGCGAGCGAGCGTGCGCGGTGCTGCTGCGCGGCGTGGCTGCTCCGTCTCCGCTGCTCGTTACACTCGACTAGAACGCCTACTCTCAGCCGCTACATTGTTGACATTCGGCCGCTGACGTCACTCGACCCCCCCCCCCCCTCCCTCTCCCCCCTCAACCTTCATTCACAACATCGTCAGCTTTTGCGTTGGTGCCGGCGGGAGGCGGGCGCGTACGCTCTGAAAAGTGCGCAGCCATGTTTGGAGAATGGCACTACGGGGCTCAAAGACCCTCCCCTCGCGCTTGCTTTTTTTTTTTTTTTTTTTTTTTTTTTTTTGGGCGGCCTAGCCCCTCTATTCCCTCCTTCCCTCCTTCCTTCCCGGGGGAAGATGACTCAAGGCATTTTTCACAGGCTGCTAACGTGGAAACACTTCGACCCAGTGTTTACTTTTCTTATGTCAAACCACCTTTTTTTTTATTTTTTATAAAACTCTAAGTTCGAGGGATGGTGTTTGGGTTCAGTCAAAGGTCTCATCGGGCTATGTGTTTATTTAAATATTATATATATATATATAAATAATAATAAATAAATACAGCAGACCACTGTGTGAAAAATCCATTGTTTACTTTCTGTTCATATTTTACATGCACATGTTTAATGTTGGGGTATATTTGCATTGTTATAGTAAAAACCGTATCATTTCTCTTTTTAGACTGGATTTTATACTGTGAAGACTATTCAGATGTATATATTGTAAAATAAATAAATAAATAAAAGTACAAAAAATTATAAATAAAATTAAGCAGGAATAATTTTATCCCATTGCTATTATATAATAAGAAGAGTATATTATTATTATTTTGGATAGATGGATAACTCTATTTTCTTTTCCTTAACAGTGACAGAAATTCTTCTACATACAAACCCACTACATATTCTCAAGGACCATTCAAATTCAAAATAGAAAATCAATTTATATAACTTATATATATATATTAATAGAGAACAACAGCAGATAAAAAACTAATATATATAGTAGTAATAATAATTATGCATGTACTACTAATACTGCTATTATTATTATTGTTGTTGTTGTTGTTGTTTACCCTTATCCTTCATTTGCAATCATCAGTTCTTTCTTCATTATTTCTTCTTTGGTGGATAATTTTTATTTTATACTCTTTTCAATTTCCATTGACAAAACCTACTATGTGCTACTATCACTTTGCTCCGAGGACAAAGTGATAGTAGCACTCAGCACTGCTCTTATTGACTCAAATCATGCAGGTTAAAGCTCAGCAATGAGTGCGTCTCTTCCTGTATATTCATTCCATTCCACTCTGTGGTCTTTGCTTGCCAATGTCTGTTGCAAGATCAACATGCTGCTATCATAAATTACACCAACTGGTTGCACAGTATTATTGTGCAGTCTTTGTTGTGACTTCTACCAGCAGATTAAACACACATATTAAGCAACAGTTGTTGTCTGGAACAACTATTGCTCACATCCTAAAAAAAGATAGATTATTAGGGGCTTCAAGAGCCAAAAATTATCATTCATAAATAAACTGTACATTTCCTTTGTCAACATCACCAAAATGCCACAAATTTACACAAATCCTGGCAAAGCCCAGGATAAATGAAACTGATTAATCTGAAAAGGAGAAAAGTGTAATTAATTAAACTATATAAAAAATTCCAAAATCTACGTAGCAGGAACAAAGAACATTATATTTTCATCTGTCTTCATTTTTGATGGCAGACTGGGTCATCCTGGATCTGTGGAGAGATGTTCTGCTTCTTTTCAGATACAGGGTAATTGTTCCATCTTTCACTATAGAAAAAGCTAATTTTTTTTTATTTTTTATTGGGTCCTTAAGCCCTTAAGACCGGATGTCATCTTTTCATTCAGTTTATAAACATGAAGCCACAATGCCATCTGTAAATGTCATCTTCCCTACAGCTTTGACACTCATGCAGCTTCATCAGACACACTCCAACACCCTGTCTTTCACAGTTGGCACTATGCAGCCACAAAAGTTTTGGCCAGATCCACACCCTATATAAATCCAGGACCATGGTACATTTTATTTGGTACTATGGTTCTTCCTATAAGGATTATGTTCAGCTGTTGTTCCCGCTCTATCTTTACTAGGTCACACAATCTGGTTTTTTACTTGTCCAGGCAGTTCCTCATGTTGAGCCACGCTGCATTAGACCAGACCTGCAGCATGTCCAGCCAAGAGAAAATATCCCAAAAAATCTATAATACATGACTTTATATTCATGTTTTCTGATTGGGTAATTAGTCAGACTCACCCATGCAAGGAAAGTTTGTTGTTTTGTTCTGAGACATAACAGTCGACAATATAAACAACTACATTGAAATGCTGCTCACTTTTTTAGAGATGAAATGAGCCCTCAGACAGAATTGAGAATGATCTGGTGTTGATAGATTATTTTATCATTTTTTGGAAGCCCCTTGTGCAATCACATTTGCTACAAAGACCCCAGGTGCACTGATATCTATCCTTGCATTGGCTGTTTTCTTGATTTTGCCTTCATATTTTTGTCTGGGTGATCAGTTCCATCCTATTGTCAGTTCACCTGTGCATCTGTGACCTGTCCGCTTTTATTTCCTGCAGTATTTGTACCACCCACCCCTCGTTCAAGTCCTGGTCAGGTTGGTAAGTCCAAAACTGGAGTTCTACTCTGTGTTTCTCTTGTACTTGCCTGAACATCATTTAATCCTATTTGCCTCTGCGTCTGGTTCATCATCCCTGCTGTCTCCAGTCTGCCCACCTCACCACGCTCTTGTTTGTCTTCCTGCCAGCTCAACACTTGCCCCCTCAGCCTGCGCTGATCTGCCGTCAACTTGGTTCACATCCCATGACTTCACTGGACCAGATCTTCAATAAACCCTTTTTGATTCAATGAAATCCTCTCATGTTGGATGTTGGTTCTGCTTTTGAGTGTTTTTTTTTTTTTTTTTTTTTTGAGTGATCAGACTTTACTTTAAAGTTAAGAAATTTTGAAATAATATGATTATTTTGAGAGGATAAAGTTTTTATTTTTTTCCACTTTTTAATTACTCTCCCACCAAGTAACTTTTCGGTGTTACACATCTAATAGCCATTAGCGTCAGAATTTCACTTCGCTGACAAAAATTCCACGTTACATTTACAACTATTCAAATAGGTCAGCCCACATACAGTACAGTATGTGGGTTGACCACAGTACAGTTAAGACTATAGAAGCCTCAGGGTGGATACTTGCACAGAGCACAGGAGGTTAAACTATACACAAGTGTATGGTTTAACTGCCGTTATTGTATGAAGGCATCAAAATAAAAAAAGGGGGAAAAAATGATAAAAAGAAGAAAAACCATCACCTAGTTTGGACCACCACACGCTTGACTTAAATGATTGGAAAGAGAAGTTAACTAGCATGGAGTGTCGTGAACTCTTAACCAAAAGGATCACATAAGCATATCATACAAAATTAAACAAAGGAACATACGAAGTTTATTTAGTTTTTAAACTTCTTGGGAGGCTGGACCAGGGCCTTGTGGGCACAATCAGCCCTGGTCTTAAGCATGTTCATGGTATGTTTAAAGGACTGAGGGTGATGGGCCTAGGCGCTTGGCTCATGGTGTGTGGGGGAAGGAGGTCTATAAATAATGGGTTTTGTATGTGACCATCTGTTGAATTTGTCAGAAGCCTGGCAGAAGCCTTTTGCACAGTTTGTAGGCATCATAGGGAGAATCTGTTCAAATCCTGGACTGTATAAATGGACATAGGCTCTGGGTCTGTAAAGTGAAGTGAATGCCCAAGATCCTAAAACCTGCATTCTATCCACTGACCATCAGGTGGCGACTCCACTGGTTGCTAAAAGAAGTCAGATTGCATTGAAGTCAGTGGGAAAATGGTCATACCTCTTACTTGATGTAGTAGCTCAGCAACTGGCTTCCCAATGAGTTTGTGGTCTCAGTCTATGGTTTTAAGTCTTATTCTACACAAAATTACCATTTTTTAAATAGTGCTCCTATTTAGAGGAAATTCTACCATAAAACAGGAAATGTATTAGGGAGTGTGTAACACCCAATCAGGGTAGGGTACGGAGTATGCCAGATTAAGCCCTCACTCCTCGTCAGCTTCACCTTCTCCTTCTAATATAGTTGGGAGTACCAGAAGATATTAACACTATCATAATTGGATTCAATATCTTTTACAGACTCTACTGGTCTGTGGAGGTGCAGTAATTACGCATTTTGCAGTGGGTTCTTACCTGGTCAGCTTTACCAAGTGGTCATGATTGTTTGGTTGCTTTAACATCAGGTGCTGTGCTGAGTAGTACACAAAATCCATTATATCAATATTACACCAAGACTTTTTTTCCACACCATTTTAAGGGTCCTTATGGTGTCATGAACGCTAAAATAATTTTCACGAATATTATGCAATGATTTACTCTATTTTTATAATGTCTTTATATAATGTTTGATATTCTTAAACGGAGGCTCAGGCTAAGTGATTGTAATTTGGGAAAAAACCAGTTATGTGGGACCAGTTTAACAGACAGAAATCCAAACGCACGATGGTAATTGTGGAGCAAGGCGGTGAAGGAGGTAAGCTGGAGAATGCTGTTTGGTTCCAACAAAAGCCATGTGAGGGAGGCAGGGTTTTTGTTCTGGATGGAGCTCACATCCTGTTTGGACAAGCGAACACTCACTGGAGATGTTTTAATTTCTAATGTAAAACTACCCCCGGGGAGTTTGCATGTAATTATGAATTATCATTGAAAAGCAGACAGCCCCTTCTTCTTAGCTGCATTCGCTTTTTGCTGGATATTCCTTGAGTGGCATTCAAAGAACAGCTCCCTGTGCTGCTGCACGCATTAATGTGAGATGATTTGAGATGGTGCTGCTGCTGACATCAAAACAACACCACCATCAGACATTTATTACATGCAAGGAGAGAACATCAAAGTGAGTGAGATTCGGCAAGAAAAACAGAGGAAAAAGACAGAGGTCTACATCCTCCATGCAAAGCAAGGAAATGATGACATATGATGGTCCATAGGACACCTTTGAAATGCAAAAGCAATCAATAAAAGTCTTAAACAAAGCTAAAAGCATGATGTGCTAGATGTGGATGTAGTTTTAGTTTAAAATGTTCAAAAATGAGTGGACACTATTAACAGTGTATGTAGCATGCATATATGTATGTATGTAGGTGATGATATCACCTCCATCTATTGTAGTTCAGAGATAGCTTGAAAAGCTTGAATGGTTGTTCCAAGGGGCGTGGACGAAGGTGGTGATTGTAAAGGTTGTGACATCATAAAGTTACAGAAGTCCTGACACTTGGTTTTAAGACTCAGTTTCTGAATACAGGCTAGCGTTTCTCGTGGACTCAGCACTTTGATTTTTTCACTGAATTATTATAACACCCAGACAAGCTTCGTATTCAAAGAGACATGGATGCCAACTTGTAGACAAAATGAAACATTTAAAGCATTCATGTTCACTGACTATACCTTTTGATAATTCCCAGTCAATAGAGTGCCATAGAAAGTAAAAAAATGCTTATATGCACTTGTACAGCCTACAAGATGTAGGCTATACAATTCCTTACGCAAAGCTGAGAAAAGAATCCACATTTCAGTTGTACATAAAAAATGTGGCTTCTTGACAGAGAGTGTCGCCACTGGCATGATGTAGAGTAAGCTCCCATCACAGTATTCAGATGAAAGGCACAGGTTTCACTAAACCGTTCACATAACTTGAAGTCAAAAGTGGAAATCAGAGATTCCTGGAGTTAAGGAGGTATAAACTGTTAAAATGTGCAGTACTAAAGGAGAACTGCATAATGTCAAGGGGGTGTTTTTGATTTTAAGGGGCCAGACACACAGTTTGACGATCCAGCAGCTAATCCTTTAGATTTGTGAAGGTATTCATATTCATGCATACACACAGAAACCTTCAGGACATGTGAAGGGTTTTGGATTCTGGAACCCAAAATGGTGGAGCATCGAGGCTCAGGGATATGGGTGGGGGGTGGGGGACGGAGGGGGCGGGGGTTGCAGAGGCAGCTCGGTGTCAAAAGGGGCTGGGAGACGAGCTCTGACCTCTTTGTCACAGCACGGTACTTTCACAGTCAACATCTTTGCCCATGCTCCCAGTGCACTAAGAGCATGAGGAGAATTTAATTACAGAGTATAGACTCCCTGCACACACACGCGCATAGACACACAGTGAGCAATGACATTCCTGGACTCAATGACCTCTCCTCGAAGCTTCTCAATAAAAGGCGGCTGACTGAAGTTGGGTGGCGGAAAAAGGGGGGAAGGTGTGGGGGATGAATGGGGTGGTGAGCTGGTGATGAAAGAGTCTACAGAGTAATGGCAATGGCCGAGCCTTCCTGTCCAGCAAGCACACTATTGACAAATACCCTGTTCTTACGTCCAGGAAGACTAATTAGACTTAATAAAAGCAGCATGTGAAATGTCTGCCATTCCTCTACGACAGAAAGAGGAAGCTGCATTTGAGAGGGAGGCCCCGTCTGTGGGAACCCTCACCCAAAGAACAAGGCAATGCTGATGATTGTGCAACACATGTGGAATGTTATCTCAGGGCTCATAGGTGTCAGAGGACAATGCGCCCTGTCATTCATGTATTACAGAGAAAGGCATCCCGTGTCTGTGTTCTATTCATTCAGCTCATACATGTTTCAAACAACAGTGCAGGACAATGTGTTAATCTTGCTTTCAGGCAAATTATACCCAGTATGGTTTCACACAGGATGGACTGAGGAATGTCATCACTGCAAACTCACTTTTTTCAGTATAAAGCCATTCATTTCAGAAAAATCTGCTTTCCTTATTATTTCTTATATAATCTGATGCAACTTGTTCAGCCACAGTCATTAATACAGCACTACACAGGATGAAGCTATGATAAATTTGTGTAAAGTTTTGTACTGGGTGCTGTTTCTGTTTGTTTTTTTTTTTTTTAAATTAGTATCATGTAGTGTCAGCCCTATCTAGAGACATCATCGATTGTCTTATGCGAATGTGTAATCTGCATATGTTTCCAGTTTTGGCAGCAGGTTTAAGATACTCCAAATCTTCCTGCATGCATATTATCCATAAGTTCTCAATCCAAGTATCTTACCTTGCCAGCCCGTTTCCCTGTATTGTAATTTTGCTTAGACTTGGAAACAAAAGTTAACTCTAGACATGCATCATTACAAATACAGTGGGCAGATAATATAGAGTGTTGAAATTTGTGACAGTGTCATGACTGATGTATGTGAAAGATCGACGTACTGGATTATTCAAAATACAATGTAATGATCATTCTGCAACACACCTTTATTGAATAAAATAACAGATGTACTCTCTTAATGCTTCTCATAGACCGTATATGAAAATGAAGGATGAATTCGGTGTGTAACAGTCAGAGGGAAGAAACTTCTCTGGAGTTGCAGCAGCAGATACATCTGCATCCCTTTCCAGATGTTTTAAACAGTAAATAACTTCTAGGGTGAGTGAGAGAGGGAAAAAAAACAAGATGGAGATGTTTTTTTGTGGCACAGATTGCCTCTCTTTCTGCAGACATAAAGGTTCCACTCCTGCATTCAGCAGTGTTGTGATATGTTTGAGTGACAAAGTGAAATTGGTGAAAACAACCTGCTTTTTAGGAGGGATTAGATGAAACGTAATCTCTGTCACGGTGTCTTTTTCTATTCACTTGCACACAAACATACACACAAATCTAGCTTCTTCAGGAGCCCGTCTGCCCCCAAAATAAGCCCTCCATCAGCTGATTGAAGCATATTGTGTATGAGCAAATACCAACTTTTGTATTCTTCTTTATTCAACATTTCATAATGCTTTTCAAACCAACAACAGCAACACAACATTTCAGTGTAGTTCAGTGCATTTTTAATGCGAGCAAAACAAGCGCATGTATAATCCTGCATCAGCTCAAAAGCAGTGACTCATAAGAAAAGTGTTCAAAGCGAATCCAAAAAGATGAAAAAAAAAAAAAACCCAGAAGAGAAAAGTGGCGCTCAGACTTAGAAACATGTCGGTCAAAGAGTCATCGTTTCGAGAGTTGAGAATGACTCATTTCCAATGTGATTCATCAAGGGTTTGTGGTCACACAGATAGGACCGCCAGCCAAACAAACTTCCATGAATTTGCTGGCTGAGGAGTTCAGCAAGTCCAGGCAGAGGCACAAAGACGTAAATGCGGCACTGTTGCGATCCAGCAGGCAGGCAGGCAGGCATGTGACCCTGAGCCAAACGCTTTTGATTACATCAATTACTGCGAGACTGACGGTGCCTGAGGGACTGATCTAACCGCCATTCATAACGGAGGATGCCGCAGACAGATGCAGCCACCAGGCTCGGGTTACCTTCAGGACAGCTCGTCATTCCTCAGAGAAAGCATACATAAACACAGACACAGTTACACATGAAAGAAAACGCTTGCTTCATTACTGTTGTCAACAAAAACACACACTGCTTTCTGCGTTGTTTAACACATTCCTGTATCAGTCACAGAGAGTACCCTGGACTGCGTGAGGGAAAACATACTGAGACAGGATGCAGATTAAAACTATCCATCTCGCTACTGGGGCTGAGTCTCCTGAACCAGAGAACCAGGGGGATGATTGAAGATGATGATGATGATGAAGGTGTAAATGTTGATGAGGGAGGACACCACAGGGGGATGAAAGGATGGGGGGGGGGGGAAGGGGTCAGGAGTCAGAATACAGCTAACAGGCGAAAACACAACAACAGCTTGGAACAACCCCGACCCCCCCAAAAAAAAAAGAAAAAGAAAAGGGCTGGTGTTGACTTAGCAAAGCGGAGGCTACGATGTGGCAGTGGGGCGGCGGCTTGCAGTGGGTTTGATTACGGTGATGAGGCACAGCTGGCCCAACTCTGGTACACCTGTTTCCACTTAGACTATGAGACAGGGAGGAAGAGAGAGAGAGAGAGAGAGAGAGAGAGCCAACAGGTTAGAGAGACATTGGAGGAGAAGGGGCGGCACAGTGGCATAGTGGTTAGTGCTGCTGCCCCACAATAAGAAGGTTGCAAATTCGGTTCCTGGGCCTTTCTGTGTGGAGTTTGCATGTTCTCCCTGTGCCCGCCTGGATTTCCTCCCACCACCCAAAGACATCATGTTTGGTTTAATTAGTAAGTCTAAATTGTGCGAGTGGTTGTTTGCTTATGTATATTGGCCCTGCGATGGATTGGTGACCTGTCCAGGTTGTACCCCTCCCTCGACCAGAGTGAGCTGAGATTGGCTTCAGCAACCCCTGCGACCCGGAAATGGATAAGCAGTAGAAGATGGATGAATGATTGGAGGAGAAGGGCAGTTGGAGTCAGGGAAGGTAAAGGTAGCCCTTTCATGCATAGAGGTCAAAAGGCATTTTCTTGCATATGCATGCGTTTTGATGGCATAGATGGGCATCAGCCACTACAGTCCATGCTCTTATGCACTGACACCTTGTGGAGAGCCATTGTATACGCTATTTTTTTTTCCCTCCAAAACAATATGGCCGCCGGTCAGCCAGAAATGCCAAGTTCCTCTGGAATATCCGTCCAATATGAGAACCTTACAGGTAAAAAAAAAAAAAAAAAAAATGTTGTTCCATCAAGTAACATCTAAGGAGTCATGTCATTGTTACATTTTCCAACTATTTTAGGTTGTGAGAAAATTCCAATTAATCATCTGTCCGCTAAATTGGACACACGTTTATTACTGACTTATTCTTGAAAATGCTTCATCTGCAGTAACTTTTTTTGGGGTGTAAATAAATGTATTTATGTTATTAGAATGGCGTTAGCTGTTTTTGTACAGTGCAGGCCAAAAGTTTGGACACACTTTCCTATTCATTTGAATGAGAAGGTGTGTCCAAACGTTTGGCCTGTACTGTATGTCTTCTCTTTTGAAGTCCCTCTGCAAAGAGCAACGATGAGACAAGCATGCCGTGATAATCAACAGGCTTGCTAGGCGTTCATTACAGAGCCATTCCATACAATGAGTTGAAATTAAGAAGTTTATACACTGATACAGCTTCAATTATTGCAATTATTGTATTTTCATTTGTATGTATTTTATAGTTTTCAGATAATTTTACATTATTGCATTGATTTTTGAAAACAAAAATGCACGTTGTCCACTCAAGTGGACACGTGAAAACCTCTTTGAAAAATGTGGATGAAAAAATTTTCTATTTGAAATCTTGTTTTTTCACGCCCTAAGAGCAATCAAAACCCATAGGAAAAACATCCTGAATGAGGCTGTCATCATTCATGCATAAAAGGGCTAGACAATGTGCTCAGCTTCTCCGTCTCTGACACTCAATTTAAAATGATTTCAAAATAAATTGATAGACATACAATACAACGTATACCATAATACAATACGCTATTTTACACATTCTTTCATGTAAGTGGAATTATGCAATGATTTACTGTAGGATATCAATTTATGACATTTAAATGCCACTCATTACATCATTAGAAACACTAATGATGCTTGTTTGTGTATATATAAAAACAAATTATTTTGCTTTATTGATTATGGCTTGATTTCCAAGTTTGTCCCGCATACTTATTTACCACCTTCCTTTTCTCGCACCAAAATGAAAAGAAACCTTGCATACAATTAACCTTTATCAAACTCATTAAACACATATGTATAGAATTTCTCTAACTTTCTAACTTTTTTAATTTCTTGAATGTTGCATTTGAAAAGTTTCATGTTAAGTTTCTTTTGTTGTCTTGAAGAACATGAATGAAAATGAAACAACTTATTATTATTACCTCCTAATTTCAGTTGATTACAAGTGCAGCCTCATTTCTATTTTCATGAAATTTACTATGACATGAAATGTCATAGTTGGAACTGTGTCATTTCAGTGCTATTTTTATTATTTTATTTTATTCATATTTCTTTTTATTGAGTCCCAATATAAAAGTGTTCATATACCAAGTTTGTTTTTTCTCCTCCTAAGTTAGATACACTAGAAATAATGTCCAGAGTGTACCCTGCCCTCGTCCAGACCCCCCCATGACATAGAAACAGATAAGCGGTAGAAGATGAACAAATGAATGAATGGGATATAATGCAGTGCAGTAACTACTATCACTTATTATGACCTTACAAATACACAACAGCAAATGTGTCTTGTAGAAAATGGAATTTATATTTCCTACTGCAATGAGGAAATGTTGTCAATCTGAGTTTAGCTGAGGTAAGATGTTTATTTCGACTTCCCATGGCTTTATTTCATGCAGATTTTTTGGTATTTATTGTGCTATAAGGTCAAACAGAACTTGTGGTCTGGCATAAATTAACAGTGACTTCACACACAATGTGTTTATTGACATTGAAAGAAAACCATAGTAGTTTCACTCACCTTAACCAGAGTGCTGTTTCTTCTCACAGCAGAGTTTCAATAAGCAACATCAATTCAATGAGTCGAACCGACTTCACTATGTTCATATGTTTATTTCTCTATCTTTTGCTGTTGCATCTTGTCTGTTTACAATCTGTCGTGCCACAAACTGCAGTTTATTGTCCCACGATTTAAGCTAGGTCTGTTGTAAATACTGACTATTTGGTGTCTTGCATTGCTAGGCCAAAAAGATAAACACACAAATAAACAAAAAGATAAAGCAATGAGTGGTACAGTCACTCCTCATTTGTAATTCATGAAGATAGGAGCTACTGTGAGATAAAGTCAAACTTCACTATCTTCGTGGCCCTGGAAATGAAGCATTTTTACTCAGTACTACACTTGAAATACAGATTTCTTTTTATTTTTGTTTTCTTTTGTTTTTTATATATCCAAGTCATTTGATTGGAACCACTTTATTTAATATTGTAATAAAGTAATATTGTAGTAAAAATATAATATTGTAATAATATAACAAAGATACAGTAATTTTACCTAAATAATATATTCAATAAATGCATACGTAAAAAAGCAAATGCTTGTATTTAGGCATTTTAAATCCCTCCCTAAATTTGATTTCTTTTATGTGTTGCATAATGGAAGATTTTACTGGTAGTATTATGGCTGGATATAATTAAACCTGATGTCTTTGTAACGACAAATGGTAAACAAGCAGCGAACTCTTGACAGCAGTTTGTAATGAGTGTAGCAGTCAGGTTTCAGTGGCTTAACCGGTTCAAGTATGTAGTTTGAGCATAAGCAGTAAGACAGATGCAAATGAAGCACATCATACTTTTGATTCTTGTGGATTTTGTGGCTTCATTAGGAAATGTGTCAAATGGAAATATTTTCCATCGTTGACATGTTTCAAAAATCCTCATTTTGACATTTGGTATTTTTAGAAACTTCTTTTCTGTACAATCCGTCGTGAACAACAACATCCGCTTGTGTCTTACCACGGCAACCATCATGCAGATTGAGCTAGTTTGCTCTTTGCATATCTTCAAGATGAAAAGGTGCAAGTCTCAACAGCCACAGATGACAGGCTGTAATTGTGTGACTGTCACATGTACCGTAGCATACATATGTGTGTAATTAAAACAGGCACAAGTCCAGTTTTTTCTCTCATGAACACAGTTACTGTAGAGCATAGTGCGATTTGAGACAGAGCAGTGCTCTTGTGCTTGTTTTGATTTCTGCTGTTTGCAGTCTGCTTTAGAAAAACTGACTCATTTATTGTTGAGTAGCAGGTGAGACCCAACCACATTCATTCAGGTGTGACACTTTCACACATAATATATGGGGGGGCGTGCTCTATGGTTACTTGTGTGCTACAGGCCAGTTTTAGTTTCCTGGCTTGGTAAAGGTATGATCCCTCCTCTGATTGGCATATACTTGATGCCTCATTGGTTGAGTTTGGCAGGCTTTACGGCATAGACTGTGTAAAAGTGGATGTAGATTCTGAGCTTGAAAAGTGAAGCTAATCCTGAATGAAACCTGCATTCTATACAATGACCATCAGGGGGCGACTACAGTGGTTGTGAAAAGAAGCAGGATTGTATTGAACTCTATGGAGAAATGGGTGTTGCTTCATTTATTACCTCAGTAAGCATTTTCCAAATGTGTTTACAGTCTTAGTCTCTGATTAAGGGAAGTGCAGATTATCCTCTAAAAACAGAGGGTACCACATTTCCTACAATGAATTAAATCAAATAAAAAGTATCCAAGTCAGTTTTCCAAAAAAACCCAGGAATTAGTTTCCTAAAAAAATCAATAAAGGCCAGCTCCAAAATGCAGAAGTGGATAAACTCTTGGTACCGCTCATATGAATCACATACAAGTCAGGCATAATATATATTTCTACTGCTTCAGTCTCATAAATTCAATAATGTAATGGTGCTATTTTCAACACGCCGTTGTTCTGAATGACTCATCTGAAGTATTCAGTTTATTCATTCTGATCGCCTTTGCTCTGTCATCCTTTTAATGCAGTCCAGCTGTTGTTGCATATGGTGTGCCTGCAAATATTTACTAATGATAAAAGCCTTGTCGAGAAGTGTAGTGGCTCCCCACTGATGACAGCAGAGGGCTTATTATTTAAAAAGAAATTGTTACAGTAAGTGTTCGCTTTGTACTAACCTCAAAGTGTTGAGTGCATTGAAGAGCCTTAAACCTTCATTCTATCTAATGATCATCAGGGGATGACTCTACTGGTTGTAAAAATAATTCAGATTGTATTGAAGTCCATGGGAAAGTGGCCCTACTTCTCACTTGATTTATCAGATCAGTAAATGTTTTCCCCAATGAGTTTATGGTCTCAGTCTGTATTTTCAAGACTCGGAGAGAGTAGACCATATAGCAGGGGATGAATTTGGAAGAAGGGGCGTGGCTATGGTGTGATTGACAGAATGTACCAGCCAATGAGGGTAGAGTACAGAGCTGGTCAGATCCATCCCTCATTCCTCAGCTCCACCTTCCCCTACAAATTCTCTTTCTTCCGCTATCAAAAAAACAAAATGGCTGACGGACAGAATTAAACTGGAGGCATCATTGGGCATTTTTTCATTCAGTTCAATGGGTGACATCATGCTGGGTTGGCAGGTGGTACTAACATTAAGATTCAATAGCCTTTAATTGGCCCAAAGATACCAATAATTAGATATGAGAAATAAACACCTGTTGCTGTCTGCAGTTTAGCTAAATAAACTTTCCTTTTTGAGATAACACAATACAACATTCATATTCAAATAACCAATCTGTACAACTGCAGTGAGAAGAATAGTGTCAGAATGAAAAATCAGTCCAACCCTTCTATCAACCCACCCCCACTGACCCAAACTACTCAGGGAGGTGGTGGTAGGCCCTTAATGGGTCATGGCTTGAATGGTCTCCGAACGGGCTGACTATGTGCATCCAGCATTCATGAACGTGACAATGAGTTCTTTGTTCTTCGACTCCTCAGTCTAAATCACTAGATGACCCGAATCCAGTTGACCACCTTTGCAATGTGGTAGAAGAAGAGACAGCGTGACAGTGGTGCTGTCAAACGGATTATGTGATGCAATCATGTCAACATGGAGCAGAGTCTCAGAGGAAAGCTTCAACATCTTGCTGAATCAATGATGCAAAGCCGTTTGAGAACAAAGATGGAAACCACCTAGCACTTATACTCCGTCACTTAGAAAGTCAGTGTACACTTCCAGCACGGGCAGGCTGTTTACATGCTAAGTGGACCTGGATCTAAGTAAGCTGCTTGCTCCTAAGTATAAACAGGTGAAATCCTATAAAAGAGTCCAGTCATTGGGAGACAGCGTTGTCTTGGGCTAAAGATAAGAGGAGTAAACAAACAGGAGTGAATGGGGTGTGAGAGATGAGTCATCAGTTCTGTGCTTGCTGTGCCTCACTGTGTGCCTCTCTCAGTCTGCTGAACATCCGCTCCCCTGAAGGCCCTCGTCACCACAGGCATACTTCAGCAATTACCTTCTCGCCCACACGCTGTCAGTCACATGGGCCGTAATAACAGGCTGTCGAACTGTCCCACTCCAAATTTACTCACCAGCCTCACACACAGACACACACATACACATGTCTGCTGTGCAGATTACTGAGTTAGATTACAGCGGCTACACACTGTGGAAGTGGATCCTCACTGGATCCTCACAGGCTTTATTCTGGTTGTATATTCCCCCATTGGCTTTCCCTGACAATGTCATAATAGAATAACAAAAATTAAATTGAGAACATTTTGGCATGTGACTTTAGGTAATATAAAATGAGCCTCCTGTAGCGGCAACCTACAATGTACTCAGAGCTGTGGTACATTTTTGCCTTTTTCAGCATCATCTTTGTGGTTAGTAAACTCAGCAATCTCGTTTCATGTATCAAAAAAGAATAAGCATTCAGCCCACAGTCAGCAGATGATCACAAACACCAATGAGTATGTAAAAGGTTTGTTGGCGTGCAAGCTATAGAAAATGTATTGTCTGTAGCTTGTTCTGCTGTCTTTGCGTGTGGACGATTGGAAACGTTTCAATGAGAGCTAACAGAATTCATTGTGTTTCCATATTTACTGTGCCTTGATGAAAAAACAAAAAACAAAACCCAAAAGATATGAATGTATGAAAGACAATTATTTTTCCTCTTCTTGTTTGATATGGAAATAAGTGCCAGTGTGGTCCAGCAGAGGGCAGCGTAGAGATGAACGCTTTCTGAATAGTTTTCATGGTGAGACTTTTCTTGTTCAAATAAGACCACCCACTGGTCCAGTCACAGCTGTCAGCTGACAGCTCATCGTGTCGGGTGGGCAGTGTCAGCTCACAGAAAACGGCTTGGTTCATGAAGGATACATGGATGCATCATCAGACCTGGATAGCAAGTCCTAGACATTCAGGGCCAGGCTACACTGAACAATGATGTTGCTGCTGATACTTGTGGGTGTGTCCTATGAAGGTCTGCCACCTGATGTGGCATATCTAACACTTGTTACCGTACCAGTAAAGGATGAATGTATAGAAGATACATTTCAACTTAATGAGCTCACCTCGACATCCTGTTTAATTACAAATTCCTGATTGTCATTTTTTTAGCAGTTACTTCATAGTCATATTGTGCAGTTTTCTAAAGCTTGGATGGTTATCTTACAAAACCTTAAATACACATAATATTTAAGATATAAGTTATGAACAACACTGAAGTCCTCCCTGGAGAATCATCACCTTATCGTGGTGGGGAGGTTTGTGTACCCCTGTGAACCTGGGGGCTGTGTTGTCTGGGGCCAATGATGGAGACACCTGGAGGGGCATGATTGGGGGGAACGGCCTTCCTGATCTGAACCCAAGCGGTGGTTTGTTGTTGGACTTCTGTGCTAGCCATGGACTATCCATAACGAACACCATGTTCAAGCATAAGGATGCTCATAAGTGTACTTGGTAGCAGAGCACCCTAGGCCGAAGGTCAATGATTGATTTTGTAATCGTGTCTGATCTGAGGCCGCATGTGTTGGACACTCGGGTGAAGAGAGAGGCGTAACTGTCAACTGATCACCACCTGGTGGTGGGTTGGGTTAGGTGGCGGGGGAAGACTCAGGACAGACCTGGCAAGCCCAAACGTGTGGTGCGGGTGAACGGGGAATGTCTCGAGGAGGCCTCTGTCCAACAGACCTTCAACTCCCACCTCCGGCGGAGCTTCTCTAGCATCCCTGTGGAGGTTGGGGACATTGAACCTGAGTGGTCGATGTTCAAAACCTCTATTGCCGAAGCTGCCACAGGGAGTGGACACCGATGGTCAGGGAAGCCATCCGACTGAAGAAGGAGGCATTCCGGGATATGTTAGCACGGGAGACTCCTGAGGCGGTTGCAAGGTACCGACAGGTCCAAAGGGCTGCAGCCTCAGTGGTGAAAGAGGCAAAGCAACAGGTGTGGGAGGAGTTTGGAGAACGCATGAAGGACTTTTGGGAGGCACCAAGGTGTTTCTGGAAAACCATTTGGCATCTCAGGAGGGGAAAGCGTGGGAACATCCAAGCCATCTATGGCAAGGAAGGTTCACTCAACTGAGGGGGTAGTTGGACGGTGGAAAGAGCACTTTGAGGAACTGCTGAATCTAATTTGCATGTCCTCTGGGGTGGAGGCAGAGCTGGAGGATGATGGAAGATCAGTATCAATCTCCCGGGAGGAGGTCCCTGAGGTAGTTAGACAACTTCACAGTGGCAAAGCCCCAGGGATTGATGAGATCTGTCCGGAAATGTTGAAGGCTCTGGGTGTTGAAGGGCTGTCGTGGTTGTCATGCCTTTTCAATATTGCGTGGAAATCTGGAACAGTACCAAAGGAGTGCCAGCCCGGGGTGGTGGTTCCCTTGTTTAAAAAGGGGGACCAGAGGATGTGTGCCAATTACCGGGGCATCACACTCCTCAGCCTCCCAGGGAAATCTACTCCTAGGTGCTGGAAAGGAGGGTCCGGCTGATTGTCGAACCTCAGATTGAAGAGGAGCAATGCGGATTCCATCCTGGTCGTGGAACAATGGACCAGATCTTTACTCGGGAGGATGGCTGCTGTTCGGGGAGCTGAGGGTTATATCCCTGCTTTTTGTGGATTATATGGTCCTATTGTCTCGATCGGTCTGTGACCTCAAGTGCTCACTAAACAAGTTTGCAGCTGAGTGTGAAGCGGCTGGGATGAGGATCAGCACCTCTAAATCGGAGGCCATGGTCCTTAGCAGGAAACCAGTGGCATGCACACGCCAGGTAGGAAATGAGTCCTTACCCCAAGTGAAGGAGTTGTCTTGGGGTCTTGTTAATGAGTAAAGGTAAGATGGAGCATGAGATTGGCTGGAGAATCGGTGCAGCAGGAGCGCTCTACTGCACTGTTGTGATGAAGAGGCAGCTGAGCCTGAAGGCAAAGCTCTCTATCTACTGGTCAGTCTTTGTTCCTACCCTCACCGATGGTCATGAGCGATGGGTTATGACTGAAAGAACGAGATCGCGGGTACAAGCGGCCAAAATGCATTTCCTCAGGAGGGTTGCTGGAGTCTCCCTTAGAGATAGGCTGAGAAGTCCGGCCATCTGAGAGGGACTTGGATTAGAGCCACTGCTCCTTTGTGTGGAAAAGTGCCAGTTGAGGCATCTGATAAGGATGCCACCGGGATGCCTCCCAAAGGAGGTGTTCCTGGCATGTCCAGGTGGGAGGAGGCCACGGGGCAGGCCGAGGACCAGGTGGGGAGATTATATCTCCACACTGGCCTGGGAGTGCCTTGGGATCCCCCAGTCAGAACTGGCCGACGTGGCTGGGGAAAGGGAAGTTTGGGGTCGTCTGCTGGAGCTGCTACCCCCGTGACCCAGGCCTAGATAAGTGGATGAAAATTATGATGATGATGATGATAATGACAACACTGAAGTACATTCCCCCCCCCCCTCAGTGCTTTTGGTGGTAAATTTCTTTGTTGCACACAATGTGATGATGACACAAGCACAATCAGACTCACTCAGATTTAAACTAGCTGCAGCTTTGTCAAGTTGCTGCTGCCTATGATGTTAATTTTCAGTGATTGGCCCGATTGTTCATGTTGAGGATGATAAAGTTACAACTTGCAAATCTCTGCAAGAGGCAATATTGTCATTTTTTTGTCAATCTACTGTAGAGTATGTGCTTTTAAAATAATAAAAATGTTCTCTAGTAGTAAGGTACCTTCAATGAAAGTAGGGCATATCCATACACCACATTGAAATTTAAGGCTTCTGTAAAGAACAATGTCTACAGCTTATTGCTATGCACAATGGAAAGTCAAAAAAAAGTTCGTTGTATTGAGCAACATGGCGGCAAAGTGGTTGGCACTGCTGCCTCAACGTAAGAAGGTCTTTGGTTCGATTCCTGGGCCTGTGGCCTTACTTTGTGGAGTTTACCCTGCCCACCCCCAGATCGTTAGCTGCGATTATCTCCAGCATCTCTCGTGACCCTCTGGATTGGTTGGATTCCGAGGGGAGGAGTCTCTAGTTCTCTGCCATTGTCCTGATTGGTTCAGCTGAGGTTGCAGGTTTTGCAGCCACTTCAGGGGGAGTTAGGCTTTTAAAAGGCGGAACGGTCAGTCACTATGGATGTTTGATGCCTTACCGAAGTAACTCTGTTTTTTCTCTTACTGCTCGTAGTTTGCATTGTAACTGAAATACATTTGAACGGCACCCTGGGAACAGGGGTTGCTGCTTTCTGTGTTTTTTTTTGTTTTTTTTTGACACATTACATTTTTTGTTGTAATTTTTATTTGTCAACATCCATTTCTGTGCTGTTTTTTCTTTTTTTTGGGTGTGGGGGCGTTTCTTTTTCCCTGACTAATTCCTCTGGACTGCAAATACATTTCTGTCCATGTTCCTTAATCTTTCCTGCTAAGAGTGTCCTGGTTTGTAAAAGCGAAGTATGAACTGTAGCCAACGTATCATCAGGAATCTGATTAGTTCTAGTTTGGAGGGTGAGGTGCCCTATGATTGGGGTCAGCAGTTAGGGGCGGAGCCTGACAGCCAAACATTCAAAGTTGCTTTGTCCCAGTGGTTGATCCAAACTAGCATCTCTTTTAACCATAGGTTGTTAGGTTTTTTTTTTTTTTTTTTTAAACCAAATCAATTTCAATTTGTCCCTGATCACATGATCCTGCACTTGGGTGCATGCGCCCAGAAGCGTTGAAGGTTTCGACTCCAATAATCTGAACCTTTTCTTCTACACCCATTGAAATCCCTTCAACTGTGATCTTATCTTCATTCTCAAGTCCAGGCTAATTCAATGCTCCATTTCTACTTACTTCAACAGAGCATTATCCAGTTGATCAGCTTCCCTGTTACACAGATTCATCCAAATACTGACTCTTTTGATTTGGCTTGTTTTCATGTTGTCATATCATTTCTTTCAATGTATTCAGTGTTTGGTTTGACACACAAACACGTCTGAGTAGAAATGAGCATGAAGTGGCTCATAACTTTGAGCTGCAGTGAGGCCTGTTGTTCTTAGCTTCCATTCTGAGTTAGAAGCTGAATTTACAAACACACTGCAGACCTTCAAACGTCAAAAAAAAAAAAAACAAAAACAAAAACAAACCAACAGCAAAAAAAACAAAACAAAACAAAAAAAAAACAGCAGTTGGCATTTGAGCTCTGTAACAGTCAGCCTGGCCTGCTGCTGAAAAGAGCTTTAAAACTTGTATTAATTAGAAACTTTTAGTTTCAACATTGCACAAGGGGATTTTCCACTCTATCTTAAAACGTATCTGATGCACACACATCCTAACACACATACACACGCTACATAATGCTTATAAAATGTTTAATTGCGGGGGATGTGGGGGGGCTGCTGATGCTGTACAGCAAACATTTTATTGTCTTTTCCAGCTATTCCCCCTCCCTCAGCTCTAACCTGTGGCCATATGGGAGGAAGTCAGTCTCTCCGCAGCTCAGAGATGTCTCATCTCAAACTCATGCAGAGCGCTCAGGCATGAGACAGCAGCACAGCAGGTGCTGCAGTTCAACATCCAGCACATCAAAGGCAGGTGTTACATTGACTGCTGATAATAAATACATATTACAACTCCTCTCATGATGCCGTTGCACAGTTAATGAGCTAATGCGGCAGAGATCCCTCTAATAGTATCACTTACTTCTTTATTGCTGCCATTCGTCTAGGTAGGCCTTTGCTTTCTCTAATGTTTATTTAATGGAGGTAATACGAGCAGTCTAAAGTTAAACATCAATACAGAAATCACAGGTACTATGTCCCTGTGTAAGGAGTGATGTTGCCTGTTACCTATAAGGAGGATATATGATGATCTCAATCAACCACAAAAAAAATGTATGAATGATGGATTTAGTTATATGATGTTAACAATGTACACGTTTAAAATGAATCTATGTTTAAAACAGCATTTATATAAAACATTTCTGAACTGCATGTTTTCTGCATTCCTCTCTTATTAGTTCAACATGTTTCTCTTCCCATTCTAGGCGGGTATTCCATTCTGGGTCTATATTATCAACATGTATTAACAGGCCTTGGGATTCCTTCATATGTGCAACATTCCATACGTCTACAATGTGAACTTATATACGTACTGTATTTGTATGGGCTAGACATATGCCAATACTTCTAATTTCAAATTTGTAGACATACATTGCATGTTTTCATTTTTCTATGTGCATGTATTTCATAAATGAAAATTCAATATATGAGCATGGGTCCTATTTGTGTAAAAGCAATTCCCACTGAAAATGGTAATATCTGTTTATTTTACACTTTTTTTAAACTTGTGTACTTGTATATCCACTTTATCTTGGCTTGTGTATGGTCTGGTTTACTGATTATTGTAAATTGTTAGACTCAGACTGGGTAATCAAGAGCTGGGTACCCAGCTGGACCCCCTCTGCATGCCCGCTGCCCAACCACAGAGGGGGTCCAGGTAAGCAGGTCCTGGAGGGCAGGGACGTGAGCTGAGGGAGGTGGTGGAGCAGGAGTAAGGCTGGGGACAACTGCAGGCACTAAGAGAGTCTATGATCCAACAACATCTGAACCAGACACATATCCTGGGACTGATCACGGTGAGCCTTGTGCATTCTTTATTGTGCTTATGGAAGTAGCTGTTCCAATTTATTTTTCCTGTGGATAAAGGAAGAGGATTTAATACAGTAAGAGAAAAGAATAAATAAAGAGACAATATCACAGTTCTTGTCCTTCTACAGACACTTGAGTGCCTTTGATCTCTTTCACTTCAACTCCTCGTCCTTTCTGCAGATTCACTTGCGTCTCAACCACTTTCGGTGTTTGTCTTTCAAATGGCACGTCGGCTCCTCTCAAAACTAATTACCTCAACTGTCACTTCTGCTTCCATTAGTCCTTAAAGACCTAATGCAAGCTAAGAATTGGGATTTTGTTGACCCCTGCAGTCTCACCCTGGCTTTGCTGCAGTGACACATTTGCATCCTTTAGGATGTTTCAGTACATGGTGACATCAGCGTTGGTTAGTCTGACCATTCCCATTCTTTAAATGTTCTTTCCTGCATCAGCTGCCACTTCAGGCTATCAGTGCTTCAACTTTGAGTTCATTTCCCATATGAAGATATTCCCGACATCAATATTCAAATCTTTCCACTGCAGGCTCAAGGTGGTAAATGTTCCCCAGCCAGCTTTAGTTAGGGCACACATTCAAAGGGGGAGAGTTGATTTCCAGTCTGTGACCAGTGAGTGGAAATTCAATGTACTTGCTGCGTTCCAGCACGCTGCACAACCTCTGCTACTCGCACAACAGGGTCACTGCAGCCACTCTAACATGACTCATAAGGTCTGACACATCATCATAAAAAAAAAAAAAAAACAACAAAAAAAACAACAATCATCAAAATAAGTAAAGCGTAAAAAAATATATTAGCATTTGCTCCAGATTCTGCCACAGAAAAGAAACTCACACTCTCCCTCCTCTTCCTCTCATTAGTGCCCTTTGAATAAAACTGCGTTAAAATTATGAATGAAGAGTGATGGAGTTGAGCTGTGTTCCAGATAACAAATCAATTCATGAGCCTCATTAGCATACTCACACTGTTACTCTGACAAAGATGCAATGTATAATTACATAATGCGTGAATTGGAGTAAATAAAAAAAAAAAAAAAAAGGAAAATCTGATGCCAGAACGTGAAGCTTTTTGGCTCCTCTAATGTTTGACTGTTCAGAGGAGACCTTCTGGAGCTGTAAAATAATCGCCTGCAGCCACTTTAAAGACCAACCAGGGATTCATGCAGATTAATGGAATCCTAACTGGCACAGCCTGCAATTTATAGACCAACATGCAAGATATTATGACCCAAATTCTGTCCATTATTCAAAATGGCAACATCTTTCTCTGCCACTGCTAGCCTATTTATGTCATGCAGTTTCCATGGCTACCATGCCATAGATAAAATCTAAAGCACATACAGGTTTTCAAGTGCAACACCAACTTTGTGCTGCAAAAAGGGGAAGAAAGATGACACCACTAGGTTATATTCATTAACATGAAGAAAAGCAAAGAGGATGTTATTTTCCATTGTCTAATTTCTATAGAAACATTAAAACAGTTAAGCACGTTTGTTTTTTCTGCAGATCACAAAAACAGGGTGAATTATAAATTCTGTTATGGTGACAGCTAATGCTACACACCAAATCAGGTGCTGATCAGGCTGATCAGCATCAATACAAAGAGACTAACCAGATCCTGAAGAACTAGATCTGCTACCTGCTATTTTTCTCTAACCCTAGCCCTCGGCTAAATTGCTTCATTCGCTGATTTTGAAAGAAATGGTTTTAACTTGCAGTATTTGATAGAGACTCAATCCTCTGTCCAGGGGTGGGGGTTGTACTGAACCTTGATTGTAGTGGTACCAATAATAAACTCCTGGACACTGCCACCAGAAGCACTGCCATGGTTACTATAATAGCATTATTTGTTAGGTTGAGAGGTAGCGTCTGATTAAGATCAGAACTTTCTCGGCCTTAGAACATCTTTGTGATTGTGGATAATAACAGTCATAGTTGACAGAAACAACATAAACTGCTACTCTGATATTGGAACTGACCAGCACTCAGCTGTGTTTGGTTGGTCTGCCCATTCGCCAGAACTTTCTCCTGCTGTGAACTTTTCCTTTGCTCCTGGCATCATTAGTTCAACCACCAGATGTCGCCTAGCAACAAAACCGATAACTGAGGTCATAGTAATGAGGCTTATTTCTTATCGGATTGTCTTTATACAAACCTTTGAAAATGCTTTGTTAAGTCTGGGTGTCTTACCTGAACGTTTTGGCTCTGTTGAAAAATGACCCTGAACACTCAACATCAATCAAATTTACCAGCCACTTCATTTCATGTAGTCATGAATCAAGGTTCTGATCTCTGACTGGAAATCAGGTGCCGTTTTAGAGGGAGAAGGGAAGATAGTGCAACTCTACACATCAGTCAAGACGTGGGGTTTCATCTGTCCTTGTGAAAACAATAGCTGAGAAACAGCGCACGGCACACAGATGGTAGCCTTCCTTCCCTGGTCACGCTCACAAACAGACCACAGCCTCAGCTTTCCTACCAGCTTTCAGTGCACCAGACACCTCTGAGTCCTCTGAGAACAAAAGATTCCAGAACAAAGCTGGCAAAGAGACTCGTCTTCCTTACTTCCACCAGTTCACTGAGGGCGAGCAGGAGCACACACACAATACCTGGCTGGAGAAGGAAGATTACATCATTTCTCCACAATGAAATGACTCATTGTTCCCCATATAGCTGCAGCTTCAAGTGCAGAAGGTGAAAAAACAAAAGCCTTTGTCATCAGAAAGTTATGATAATTTCGACTTGAAATGCAAAACCTTTTGACCTTCTGACCTCTTGCACTGCCAACACACTAACAGATCTAATTAAGGGTCCTCGCTGTTGAAGACAGGCTGCAGCTCATGTCACTGAATCTATTTGTGCATTAGATAAATCATTTCAGTCCAAAAGACCAGGTCTTCTCCCAATCAATAGCGTGGCCAGGGTTGAGGTTTGTGCCACGACTTCAGGACTCACTTTCTCACTGGCCGCTGACGCACTGAGGATATGTGAGCTTCTTTGTCTGCGAAAAACAACCTCACAGCTACATCTCACTTAGACTGGATGTTCAGCACCACCTGCTGGTTGGACGGATGTGGGCACCTTCACAAAAGAATCGCACTGTGCTGCAGTCGCAGGCTGACTCAGTGAAGCTGTGTTTTCACAGAGCAGAGTGCCACAAACACCTGGTTCACAGGATTAGACTGCTCCTAAAAACAAGCTTAGGTTACATAAAATGTTTTTGAATCAGAAAAAAAAATATTCTTGCCAATATTAAAACTCAAAAACTGGTACCTCACATTCATTTAAGGTTTTTCTGTCGCCAGTTGTGTTGTGTTTAGACACTTCCTGGGAGTCCAAACAGTCTCCAGGACATATGCTCCTTAGGTCCCAGCTTCCCTCCTCTGCTCGGTGAGATCTGGAAATTTTAAATTCAGTAAATCATGATGCCACAGGGGAAACTGATCATGTTGAAGTTTCAGTAAACAATCATCTAGACCACCAACGTCTCAGACTCCCACTCAGAGTCAACAAACAAATACACCTCCATTCAGTACCCCCGTATACCCCCCAACATACTGCACACTGCTGACAGTCGGCCAGCTAGAAATGTTTGCTGAACACCACTACTGACTGACGGAGACTGAAAACATCAAGTTCCTGACACATGGAGAAGAACAAATCCAGCTCTGAGTCTAGCTGAGTCCTTCAGTGGCTCATAGGGTTTTCCACCTCAGTAAAGACAGACCAGTACAGACATGGCCAGCCCCACAGTCGGATTGGGAAAGAAATTCTGCCTTGGACTTAACTAAAACTCCTCTCTCATACAAGTGAACAGTAGGGCTGTTAAAACTTGTGCTCTGGTCTTCAGTCACTTCTTTGTTGACGCTGTACCATCCTGCATTTGCATTTATAAACTTTTAGGAAAACTGAGGTAATAATTCAAGTGAGTGATAAGGCAATTTTCACACAGCTGGTCATTGGATAGAAGGCAAGTTCAAGGCTCTTTTGCATTGACTTCTCTCTCCATCCCCAGAGTCACTTTTGTACACAGTCTGTTGCTATGACATATTCAGAGGGGGTGTGGCTCTGCCACTACATCTTGAAAAGAATGGCAGTTATTTGCTGATTGATTTTCGTGTAAAATTTAATTTACAGAACCTAAAAATTAAAAGTTTAACACAGGTAACAAAATGCACATGCATCAGGCAAACATTCACACCTAAACTTGCATCTTTTTTAACCATTCAGTTTATTTCATAATGCCTTGCTCAATGTCATATGTCATTCTTCAATAATTTAGCAAATGCTGAGAAACAGTGTTTTGTGTTTGTGTGGGGCAAATTAAAACTTAGTGAACACAAAACCCCTGTACAGTAACAGATTGAAGAATAAAGACTTCGGATCTTCAACTTCTAATAGAGTTGTCTAAAGGAGAAATTAAATTTGAGTGATTGTGCAAAAATACTTGAAGGAATAGAAACCCTGATAAATACAATGACACTGAATCCCTCTTTTTTTGAGCACATGGCATTATTCTGCGTGTGAAGTTGGTGGGAAACATTTACATTATCAGCTTACCGACATACATTCCTCTCAGTCCCCACCACAAAGAATTTCATTTAAAGTTCATTACATTAAAAATAGTTTTCAGCTTTTATCCTGACTACATGTTAGATAAAACAAGCACTTAAAAAGCAGGCAACTCCTAAGGCAACATGTGAACTAAAAACAAACTAAATACTCCCCAGTCCAGATAAAATATGTCCAAATGCAGAAATGACACAAGAGCTAATTATAACACGTGAACTACTGTATAGAAAAGACAAAAACATCTACACGCAAAAAAACAATACTCAAAATAAAAAGGGAATCTACAGCTCTTTGCTTTGAAAACTGGCTGAAACTGGATCATTCCTTTTCCTGTAACGTCTGACATGGAGTGAACCTTTCCCTCCCTGGACTGGTTACATCACCTCAAAGAAGCCAACATGGCAGCCCGCGGGAGGGCTCATGCTCATGATTAGAAAAGGGACAGGCTGGCGATAAATACGGTGATTTCACGTGATTTCAGGATGTGTTTGTGTGGTTTTTTTTTTTTCTTTTTCTTTTTCTCTTTTTTGCACAACAGGGATTTCTCTCTCTCTCTCACATACACACACATAAGCACAATAGGTTTCAAACATCCTCATGTCTTTAAAAATTCTGCACACGTTTCACAAGTTTTGCTGAAAAGCCTTCGTCTTAGTTTTTTTTTTCACATTCTGGAGGACGGTGTGTCTGAGAACTGGACACGCACTAAAGAGAAAGAACACCCAACCCTTGTTCATCGTCCCGCTCCCACTGCCATTCCCCCACCCGATGGGATGCAACCCTGCCGATGGAAGATAAAGATCTGTCCTGATGCGCAGGAGCAGGGTCTAGGGTGGGGTGGGGTGGGGGGGTGCAGCGTTTGTTTGGTCTGCTGTCACAGAGTTCACTGTGAGGATGTGAAAATGCATCAAGGACGTTGAGAGCGGATCTGAACGCAACATGCAGGACACAGTAGAGTGCAGGTCTCTTAACAAAGCTGGGCTGGAAACAGTGACTGAGTGAGTGTGCGTGTGTGTGTTTATATGTATGTGTATGTGCGTGTGTGTGCACGTGCATGTGTCTGTGTACAGGGCATGAGAGTGGGTAGTGTTATGGTGCAGGGGATAGACCGAGATGAGGAGGAGGAGGAGGGATGGTAGTGGCTTATCATGACGTGCCCTGTCTCTTCTGTTGCTGGACTCGGATCAACTCCAGCTGTTTTTTGCACTTCTGGTAGTAGGTGGACAGACTCTTGTTCTCCTCCAGCAGCTTTTTGTGCTCCTGCACCAGACGCGATGTGTTCTGCTGGTCCTTCTCATCTTGGTCCAGTTCAGCAATCAGCTCCTTCCTGCACAGATAGGAAATAAAGCCACATTAACCCTCTGGAGACCATTTCATTGATAGCTTAGTCACAACATGTATGAGTTAGCCATGTTACTTACAGTTGGCTGTCAAGGGGCCTCAATATAAATATATATTTTAAGTTTCATACAATGTAAAATCATGAACATTGAGTAAGTAAGTATGAAGTGAGTTGGTCTGATGGTAACACATCTCATCTTTCACCCCTCCGCCCCGGCCTTAAGAATAAAGAGTTTTTATAGAAGATGTATGAGTGGCAGGGCTGCCATGCCAGACTGGGATCATCTTGTATGTTTATCTGTGTTAAATATATATTCTATGAGCTTTTCAAAGTAAAATAACAACTATAGTAAGTAATTACCAAATTAAAAAAGGGCTTATGAAAAGGTGATAGTAAGTGTTTATTTCTATAATAACAATAAAATGTGTAGCGCAACTTATCACAACAAACTCTAAACATCTTAACATCTGGACACTGTGATTGTTAAATTCAATAAAGAGTGGATGAAGCATATGCTTTATTATTTTGAGTGTAGGGTTCAGTTCTCTGTTGTCTGGACTCCTAGCTGCTTTCTTTCCAACCCCGTATTCTCTCATTCCTAACTGATTCAGCCAATAAAGACAAGAAAAAAAAAGTAAGTGAGTTATTTTCGTGGTTAAATTCTTGCTCAGCCCTTTGTCAGAAACACTGCTTTTAAGTGATGTCATTAGAGGGCAACAGTTAATTGTTTTAATTTCAAGAATCAACAAAATTCACAGAACATCTCTTGGTTGTTGGTCACATTTTCATGTGCTTTGTACTTTCAAACCTTTTATTTATTTACGTTTAAATTCAGCACATGACATGCTGTCACCAAACTGGTCTAATTAGAACTATTTAAAAGGCCTAAAATCTGAAGGTTGTTCTCAGTGGGAGCAGGAGCAACACATACACTCTCATTACTGTCGTGTCAACACTGGTCTCTGAACCACTAAATCCAGCTGTCAGCTATTAGAGAGAAGTGACAGCTTGCTTTCAGCAAATAAAAAAAAAAAACAGATTTATTTTTTAAGGACAAACTCGTACTGTTTCACTATTTTCCTTATACTTCTGGTCCATTTTCTAGAATTTCAGTGGGAACACTGGAATCAAGATTGGTGGCAGTTTGGGTATTGCTTTCATGGTGATGTGCACCATTGACGCTAAAGGATCATGAGGATTGTCAAAGGTCTGTTGATCCAGAGTGAAATGTGTCCTCAGGTCACATGTTAACCCACACCACCACAATCAGCATGTTAACATTGCCTTATATGAGAATTTTGGTGCTGATGAACTGACAACATGTGCATCATGAACAATACACTTGAATGACTCATTAACTGCAATACATTAACTCTACACACAGACCAAACTCTTTCTGCACAAAATACATGGAGCAGCAGGCCTTACTTTCTTTGGATCAGCAAGGCAATCTCTGTTTGCACTTTCAGATATTCCTGTGCCATCTTGCAGTGCTGCTCAAACACAGCCATGGACTCTTTTGAGTTGGGACAAGGAGCGAGGGGCTGCAAAAGATTATGCACACTGATGTTAACTGCTCGTATATCTCTTCACAATGGATTGTAAGTACAGTCTGAAAAGATGAAACACCACACAGCTCACTAACTAGTATCTGTGTGCTTTTTGTCATATTCCCTTTTTTACACTGATTTAAGAAAGCCAGTACAAACAGAGCTGAGATGCAACACCACTAAAGGGACCATATTTTGACAGTATAATTTGTTTAGAGGTTGATGTACCTGCAGTTGGTGATCCAGTGTGAGATAAGCCATGGGAATGGAATTGTCTGAGCCGTTGGTGTCTGAGGAAAGAGAAATGCTTGAGTGACAGGAACAGTGTTGGTTCAGTGTTTCTAGAGGAAAGAGATTTGACATTTAACAGATGTACATCATCTGGCCAGTGACAGTGATGTTTCGCTGTCTATTTGTAAGTCTTCTCTGCAGCTGAACTTGTTTGGATGCCAGGGGCGGACTGTGGCAGTTGCAGCTTGAAAAGTGCTTCAGCTGCTGTTGTGTTTATAAAACAAGAGGTTGTACTGTGCTCTCTGAGCATCTCTACAGGTTTCAAGAAAATTTGAGACTCCATTGACTCATTTTGGAAAATGACGACAGGCTGTGGCTAGCTGGTTAGCATGCTAACATGACTGTAGAATAGAAACAATTGAGGCAAAAGTTAATATTGATGCCTCTTTTTCAACCCTGGCAACTGTTTGCGGTGAGTAAAGTGCTGAAATCACTATATTTCTTCTGCACTGGTTAGTAATGTAGCAAGAGTGTGTGAAGAGTGATTACTGGTCTAAACTAGGCTTTGGACCTCACAGCCCCCAGAACTCCCGTGTTCCATCTACCATGTGAGCGGCTTTTAATGTCTGCTGTCTCTGACTTTATCAAGAAAAATACAGAAACATTGCTCTGGTGTTGTTTTTTTTTTTTTTTTTTTTGGGGGTATTTGAGATATTTTCTTTGACACTGGTGTGATTTTGCTTTGGTATAGTCATGAACACCTGTAGGGTCCTCGGAGGGGAAGTAGCCTCTGCCTGTTTTATCAGGCGGCATCATCCTCACACTCGGACTGGAGGACCGGCTGCTGTTCCTGCTTCCCTGCAGGTTAACACAAACACTGTTAGTTATGGCCTCTGACAGCTGGAATCTTAAATGTGATCCGGACCAAGATAAAACAATGATTTAGCAAGCACCTGTTCATAGGGTACATTTGGAGGAGACATGCTAAAGGACACATATACTCAACAATGAATCTGGTTTTACTGACTGTGATGTTGTCAGGTTGTAATTATCCCATGACATGTGGTCATGTCGTGGGATAAATTACACGCAGTGTGATAATGACTGAAACTACTGATAGCCTCAGTCACACAAAAAACCAGTTGGAATACCACAAACCATGATTTGGAACCATTGTGACAAATTCAGGTTCAACCCTAGGTTTTGGATTGGAGCTGGGTGAAGTCTTACCAGAATATATCCCTGCAGTAATTTAAACTCTTCTTAATTTGTATGTGGTGAAATTGTAACAGTGCAAAAAAATCCACACAGCAAAAGAATAATGAGTCTTTCTGCGCATAGTCCCACTGCTGAACTTGAAATGAACTTTTGATTTGACAGTGACGCAGTGGGTTTTCCACCAAACAAATGGAGACAAATGTTTGAGAAGCTTATTTGAAACTGTGTGACACAATGAGGGGAAACCCAGCACTGCTCCCACACTAATGTCTTCATTTTCCTGGATATGACATATCAAACACGTCATATTCTGTGACATTTTCTCCCAGAGGAGTTCTCTCTCGACAAAGTCACATTTCAAAGACGGCATCAGTCAAACATCTACCAGGCTTCAGAGAAGGGAAGCAGTGATGAGGGCAAACACAAACAAACTCACAGTATCAGAGAAGCAATAAACCCCTCTGCTCAGGTTCTGGTGGTGTTCACATGATTTGGAATAACTGCTGAGAACTGATAAGCAGTGCATTCTTTTCATTTAATTAATGAAGCATGACGAAGTGCATCATTAATCTCGCATTAAGCTCCTAATTACCATGACAGCGCTATATGAAAAACGTTTGTTTGTGACGGAAACAAGCTGAAGGATGAGCTTGTCTCAGTTGTCTTTTAAAACCTGTGCTTGTTTGGTTTGGTTCATTGTGTTTTTTTGGTCAGGTGGACACCTGGGGCCTCATTTATAAATGTGGCGTATGCCACTTTCCACACAGAGGTTATCTATAAAAAACAGACTTGATGGAAGAATGTGTGCACCCCTAAGCAGCCTGACGAGCACAATATAAATTCGACAACAATCCAACAACCAAAGAAGCATCACAGGTCGAAAAGTTGGAATTACTACATACATTCATCACGACTCTGACCCGTGGCTTTTGGGTGTACACTTTTATTTACATCCTATGCACAATTTTTTAAATGAAGGCCATGGTCTTCAATGCTTTGGGTGTTCTGAGCAAATGCTCACCTACCGTTTAGCCTCCTAATTTGGTTGTCGCCATGTTGGTTTTTTGAAAGCAGAGAAACCATATTCGGAGGAGAAATTGGAGTGATATGTCATAGGTGGTATTTCATGCTTTTTTGCTGACTGTTATCTTTTAACTCATGCAGATTTTATGTTTTTACTTTGGGTTTAATATGATCTATATTGATTTTATACTGGTGATTGTGACAACTCTGATAAAAGAAAACATGCATTCAAGTTTGATACATTTCAGCATCTTACCTGGCTGGACTCTGTGCTGATGCCTGGAATATCCTGCACAGAGCGACGTCTCTGAGGCTCACAAGAGGCTACAGATGGGACGCACAGACAGAAAGAGATCAACAACAATTTGCAGACAGAGATGATGGGAGATCCATTCTTTGCTTGTGTTGGGGGATCCAAGATGGAGGACCCAGACAGAGGGACCCCCAAAGGTACAGTTGCTGATTTGAACATTTACACCCTGGCCAATCAACATATGTTGCGGTGGGAGTGTGATCACAGTCCTCGAAGCAACAGCAATCAGTGCGGACGAGTTCTATTTAGAGAAACAGCTGAGTCAGATTCTGTGATAAGTTTGTACTTTGAGTGGTTTAGGTTAACATGTGGAGGTCTGAGACTGGGGCTTTTATTTATTTTTTTTTTTTAAACGGTAATAACAAATATAATAATTAAAATATAGTAGATATAACCTGCTCTGTATGACATTAATATTGAGTAAAGAGTTTGGTCTAGACCTGCTTTATATGTAAAGTGCCTTGATGTAACTCTGCTATGATTTGGCGCTATACAAATAAATCTGATTTGATTTGATTTAGAGGGCCTTTTCTAGCCCTGGGCCCTTTACCTTCCCTTAATCACCAACAGTTAAGCAAATGTAACTGAATCTTCAAATATAAATGTGGCAAATAACTTTTACAAGAAATAGTTTTCATAGAATCATACATATAGTTTTTTTAATCTGTGTTTTCTATACAGACGCACACACAGACTAACAGTTGTGGGCATAGGTTTGCAGGCATTCATTTTGGGCAGGAATGTCATATTACTTTTGAGCTTTGAAATTATTTATTTGACCCGTTTTTTTTCCAGGGTTTTATGACTACACAACATTTATCTTCTGTGATTTTTTGTTTACATTTATTTTGGATTGGATTGACCAATATTCAGAAAAATGGCAGTCCAAGGAGTGAGGATCGAAGGAGGAAAAATGTAGATTTACACATGCTGGGAAAGTCTTTTTGAGCCATTTCTAAACAACTGCAGAATCCAAGATCATCAGTTCAAACAATTGTACGCAAGTACAGGCTATTTGGCTTTGTCACCACTTTGTCAAGGTCTGGAAGAAGACCCAAACTGTCACCCTCAGGGAAGGGAATTGGCTAGGATGTTGAGGAACAAACCACCACCAAGGCTCAAGCCTGCCATTAACTGCAAAGTGGCGGAACACCAGTGTCACTGTTCACAGTGAAGCTGATTTACATAGCCATTGACTGAGAGGGTGCTGACCAAGAAAGAAGCCCTGCGCCAAAATCGACGCCCTCAAGCTGAAATTTGCACCTTCCCACATGCAGAAACCAAATGCCTTCTGGACAAAAGTTTTAGGGTCAGCTGAGACAAAGACTGAGCTATTTGGCTGCAATGACATAATTCTAAAAGAATTATGATTGAAGGAGACAAGGTAAGGCTTTCATACCTAAACATACTGCGCAAAATATTTAGCATTGTGGTTGTAGCATCATGCGCCGGGGCTGTTTATCTGCCAGTTGTACTGGTGCACTGCACAAAGTGAAGATGCCTCCAAACTCAAACCTTAAATTCACCTCAAATCAACAGCTACAAGGCAAAACTTGGACACAATTAAAGGGTTCCAATAGGACAATGATCACAAACATGAATCAAAACTGGTTTTGGAACGGATAAAGCAACATAACATTAAACTTCTGGAATGGTCCTGACCTCTACCCCATTGAACATTTGTGAACTATACTTAAAAGCCGGGTCCATGCCAGGAAACCAAGCAACTTTGGATAATCACTGCACCCTGGAAAAAGAATGGTTCAAATAAATCATCAACCCAATATTAATATGACATTCATGCCCATGATGAGTGTATGTAAACTTCACACCAGTGTGTGCGTGTGTGTGTGTATATATATTTTTCATTTTTTTCACCCCATAGTCTATTTTCTGACGTGATTGTTTCAAATAGATAACACAACTAAAAAAGCCTAAGTCTAGTTGGGTTGTGTAGACTATAAGCTCCATCTATGGCACAACCAACATACACAGACAAAACAAAACCCCAAAAAGCACATCATGGCTCACCACTGTTTGTATCTGCTGCTTTTTAGATCAGACACATGCAGTTTTAATAAGCCTCAGATGCTGGATTAACACTGCATCCAGTAATTGTCAGTTGTTACTCAACAGGGGTGTAATGACACGTCCTTGTCCATAACTGTCCACTACAAAATCTTATATTCAATATGGGATTTATTTAACTTTGAAGGACCAAATTAGACTCAAATGCAGCTTTTTTTCAAAGTGTGTGTTTGTTTCTGCCCCCTACACCAAACAACCAGAGGTAATCCTCGAGTGTGTATTTCTAACTATTAGAGGGACAACAGAGCTACTTAAGTAGTTTACGAGTATGTGACTCTTGTGTAAATTAAAAACTATAAATTTTTACTGTCCATTTTACAGTGTTGTTTGACTCAGTGGGACCCACCATTTTGCAACTGTCTATTCACGTAGCTTCATCAGTCACAGTTATGCTTCATAGTCAGAAATTCTAAAAAAAAAATAAAAAAATAAAAAAATAAAAAAAACAACTACCAATGCAGTTTGTATTCTTGCTCTAAATGCTGACTTTTTAAGAGCACACACTGGTCAGAGTCTCAATGAGATGCTTCAACCAAACCCTAACCCTAACCCTTTGAAATAATTTGGTTTCATTGATAAAAATCTACTCTTCTTTGTAAGCTATTTGTATTATAGATTCTGAAAAGTCCCGTATAAATAAAGATCACATGGCTTACGTTGTATATTTTTTATTTTAACTGTAATTTATGAGAGCTGGGGTTAGAGCTACAGAGATGCTGATTTATGTTAATATATGTCAACAGTTTATAACCAAGGTTCCCCTTAAACTCTGTTACAGCTCATACCTGAGGTTTGCACTGAACTGTGGACTATGCCATTACACCCCTATTCAACAGCTATTTGTGTGCTGCGGCAAAGGCCTGTTGTCCAGGTGTGCACATGCAATGCTAAGTGTCCTACCTTGAATAACATGCACGAGCTCACTCCAGGAGTCAGATGAAATTAGCCTCTCGCTCACCGTGTGTCACACAGTTTTAAAATAGAAGCCTTTTCTGTCATCCAGAACTGTACCCAGTCTTTTCATCCGTATCTTTGCTTGTAATAATAGCTTTGACCTTCAGTCTGAGGGAGATTAATCAAAATGACTTTTTCAAAGTTAATGGATGTAAAGAGAGCAAAGAGGGGGGCTCCATGCTTTCTTTCTGTCCTCTATGCATGAGAGGCAAGGACAAGGTCAAATGGAGAGAAGTGGTGTGCTGATATACTCATGCTACCCATGATTCTGCAGCAACAAACCCAAACAGATGACAGAAGCATGAGTTTGGAAACTTATCTCATATGTGACACCTTATGTGATGCAACACATGGATTGAGCCCAGTTCTGCCCCTTAAAGGTAGTTTTTCTTTGCCATTGTCGCCAAATGCTTACTCTTGGAGGAATATGTTGAGTCTCTTTAACAACTCCATCAAGAGTTTGGTCAAGACCTGCTCTTTGTGCCTTGTGTGCCTTGATGTAATTTGGTGCTATATAAATAAATTAGATTTAAGCTTTTTGGTTCAAGTGACATACGTGATCATTAGTTGGAACTACCTGGAATTAGCTTTGGGTATAAAAGGTGACAACAGATGAGAAAGTTCCAAATTAACTCATGTTCTGTTTATGCTGAAGAGCGTCTATGCGTCACTCCAGTACCTGCTGAAGTTCCGCCGATCTTTGAAAACAAGCAAAAAAATTAGGTTGGGATGAAATTCCTGTGAGTGTGGAGTGACACACAAAGACAGAACAGCAACCCATAGGCTCAGCCAAGCCAGCTCCACCCAGTCACCAGAAGACCCGGTGGTCCAGTGATACCTGTGACGATGATCTTGGGGACATCCAGAATGGTGCCGAATGATGCAGTTTTACGGTGGCCTCGTTTATACTGTGGGCGTGCTGCAAAAAACACATACACACATACAGCTTGCGTACACAAATAGGCATGCAGACTGAGACAGACTGGGGGGAGGGGGAGGGGGGGGGGGGGTGCCCAACAGCTGGGATGGAAATGTATGCCGCACACATGCAGAGCATTCAGTATACGCGCAAGCGGCAGCATGCTTTCAGTCCATTCCTGATGCTGCATTGACTGCCAGCATGCATGAAGTAGACACTCGCATAAAAACCAAAACATAAAGTATGAAGTTTATGCTTATGTGAAACTAAAATATAAACTATAGAGTTGGCTGACAGCTGGGTCCAACGGGCCTGAATGTGTTTATATGAGGTTTCACCCTCTACTTCAAAGTGATGGAAGCATGTGACAAAGGACCTGACACGTTGGGGTGTAGCAGTTTCTTATGAACTTGACAATAGTTCTGATGCCATTACTGTACAACTTATACCATTAAATGTTACATTTAAAAAATTACATTTATAATTTCTTATTCTGCATTTCATGTAAAGATATTACCTGAAGGTGCAAATGGCATCTTAGGCTCCAGCTCTGACAAGTCAGCACTCATTCGCTTGCTGTCAGATGACGGCAGGCACTGTGTCCGTGCAGGCAGACTCTCAACGCTGCCGCCTCTGGACAGAGGCAGAGTCCTCAACGGGTCTCCCTATGCACACCGGATCAGAAAACTTTAACAATCTCCACTCCACTCGCAATTAACAGTCTCAATAGCTTTGACAGAGATGTGACGGAAAGCAATACCTTTGGCTTGAAATGAGGCGCAAATTGAGGCGTGATCTTGATAGTGTCGTTGCTCCCTTGAGAATCACTATGCTCCATGTTCGCATCACTTTTGTTGCTTGTGCTGGTGCCAGTGTAGTCAACACATGAACCTGTTATTCCCCAAGACACAAGACAGGAGACTTTTAATGCATTAAAGCCGGTGGGGTTTTCTTTAAAACTGGTTAAAGACAGACTGTAAATTGTCTCTGTTGAACTATATTACCTAAAAGGTTTTAAGAGAAATGTAGAAATTATAACGGATTGAATAGTTTTTCAAGTCTTCTGCCCAAATTGTCCAGTTTGGGTAGTTTTAAATCTCTTTTAAAATTAAAATGATCTCTTTCAGCTCTGGATCACAATTGTTCTGCGTCCATGTGAAAACAAGTGCAAAGAAGAAACAGACACTGTCTACTCTGTTGTACTCAGCTTATTAGTCAAGGCAACTGTATTTGTATATCACTTTTTATATGCTAAGGCAATTCAAAGTGATTTACAGAGCAATAAAATAAAGAGTCGTTCAACGATATGAATTAACAATAAAAACAAGAGAAAATATTACATCAATTCCTAAATTATTCAAAAATTATCATTAAAAATTGTTAAAGTGAAGACAAGAGGAGTAAATTTTACAATAATTGGGAAAAAACAGCATACTTATCACAGGGTGGAGAAGATAGTATAAAAAAGGATATGACTATAAATTGCTGGTTAGTTGGGACTTGACTGACATCAGCTGGGAATGTATTACAGATTTTTATTACATGATACCACAGTGTTACTTCACCCTGTTTTATTATTGGATGGGTGCAGAGATTGTTAGTTGGAGGACATTTAACAGATATCTATATCACAATTTCCAGAGGTCTCAGTTTTGACCTCTCCAGACCGCAATGCAACCCTGGGGGTTTCAAACTGGGATGAGGCGAAAACATAGTGGCATAGATTCAGTCAAAAAGGTAGCAGTGTGTGGGCAACCTTAGAGGCAGCTTTTGGCATACTGTACTTAATTTAATACCTTCTAATAGTGTTTCAGGCCCTGCTGAGTGTTTCTGTTTGCAGAGCTTCTGCTCATCTGATTTGTAATGTTTTTTTTCACCATTCTAAGTAGAAACTCTGGAAACAGTTGTGTGTAATCAATGGTTCCAGAAACTCAGCCAAGTCTGTTCAATCCCATGGTGCACGCTGTCTCTCTGTTGCTAGCGCTGTTTCCTATGTTTCCATTGCTGCTCTACTTCTATCCGAATTGGTCTTGTAGTTCCCTTGTGCTTTTGTTTGTTCAGCCTGTTGTTGTTTGTTGTTTGCAGCCTGGCCCTGCTCTGTATACTGAGACAGCTTTTGACTGAAGTCTTTGATTTTTAAGTGACACTTCTCACAAAGAGAATAAATGGTTTTCCCAGTCGATACTAGTTGCCATTCACTGGTTTGCAAACTGCTGTTTCAAAGCCTCTAGTTTGTAATTTGGCTGTCGGCCATCTTAAAACTTTTTTTTTTTTTAAGGAGAAGATGAAGCAGAGGCAGCGCGAGGCTGACGTTCCCTGTACTGCATGGGACCATAATTTTAAAAAAATTACACTGTGATGCATGGACAATGCATCAGCACTGGAGCGCACTGTTGGTGCACAGACATGCATGTACAGGTTCTATCAAAGGTTGTTTAACCTGCACCTACTGGAAAGATTTTATATCATATTAGTCAGTGCTTAATGAATAGTTTAATCATGTTGAAATTAAATGACTGGATATTGTGACTCAATTAAACCACTTCTATATAATATCTCTTGCCATACATACATACTTTTATATATACATAAAAGACATGCACTTGCTGATGACTGGTCCTTGGAAATATGAATTTCAACCAGATTATGCAAACATTTTATTTTCTTCACTTGGAGAAAATGTCCAGGCAGCACAACATCCATGATTTGAAACTGGACACTGAAACCATAAACTCATAAGGAAAATGTTTACTGAGCGAATAAATCCAGTGAAAGTGATAACATTTCCCCATAGCTATTAAGGAGCTGTTTAGCAATTCATAATATTTTTTATCTCAGTATCAGGGAACAATGGAGCTGGTAAAAACATTTGAACATTCTCTGGCCAATCGAGTTTGAGCCAGTGCCCCTTCAGCCAATCAACTTGTGCATTGGTGTTACGTCATTAACAGCACTGTGTACCACACTGTGGTTGTAAACATTTAAGAACATATTTACGGAGGGAATACATCTAAGGAGATGTGGTCAGAATGCAATTTTAAGGCTCTTCAGCATTGACTTTACCTTTCAGACTCAAACTCTACATTCACTTTTATAGACAGTCTGTGGTTGATACCGACACTGTCCAGAGAGAGTATGAAACCTGATAAGGTAAAAAACAAACATACCTCATTAGAAAATTTGGCATTTTGCTCCTTCATCAGTTGTTAACCAGGCACACAGAGATCCACACCACATTGGTGCATTCCAGACATTTGATTTTGACTGTTGTACCTGTACTAGTAGCAGAGTTGCTCTGTCCCTCGTCTGAATACTGATAGGGATACTGCAGGGGTTCATCAGATTCTGGGAAGTACTGAGAAAAAAAAAAAAACAAAACAAAACAAAAAACAGAAGGATTTAGAAGGCTGGATTGAACAAATAGCTCTGATTTCTATCCCAATTTAACGTAAATGAAAAAGCAGAAAAGCAAGAAAAGCTGCTTTGTCTGCTGTACTTGTTCTGATCTTTGGATCTCTTGGTTCAGCCAGATGTCATAGCTGTTGATCATTCTTTCTGGCTCTTTACAGTTTGAATGTGTATTCATATTATCATGCTGATTTTGCTCAACTCTACCCCCATGCCACTCAAGCACCTGTTTTATAAGTTAAAACATTTTTCACTGCAAGTCCAGTTTTCTGTTTGGACTACAAGAAATTATGTCCTCACATGCAGTTACAGAGCACACACAGATGGAGTTTAGAGGGTTTGAGCTACTAGCTACTGTGCAGACTGATAAATCTGTAATGTCACATCGGGGTGGTGGCGCCTCCATATGAGATGCTTTGATCAATGATTGTCTGGTGTTAAAAAACATATTTCACAGTGTCTGTGCTTTGAAAGATTTTTACAGCAGAAAAAAGGGGAAAATAATACTGACACCTGCGTCAACTGCTGAGTCATTTGACCCAGGTGTGAATGCTGATTGTACTCTCTTCCATTTCTGTAAAAAATCTGACATTAGCTGGCTTTAGTGGGTTTAATGCCCAGTGGAAAAGGGCTTTAGAAATGCTGTCCTGATGAGCCTTGCTATGTTACTGTAAACCACATGCAGCATTAATTGTTAGATTTTCACCCCACTGTTCTTGAACTCTGTTTTTATTCTGCTCCCTGTGGTTGAAATGTTTGGTCAGATTTATTGATTCATTGATCGCAGTTTAATTTTAGTCTAATACAGAAGGTCTTCAGTGTGTGGAGACAGATTACCCTCATTAGATGAGTCATGATTTTCACGATCTCCTCCATTGAAGGCCGCTGAGAGGGGTCTTTTGACCAACAGCGAGTCATCAGGCTCTCAATGGGCTTGGGCAAATTTTTGATCAAAGGTGGTCTTGTACCTGAATGTGAAAAAAAAAAAAGACGAGAAAATCCTCAGTCAAAGTGAGAGAAACAAATAACTTTTGGCATCACACAAGACAAGTCAAGAACCATTAAGTATATCCCCTGAGCCAGAAATGACTGAGGCAGGCAGATTCAGTCAGCAAAAACATCAAACTTGTCGCAAGTGTCCCATTAGTATTCTCCTGCATCCATCTCTGTAATAGAAGAAACTACAGGGAATACACGACTGTGTTTCAGCTGCTTGTTCCTGCCATATTCCTCCCAGCAGGCCTGACTGTGCCACCGCATACCAGGCACGACCTTTGCTCTTTGCTTCTGCCTCTGCGCCAAACACAACAGTCTGTGACTCACCATTGTGCACAGCCCACATGATGCGAAAAGCTGGTCCTCCAATTTCATCAAAGGGCTTCCTGCGAGTGATCACCTCCCAGAGAATGATCCCCCAGCTGAACACATCACATTTCTCGCTGTAATTGCTGCCTGCAAACACAGAGAAACCACAGCAACATTTAGACTCTTTGCAAATGGGAGATATGGGGGGGGGGGGGGGGGGGGGGGGGCATCACTTGCTGACTGATAAAGGTAATTCTCTACGGCACGTTAGTGATGAGAATGAGTGTAAGCTCAGGAAGGCATGACAGTTTTTGTCTCCTCCCTGCCATCAAAGGAGAGGATTTTTTTACCTCGCTCCTGTGTTGCTTAATTACTTGGTCTATTATTGCAGTGGTAATGTGCACATCACACACCTATTTTAAAGTTGCTGTGGTGAGCCACTCTGATTGCATTTCACGCTGATGCAAATTAGTTATACAGAGTTCACAGAGAGGGCAAGAGTGAGCTACTTAGTTGGTCAGGAGCCTTGTAACTTGCCTACAAAGAAAAGATAATGACTCAGGCTTAATCTGTCTTCCAACCTCACTAAGAACACATCTGTTGTAAAACTGCATTAAAGCTTATTGCTGAATGTGAGCAAATTGTCTGCCAATGCACTACCACCTCCCATGGGAAATAATGCCACAGGCATCACTCTGTTCATCTTTCTATGTTGCTTGAGAGACAACCATCAATAAAGCAGGACAGTGAGGCAGGCGGTTGATGGTGAATGAAGAATTCATGTCTCTGTGCCATGAGAGCAAAGATGAAATTAACATGAAAAAGCAAAATCTGGGTGCAAATAAAAGCAGATATAGACATAGAAAATAAACTGACAGGATAGTTACCCTAATGAATACTTGGAATACCACTCATACTTGCCTTCAAATACCTCTGGGGCCATCCATGCTGCACTTCCTTTGTTGTTGGTCATGTGGGTCTGAATGTCGCAAGCTGTTCCAAAGTCACATATCTTCAGCACGGTGCCTCCTGCCACCAGAAGCAGACTGAAACAAAGAAAGCAGAAAATAAACCCCATAAGAAGCTTTCACTTGAAAGTATGAATGACAGAAAATAATTTTTAAGTGTTTTGTGAAGGAATGAAAAAGTTGTTTGCAGTATTTCTGATTTGTAGCCCTATGTTTCAGGGAATTACCAAGGTGTGGACAGAGAATATTGAGCTCTCCAATATCTCAAAAGTCTTTTCAAACCAAAAAAGTAAATAAAGCAACAGGTTTGATTTTTATTTTCCTTGTGAAGCAATAAGTCCTATTTTAATAAAATTAAACACTGAATTATGTACAAATTTGTCACTTTGCAGGAAAAGAAAGCTTTGTAGAAACTCTAGGAAATAATCTGTGAATATATCCTTAAAGAAATTCATGTATAAACATCTACAGTTGACAACTTGTCACAACGTTTGACCTGGTTCTTCCTGGAAACTTCTCTACAGTTCTCCAGGAAACACACCAGCTGGCCATTCCCAGAGAGTCCTGCCAGGAGCTTTCTTTCCATCACTGCAGGGTAAACAACCCTGCTGTGGTGGAAGATCTAGATATCCATCAGTGCCACTTCGATTTTGGGGGTTCAGACTTAATTAAAGACTTCATTTCAAACTTAAATTAATGGTGTCTGTTGTTCTAGGTATGTGTGAGGAATTAAAAGTATTGTCAGCAGAGTTAAGATTTCAAGGTTCTTGAAACTAAGCTATATGTTATGTCATTTACCCAAGTTAAAGGTTGTCTGTAAAGTCAGCAGCTCTAACTCATCTGTGTTTTCATTGCAAATGTGTGTATATACAGTAGTAATTATTGGTAGTGTGGCTCCCACACTGCCTAACCTCTGCTGTTCTTCAAGCCACAAATTTGTGCAGAAAGTGTACAAAGTGAGACAGGGCGAGGCTTTTTGGGGAAAAACAACAGGAATACACTGTCAGTGTGTTGTGCGTGTAGTGGTTACTGTTACTAATCTGAGAAGCCTGCATGTGTGTCCACACCAGCTGCGTGTCTCCTGCTTCACTGCTACTGCAGCTCTGTCTCCCTATAGAATTTGCATGATACCTGAATGTTTCAGAATTTCAGTGTCCACATGCATTGGCTAAAATGGTGAAAAAATTGTCTGATTCAGCCTAGGTGTCACGATTCCGAATTCCAAATCAGAGTTGATTGATATCCGATTTACAATCAAGAGTGTGGCACCCCTAGCCTGGGCATAAAGACAATAGTTGAAGATCTTCCTTTAATCTTAATGTAGTATTGCTGCTATAATGTCAATGACCTGTTATTGTGTGCAGCAACATTAAAGCTATGCCCACATGCAGCTGCCACGTACACAATGGGAATTCAGTGGGTTTCTGATTAGGCTCTCAACTTAAAAGACCAAAACAACACAATCATTATTTTAAGTCCTTGTTCATGTAATCAGCTCTACCTGACAATCACAGGTGTGATCACTTTTGTTGCATTGAGCTTATATATAAACATTTAATCTAAATGTTTGTTTTTCATTCCCTACAAAAGTTCAAATTAGCATAATTGTAAAATGGCACTGTTTTGAATAATTTTTGATGCTAGTGTTGAGATGTAGTTGTACGTCTCAGCAGCAAAACATCTGGCCTCTGAATGATCAAGGTGCCCATTTGACATGGGGCTGTATGAGGAAATTGCTGATTGTCACAGTATTAGCTACAGTAGACTTGAGCTCCCAGTTTAGTGAAGCAGTGTGTGTGTGTTTTCTTTTTACGTTTTTCAAAACAAATGAACAGTGTGGTTAAATAGCTCTTTCATAGCAGCTGGATTTTATCACCCATTGAACTTCTATATTCTTAAAATGAAGTGCTCTCATACCATGCAATATATTACTGCACAGCTTTGTCATTTTACTTATGAAGTTGTGTAAGATGAAGCCATTTTTTTCTTTTTCAATAATACCACTTCAAATTATGACAATTATATGACTTTTTAGAATTTTTTTTTTTTTATGTGTTTCATGTGTCATGTTTACAGCAGTATATCAATCACTCTGCTTGTACTTGGTCAGCTGTCATGCTTAACTGGTATCAGAGCTGAGGCTTTTACGAGTAACACATTTACTTTGATTATATTACTCATACAACCCCAATTATTACTTTAAGATGTTTGCAAAATTATGCGTTTGACCAACTAGACCCTTCACAGACCAATATTAACAGCAACAACACATAGTTCTAAATTACAGATCATAGCAGTAGTTATAGGGTATTTAACTAAAAAAGAAAATGTTCTGATCAAATAGTTTCGATAATAGGTTTAAAGTCTAATTAACTTCTGGCTAATAACATTGACCTGACAAAGTTAAAATGAATCAAATTGGTGAAGCAATAAGGTACTGTGTTGGGAAAGTGAACTTGTCGACAAGTGAGTGTGAGGTGAGGACGAGCATACTTGGGTGGCTTGAGGTCCCTGTGAATGAGAGCCTTTGGTTTCATGCCATGGAGATAGGCCACGCCTTGGGAACACTGTAAACACCAGCTCATGGCATGGGAAGCAGTGTAATAGGGGAGGGGTTCAGCACCATGCAGCACTGTGGACAAGAGAGTACAGTCACCACCAACACCACAGATTGTAAATGTCAAGAAGAAACAAGCAGAAAGCTAGCCTTGTAGGGATTCATCACAACGTCCTACACAAAGAAATACTCACAAACAGAGATGCAGCATACAGGGCAGACTACATCACCAGTATAGCTTTTTTAACAAACATGTTTACTCCAGGAAGGAAAACTGAGAATATAAAAACAGTCCCAAGCTGAATACCATGAACTTTCTGGTGACATATTGTTGCCCCTGGGGTAACTCGAAGAGCAGGTAATTGTGAAGTACAGTGGCGTGTCCATCAAGGCAGGATATACTTCCTAAAACGACAATGTGTCACTTCAATTCAAGGCTACAGGTCCAACTCAATCTCTGCATTGTGCTTCTGCTCTGATTTTATTGTCAGTGTCCTGACCATAAACTGTGGTCCATTTCTTCCCACCACACTGACGCTGTTACTCTTCACCCACAATGCTGTCTTCTCACAAACTGTCTTAAACCCAACCACACTCTGCTTTGTTGATGCAGAGCAATCATCGACAATGTAACAGCATCAGAACACCTTCCCCTGGTTGAGAAGTCTTTAGTAGTTTGTTTAAGCAAAAAGGAATTAACAATTTTTTCTGGTCCTGGTTTTATTTGAAATGATATCTTGAAAAGTGATAGAAATATGGGGGAGAGAGACTACACTACTGGCACCTCACTTTGGTCTCATTTTGATCATTTTGTACATAATTTCAGTCATTTATGTGGATACTGTTCTAAACAAATGAAGTTAAGACATAGGAAGATAGCAACATGGCTACATTGAAGTTAAACCTGACAATGAAACAGGTTGTGAACACGCTGATAATATATATGTATATATATATATATATATATATATATATATATATATATATATAAAACCTGCCTACTACCATGAAGGCTTTGTTGAACCACCTTTCTGAAGACTTTGCCATAATCTCAGATCCCAGCAACTGATTTGGGAAATGCTGCCTTGTAATCATGACCAACACAATATGTGCAAGATAGAATTTCTAACTTAAAACTGAATTTCTTTGAACTGGAAACAGTAAAAGCGATCTTCACTTCATTCCCTTGTTGCTAAACCTAAGCTACATACTAATGCATTCTGGTGCATATTTAGCTTTAATGAGATATTAGGGCTGCAATAAGTTTAGAAACTGCTGAGTTTTAGGTTGAATGATAGGCAAGGGAGTGCATAAGGAAGAATGGGACAGGCTTTAAACATTCTGAATCCAGTCCAACTATAAAACTCAATGAGATAAAAGTGGAGATGGGTGACGGAAACTGACGGCAGTGTAATGCCATACAGGACAAAGCAGGGAAATTGTTGGCTTCTCCACTGCGCTCAGCTCTAAGTGCCTGGCCAACGGCGCTGGCAGTAGCCTGGTATAAGAGACACTCTGTTCTGCAACAGGGTTTCATTAGTGGGCAATGAGCAAGATGCCAACTTTAACTTTCTCTGCCTCTGTGGAAACCTGACTTTCAACATCCTGAATAAGGTGATGAGCAAAGACATTAAAATGTGAGTTCCGTTTATAAATAGACAAGGTGTTCTTAACACTTCAGTGATAATTTGAAAAAACAGGGACCAAAAAAAAAAAAAAAAGAAAAAAAAATAGTACAGACCTGGGGACAGCCTTAGATATATTACCAATGCTACTGTTTGCTATTTGGATTTCTAATGCGGTGACAAACAAAGCTATACAACACACCACTGTACATGACTACTTCATAAAGGAACTGAACAAGTGACTGAACATGCAAACAGCAGGTCAACTTAAGAGGGCTGCTTCTCATGTCTGTGCAAGACTGTGTTCATTTCACCATTGGCAAGGTGGGAGAGGTGCCATCATTGGTAATGTAACATGTTGACTTACCATTATACAGTGACCCGCCTTCAGCATATTCCATCACTAAGCAGACCTGAGTGGGAGAGCATGAACCAAAAAAAGAATCATCATACAAAAATATCAATGACTGAATTGGGGAAACAGTATGGCTGTGCAGTTTATCCAGCATCATATATAATAATGTTCTGAGTAACTTACTGGACTATTGCAAGAACCATACAACTTCACAATGTTGGGGTGGTTCACTCGTGAAAGCTGCCGAAGCTGGAGACAAAGAGAACACCTTTATGGATGGTTCCATCAGAATACATACTGACAATGTTGAGGACAAATATGTAACACCATCCAGTCTGTCCATAGAGCTGATACCAGGGGCAGGATGGCGTCTTGAGCTTCAGCTCTGAATGTTTTTACAGCTCCCTTTTTTCCATCTGAATGTAGAATGGGTAAGAATCAAGCGTGCAGGCTCGGAGACTCCATTGTGTAATTTGTCCATAGGCTGTTTTGTTTTTTTGAAACCAGAGTAAACCAAATTCTGGGGAGAATATGGAGCTGGGAAGGAGTGAGGGCTGGATCTGACCTGCTGTTTATTCTATCCTGATTGTGGTAAAGTCTGTAAATTAATTATAATTATAATAATAATACATTGTATTCACAAGTGCCTTTCAACACACTCAAGGACATTGTACAATGAATAAAGACAAGAAATAAAATCAACACACATAAAAGAAACAGTGGAGAATGTAACAGAAGTTAAATTGAGTATGCAACATTGTACAGGTGAGTTTTGAGTTTGGACTTGCTGCAAGAGTCAGTGTTGTGGATGTGAGAAGGCAGAGAGGTCCAGAGGTGGGGGGCAGAGCTTTCAGCCGCTTTGGTGCCGAGACTGGCAGAGGGGACAGTGCGGTGGATGGAGGAAGATCAAAGAGAATGGGCTGGAGCACTGATGTGAAGATGGTTGAATAAATACGGAGGGGCGAGCTTGTGGATAGCCTTGAAGTGTACAGGAGGAATTTGAATTCTATTGGATTCTTGACCAGGAGCCAGTGGAGTTACCGGATGATGAGGGTGATGTTGTGGTATGAGGGGGTATTGGCGATGATATGGGCAGCACAGTTCTGACCCAGTTGGAGTTTACGGAGGGACTTTTGACAGCGGCCCAAGAGAAGAGGGTTGCAGTAGTCAATCTGGGAGGTCACAATGCTGTGAACAAGGATGGAGGCAGTATGGGTGGGACAGAGGGGCGGATGACACCCAGGCTCTTAACAGGAGGAGAGGGCAAAACTAATATGTGATCAATGGTGAAGGAGATGGTGTCAGCTTTAGACAGTGTGGATTTGGTGCTTATGAGGAGGAATCTAGTTTTGTCACTGTTTAATTTAAGGAAGTCTGAAGTGAACTACACAGGAGCTGCACCCTAATTTATCACTTGCTTTCTGGGCTAGTTCCCTCTAAATGGGACCATCATTTGAAAGATTATCATTATATTGTTTTGAAGAAGACCATAGAAAGAGACCATCAAATGCAGATTTAAGGCACTTCAACAATGGCTTCGCTTTATAGCCCTGGAATTAACTTCTATTTATTTATTTATTTACACAGTATATGGTAACAATTACCGATATAATATAATGATCTTATAGAAGGTATAAATAAGACCACACCTTCCTAATCAACAGAATGGGAAAGTGTGTCCAAAAGACAAGCAATGATTGCCCCCCCCCATCACAATGATACAGCCACAGCACAACTCTAGCCTGCATCCTGAGTTCATCCTGCAGACAACTTAACAGGCTCCCTCCCAAGAAACATAACAAGTGCTGCTGAATGACAGAGCCCTGCATGTGTACCTGTCTTCATAATATTACAGACTTTCTTCATTAATTTATAATTTTATTAATTTATAATCTTTGAGATTAACCATTAGTGCTTTTCCTTATTAAGTTCTACCAAGTCTCCACCTATATAAAGACTCACTGTTTACTGTAAAAGGAATACTAGGCCATAAAAAAACAAAAAGAATACATTGAATTTTTCCTTATTTTACAGAGGAAATCACTGTAAACAATAATGGCACAGAAAATGGCAACACAAAGCTACACACAAGTATTTGGGATGTTCTGGAGGTGATTTGAAGTTTCTGTTTTTTCTCATTCTATTGAGCAGTAATAAGCACACAGCTGGAACATAAAGTAGAAATTCTTCATTCAGGCTCAGGTCAGGATAATAATTATTCTTACCCAATTTAAACAACTTCACTCAAGAGTGCGTAGACTTGGGTAAGTTTTGCATAATGACAAATCAGAGCTTGTTAAGAAGTTACTCCCTAGTTTCAAAGAAAAAAGTCGTCATGGCTCTGCCCAAACCATTGCAGAGCAATTATGCTCAAGAGACAATATGGAATTAGGAAACATATTCAACTTCTGTGGACTAAATAGGATTATTGAGATTGTTGTTTGCTGTGGTGATGGACTGGATTCCACTAAACAAAGATATTTCTAATGCTTTGGCCACTAAATTTAGTTTGAAATTACCAATTTGAAACTAATAAGTTTAATTTGTTTAAAATTAACAATTTTAAACTAATACTGTCCACAAGGGCACCTCCATCCATTACAAACTCAAAAACACACAAATAGTTTAGCAACCACTTTTAATTGTTTACCCAAACTGAACATTTTAATTCTACCAAATGAGGAACATAGACAGCTCTGTTTTGATCTGGACTCCATTATACTGTGCAATGTTCGGAAATAGTGGCCAAACAGTGTATGTTTAAGAATGGAAATGGCATTTGGCAGCTAACTCTGACTTTGAACAGTAATAATAATAATAATAATAATAGAAATAAGTGTTTAGTTATACAGCAAGGCAGTGGAATTAACCCAGTTGGTGCTTATTTCAACCTGAATTCTGCCATTATTCCACTTCCCCTGTCATGTTTTCAAAATCTTCTGAGCCAACTGAAGAGACAGACTTGGATGATTATCTTGATCATGCAATCACACAGTCAACATATGTTTCTTTTACAATGAGACGCTCCACCAAGACAAGACCAACTACTCCCAACAATATTTTGCAGGGGCATTCACAATACTACCTGCATTTAGGGCCAAAGAAGACGGTTGTGAGAGGCTTTACAGTTATTTTCCCAGTAGATGAATAACATTTTGTGCAGCCAGACTATTCACCAGCATCAATCTCTGATGTTTGATCCCTGACTGATTCAAAATTCTTGGGGCTAATCTGCTCATCTCTGCTAATATTATCTGTATTGATATGAAATAAAACAACTGAAAGTGTGAGTTTAGCTCATGATCTGGACTAAGTCAACTAAACTAGTAAGGACGGTGACAACAATACCTCAACAATGAAGGCTTTTCTCTCCGATTCACTCTCAATGGTCTTGATCGCAACATCTTTGCCTTTCCATTTAGCTTTGCAAACAACACCAAAGGCTCCTCTGCCCACCACCTAAAAAAGGGAAAGTTAACCAAACAGTTACTTCAAGATATACGACTCTGCAGCTCATCATCGGGACAGAACACAAACATAAACACAACCTACCTCCTCAACTTCAATGTGCTCATAGTTGATTTCTTCAAACGGGTATCCAGGAGGTGTTTCAAGCATATCGGCGGATGGTAACGTAAGAGACATTACTAGCTAACGTTAGCTAGTAACTCACTGGAAAGACAGAAAATTGCAAACAAAATAACATAAGTTTCAATCCCGAACGCAGTTCAGTTAAAAAAAAAACATACACAGCCGTTCCTGAAGACATATATACAACTATATGAATGTATAACTAACGCGTCGCTACAAAGCAACGTGGTTCAGGAACGTAATGAATGTATTAGCTGCTTAGAAAAACAACAGTCCTCATCCCGAGCTGTCAAACTGCAGCTTTCTGTCTAGCGGTGTGATGCAGTCAATCAACTGGCTAGCCGCAAAGCTAAACTAGCACAGCAAACTGCAGCTGCCCTAGATAAGACTCACTGAAAGTCAAGGCAGATAGAAATTTGCTTTGAATCCATGGAAAGCAAAGTTAGAGACGCACCAGGGGTGCGCACGGTTTCATATCCATGCACCACAGACGTAAATAAAAACAAGATAATTAAGGCCTAGGCTTTACCGGCTAGACAGCTTGCGCTAGCTGGCTGGCCTTGTTGCTAACGCTAGCTAACAGGACTAATTAGCTTCCAATAATCCAACCCTTCGCAGTTGACTTGTCACCAAGTGCCGGCTCTCTGGACATGGGGGTTATTCCTACTATTCATGTACGGGAAGCCGAAGAATAACGTCCATTTCTAAAAATAGTCTTTCACTACTCACTTTATACCAAAACATAACTTTTTAATAACTCGACTAGCTAGCTCGCTAGGAGTGTATTTTTATTCTCCGAAGCAGCAGCTCCATCAGGAAGTGTGTGTGCACTGCAATATTGTCCCCTGCCCACAAACCAGAAAAACCAGAAGAACCAGGAACCGATGGCATCGTTTTATTTCTCATGCAAGTGGAGTGGCTTTTAAATTAAGGATGTCTTGTCAATCTGATGGGCCAAATTCAGTTGTTCTAAAACAAATTTTTGTGGTTGTTCAGGTAAGTAACAATTGTATAATGTGAAAATTACATTGTGATGAGGAATGTTAAAAACACAAGCACTTCATGAATGCTAATACATGCGTCACTCATGGGGAGTAATAAGCAAGTTCCCAATGAAGCTTTCCAAACCACTATGCAAGCACAACTCATACTAATGAGCATGAAGTAATTTGTTGTGATATTGAGCAGGGAGGGTTGTTAATAGTTGGAACCATCTCTCTCCTCTGAAATAATCGTTCTAATCGCTCATTTCAAAGGTGATTAAAGTATTCTCACCTGGCAGATTTTCCAAGACTGCCTGTACTGGCTTAAGGATCTCAGGTCTACAGGAAGTTACTGCTTTGTTTACCATTTCAGCTTCCTAGACTGTTTAAGGAATCAGGCCTAATGAACCACTCTCCTTCTGGAAAGGTGACATGGACCGCTTGCATAGGGGCCATCCTTGCAGCATGCGGCATCACCATCCAGCAATGAGACTGATGAAGCTATGTACGAACCTGCGATAGCAAAGTGAAATTTAACATTTGCAAATGGAGTCCAATGTGACCTTTAAGAGGACCAAATAAAGCTGTCAACAGGATTGGATCCAGCTATTTTGGAAAGATTCAAAGAATCCTACAAACTGACAGGGTTCCCATGGATCCTTAAAGAGGTCCTAAAAGGCATTGAATTCATTAATCTAAAAATAAAGCCTTAATTGGCATTAAAATGTCTTAAAATGCTGACACGGGCAGGGGGATTTAATGCATCTTCCTCTGGCATTACAATTTAAAATTTCAAAATAATTTACCCAATGCCTCTCACATTAACGCCACATAGATCAGGATACAACCACACTCATTTTAGAAATGTAGTCTGACAGGAGAAGACTCATTAACGTTCATGGAAGAAGTGCTACCTGATTGGCTGATAGTATGCTGAAACCAGTACCAGGCAATGTGTACCAGGCACATTGCCAGGTATTTCGCTGTTTTGTTCTATCCTCCACCTCCACCGCTCCTCCACCCCCATAAATTTTGGATTAGGCCTGTACATCTAATACAAAATTGTCTTGATTCATGTTATTGTTTTCCATGTGTTGCACACTTTGTTTTTTTTCAACATTTGAAGTAGATCATATAGCTTTGTCACTGGATCGGAAAAGCCATGTTTTAGGTAATAATAAACTTTTGGGCAAAATTGTTCATAACCCTAAGGAATCGATGCCATTTTCTCCCCTTCAGTTTTGGTTATTGTAAAATTGGTCTTAAATTTCACTCCAAGTGGCATTAAAAATTAAAAAAAAAAAAAAATTGCCTTAAACTGTTGGAACCCTGAAGACAGCACAAACTTTTTCAAAAGCATCAAAAACTATTAGTAAGTTTAAATCCTGCCTATTTCAGTGTGAATGTTCAGATTGATCGAAAATTCTTATCCAAAACTCTCCATCTTTTGGTGTGCCCCAAGGTTCTGCCCTGGGCTATAATTTGTTTGCCCTTGTGTGCTTGCTTTTGGTGAGATCATAAATATTTTATGATATCAGTGCTGTGCATTGTCTAAATCTTACTTCTGAAGATGTCCATTGAGGATTTAGAGAACACAGTACTACAGAAACAGCACTGTTACAGGTAATATTCTCATGGACTCATCTCCACATTTGCCCTTCTCGATCGTAGTGTCGCAGTAGAACTGCATAGGACTGGAACATATCATTGGCTTAAAAGGATGAGGAAATATTATCAACAAACGCCACATATATTTCAGTTGTTATACAGATGACACCCAGCTGTTTTTATGAAGGCAGATGAAACTACTTTTGTTGTTAGAATACCCATGACTCACTGACTGGTCATATTTCTTGAGAAAATTAGTTTTATTATGGGGTTATGCACAGGCTGTATTGTCATTAGATTTACAGACTTTTATTGAAACAAACTCAAGTATAAACCTAAAAGAGGGTTGAACCACGTTTGGGTCTACACCACCTGTTACCAAGCCACTCTTGTTCCCTGATGCTCAGGAGCTTTGATGAAACAGAGGGCAGCCTCCACTACACTGTTAACTCTGTTAACCAAATAAACTGCTGTCATGACATCTGCAATACATACTAAAAGTGGCAAATGAATAACTAAACATAAAACACTGGACTGGACTACTGTAATTCTTTATTACCAGGATGTACTGAAAGCCCAGTCAAAGGCCACCAGCTGAATTAAAACGTTGCAGAACAAATGCTTACAGAAAGTAGGAAAATATCCCATACTGTGAGTTTCTCTTCATTGGTTCTCTTTAAAATAAAAAATTGCATTCCTTACATACAAAACCCTTAATGACCAAGCCTCATTGTGTCCTAAACAGCTCATAGTTCCCTATTACTCCAACAGAATGCTGTCTAAATTCAGACTCTCTCCAAGTCCTAAATGGCACCTTATTTGCATTCGGGAGTGGTTAGTAGAACCCTGAACTGCCCCTTAGTTAACGTGATACTATAGGCCAAGGCTGCTGGAGAAACTCTTTTCTATTGGAGGTTTCTTCCTTTTGAAAGGGACTTTTTCTTCACCTCATTCATCCAGTCTTTGTGTTTGTGCTGGGAACTGCTGGGTTTCACTCTACTGTAAGGTCTTGATCTGACTGTGAAGTGCCTTGAAGATGAAAATTCAATTATCAATGTCATTCAAGATATTTCGACTGTGCTCGACCACTGTACCTTAAAACCAGATAGCACATAATGTCCTCAAGCTCAAGACTATAAAATGGTTTATATTTCTGCTTCACCTGTCCCAATTCCCAAGGTGATGAATGACCTTGCTTCACTTTAATATAGAATATAATATACCCTGGAAAGAATCTATGTTGCTGTAGATAAATGCGAACTCTTGACCAGGGTGTGCAATGTTTGATTTGAAGAACAGTGTCGATGTGAGGCCTATGAGCTGTGAGGCCTGTGAGCCTGTGAGATGTAGATGAATATTTGTTTTTTATTTCAGCCTCTCTGTACACTTCTGCTTCCCCTTTCACTTGCAAGAATAAGACATCTGGGAAGTTTGGACACAGTGATGGCAGTCTCACATGACACAATCCTGATTTACCTTCATGGCACAATGGTTCAATGATCAGCACTGTTACTTCACAGGAAGATGGTTCTGATTCTACCTTTTCAGTAGGGTTAGAGTTAGTAGTTGCGATTGTGCACATGAATGGTTGTTTGTATCTATGCCGACCCAATAATAGACTGGCAACCTGTCCAGTGTTTATTCCGCCTTCACCCAGTGTCAACTAGAATTGGCTCCAGCTCCCCCGTGGCCCTGCACTGATAAGTTTTATAGAAAATGGCTAGAGGGCAGAACAATTGTGCCGTGAATCCACTAGTCCAGAATTTGGCGGGTGTCTATATGGCTGTGAGAAGACCTATTTTTTCACTGCAAGAGTATTCAATCTTCTTGCAAAAAAAAAGAAGACCTTGCAAAAGATTGTGTCTCTGATGCTTTTTGGCCTTCATTTATCTTGGAAAGAGACAGAGCTTTTAACCTTATGACTCCCTGTCTTTCAAAACCGAGGAACATGTATTTAGTGAGGTTGGTGCATAAAAGCGAAATGAAAGGATTCACGCAATTAACAACCTGCACATGGTCTCATGTGCAAAAAACTGTGTATCTGCAATATTTCACTGCTAGATCTTCCTGAGGTAAATAGCTTTTCGCAATAGGAGGCAATAAATTACCCCATGCATAATAATACTGAGGGGTAGATTATTAGTAAAACTATATGACGAATAGTTACATCGAGTGAATGTATAAAGTCATATAAAATTAATACTTTGAATTGCATATGAATGGATTACTATTATGGCTCCTTACTGTAAATTTGGACTTCAGATATTTCTGGACATATCTGTATACCTTTAACGCATTTAATATTTTTATTCTTTACCACCTTAAATGTATTCTGTAGGTTTGTTTGTAGTATCTGCTTCTGTAAATCTGTCAGTTATGAGTTCTCCTTACCACAGGGGGATGCTGTTGTTCTTCCAAATGGCCAGACTCACGTCCAAAGGAGCCTGGTGGTGATCAGTCATAGCCACCCCCCCCTTACATAAAGCCGGTGTATTTCATTTGTTTGTGTGCTACTACGCACAGAAATTTCTCACAATTAGAATGCATTCATTTATATTCTTATGTCGGCATCAGCACTCTCCTCCACTCCACGGGAAATAATACATTTCCGCCGCTAAGTTGTGTGATTGATTGTGGTTCACTTGTGCAGCTGATGAACATTTGTCTTGTTTTTATGGCTTTTAAGTGCCATGGGCTCTCCAGGTTGGTATTATGGATATCTCTGTCCCTGATAAGACTTATACTGTTTAATTAGAATCTAGGGGAAAAAAGAACTGTTCACAAATATTCACTTACTAAGTGGAGCAACTCCCACTGCTGTACCTATATACCCCCACCCTACCCCAACAAGTAAACACTGTAGACTCCGGGGACTGCTACAAAGTCATTTCGCAACATCATTTAAGCTTTTCCTAAACGCAGCATTCACTTATGCTATATTTCTTTGACAGATGAAGTACATGACCTGAAAGAAATTCCCATAGGCTAATTAGTATTAGTCTGGGCAACTGTTCCAGTATACCACAGTCCAAGTATGAATCAAAGAGCTCCACCTGAAAGAGTGGCTTAAAGCCTTAAAACAGCTCTGTAAAGACTGCTGCAGTGGGACTATTACAGCAAAGGCATGTTCAAAGCGCAGGTAGCAATAAACACATTATTTTCTATCATTCTGTTCTCACCTGCAAAGGTTGATTTGAATCGTGTTATTATTTTGAGCATATGTTGCCAAGGGAAGATGGGTGAAGATGAGGATGCACAGCAGTGACAAGACTGCCCAGTGGATTAGCCTCTGACAAGTCAGGTCTTTAATAAATTTTCAGCATATTTTAACAAGGGAAAAATATTGCTCTCAGCTGCTTTCTACTTCCATTACTTTCTTCGGTGGAATTTACTGTCATTAAAAAAAAAAAAAAATGTCTTGAGGCAAATTACGTTCATTTTTGATTTCACAGATTTTGGCGTAATACTTTGGGGTCTTTTTTCTTTTTACGGCCAGAAAGGTAGACTTAACTAAAATGATTTGACAGGTTTATCCCCAGCAGAGATTATGAAGACATTCATGTAAGTTTGTGACTGTATTATTGTAAGTGTTTTGTAATATTACTTAGCGTAGGTGAGTTTTGTCGACATTACATCGCACATCTACAAATTTCAAGGGTGACACAATAATAAGAGGTATTTTTCATTTAAAAAACTTAAGATTAATTTAATGAATCTAAATGTTTTGTGAATTATACTTCATAAACTAGTTCGATTCATTAAAATTTGTAGTCAGTTAATCAAATATAGCAAACATACATTTAATGAGTTTCACATTGTATTAAAACAAATAACGTTCTATCTGTAAACTCGTTTTTCAAGAGTTTTTGTGTGCTTAGGACTTAGGTCTCCCTGTCTCCCTGTTTTGAAGTTTGCCCATAAATTTGTGTTCCTACTCCTTGCCTGAAACTAAACCCTGCTTTATCCCTATCCCTGCCTCTTATCTCCAGACACATAAACATAACTTAACCTGATGACGAACCCTGAACCCTGTGAGGTTCATTTCAAAGATTCACTGGAAACCCGATTAGAATGGGAAGGAAGCACTTTTCAATGAGCAAACAGATTTTGTCAGAACACCCTTCAAAAAGTGTGGAACTTCACAGGATACGTCCTAAACACATTATGTATATCTTACAGAAAAAATAATATGACAAATAGCACATAGGACAAGAATGTTGCTGCCATATATTTCACCCAAAAGGGATATATTCTCATTACACACACACATACACACACACACTTACATATATGTATGTATATGTATATGTATATGTATATGTATTATTATTATTATTATTATTATTATTATTATTATTATTATTATTATTATTATTATTATTATTATTATTATTATTATTTTATGACAATTATAAAATCATATCTATATAATTGTTTTCTGGGGAGACCTGTTAGGACTACCTCTAAATGGCATTTATTCATTTCATTTTTTTAAACAATCTAAAATAATTCTATGTTTAAATTTCTCAGAAATTTCAAACTTTTCATCTTCTCATTTTTGAAGTTTCTGCACATGTCGGGACCCTCATGTATATTATCAATATATACTGCCATACTGCTCATATATTTCCTGAAAAAATAAATTGGATAATCCCGAGCTGTCAGAGAATTGACATGTCTTCATTCATTCACAGATTTTGTTTTAGTTTTCTGTTCTTTTCTGCCGCCAGTGAATCCTGTTTCTGGAAGGCAGCAAACAATCTTATTATCTTCTATAGCATTCCATTGTTGAACATAAAATTCTCTTGCAGTTTGACTGGTGTGATGGTCAACATGACCTGCTGGGTGTCTCCACCTTTCTTTAATATGAAGCAACAATAATAAAATTAACTAACAGAACAATGTGGTAATCAGTGCAGTTTAAGAACATTTAAAAAGCACATTGACTGTTTTTTTCTCGCTGGTTTCAAATGCAAAAGAAGCTTGAAATACTAACTTGGAAGATCTGTGCTGTATCTCAGTCAAAACATCCCAAGCAATAGATTTAACGAGAAATCTTAAATCTACCTAAATCAACGATACTGTAGTAAAAAAACTGAGTGAACTGAGTAGTTCAGTTTTAACACTTTCAACTCATTTGAGTCGCATCAGGAGAGTGAAAAACTCTATGGTACCCGCTTAGCACCTGACGAAATAGAAATTTCTCACATGAGCCTCTCACACACGTGGCAAACAACAGGTGACTGTCCATGTCACAGCTTCTTTTTCATGCTTGGATGTTTGTAGTCTTCTTGTTTCTCAACAATAAAATGATAGAAACATCAAGTCCTCTTGCTATCTGTGAGGTCTTTAGCTTACTATCTGTAATGTCAGTCTAACTTGAAATTAATAATGTGACTCCTTGATGTGGGTGGTACTTAGTGTATTGCAGTGTATTATTCTGCATCTGGCATATTTAACCACCTTAACAAATGCAAGGCTAAAAACACTCTATGGGTTTGTAAATGTAACTTTGTAATAGTATGTTAAATATTTTCACTGCTTTATCTTGGCATTAAACAGTCTTTAATGACTGAAACTGTTGATTCTCATCCGGCATTTAACTTTCCAATCAGGTAGGAAATTAATTGGAAGATAAAATTAAATGGCCCATATTCACATATTTCCAAAAATTACAATACCATGTATCTAGATAAGCACATCTCTCCTGAACAGAAGAGTTCTGTATATTACTCAGTTTTCAATTAACAATGGAGTTGTGATTCACAGAAGAATCTGCGATGGGTGGTGGCACAGGAAGAAATGAAAAGCCTGGAGTTAGCATCCATAGCTGCTTAACATAGTGGAGTTCAAGAGCCGTTCTGGACAAAGGCAAAACTGAAAAATAAACACTGAACAATAAGTGGATATTGAACTTAGGTTTACTGTATCTGGTAGCTGGAAACATGCCTCCAAATGCATGCCAACAAATGCTAACAAAGCAAATGTTTCCTGAGCTACTGTATCAAGGGAGAAGTAGGGTCGTTCTCACATTTCACTTCAATACTATCTGAAATCTTTTTACATTTCCCATTGGTTTGAAGTTGACAAAGCTATGTTAAAGCTAGCATGACAAATATTTATAATTAGTTCATCATTTATACAGCCAATTGTGTAAAGCCCACTAATAAGCAGCTTTACTGTGGTTGGAAATATCCTCTGTTCTGAGGCCAAGTTTGTATTTTCATGCATTGAAATGTAAACCCAGCATTATCACGCAACCAGATTATCATTAGTTTGAATGCAGGTTTGAGGCTTCCCTTCTCTGGCCCAGAGTCTACATCCATATTTATATACAGTCTGTAGTTAATCTGATCTTCTGTCAGAAAAAGAAACTTTTGAGTGTAACCAGTATCATAACCCATTCTTCTTAGAAAAGATTTTTGTTGTCTTATTATTTATTTATTTATTTATTTTGCATTCAGTTCAGTTTACCAGTATAAGTTTCCAGGGGAAATCAATCATATTTAGAGAAATTGCAAAAAGTGCTGGAAAGTATTAAGAGTTGTCGATTAGTTCTCTCAGAGAGCTCCCACGGGATCCATCGCAGTAAACACTACATTTCATCCGGAGCCATGAGCTTGACAGGCCTGTCTGCGGATTTGTTTTGGCTTTGGAGTATATGATTATGGAAACAAATCACTGGTCTACAGTGGTTCAAAGCCAAAGTGGTTTCACACTCATTTAAAAGCTCTGCGTTTTTTGTGGGAAACATAATAGATTATCACAGGGCCTGTTTAGCCTGTGACATCATCTCAAAAGATATCTGGGAGGCGTATCTTCAAATGAAATTACGACGCTCCCATAAAGTTCCTGATAAGGACACATTTATCAAACTATTTTACCTGGCATCAAAAAACGCTTTGTTGGAAGATCAGCGTTTCCTGCATTCGGACTTTTCACATACAGCTGCTTTTTACATCACAGACAAGTCAATACAATTACTTATTCCCTCCATCTTCTCCACTGGTGCTCTGGTACTCGATAAACAAAGAGTCTCTAGTGGAAGGATGCTGCTTGTGCAGCCATACATCAGTGCTGTGCATCAAAGTGGCCACAGGAACAGGCTAAGCTAATGTCCTTACCCTTAGCAAACAGCCTGTATCAAGGCGAGAACAGTGTGTGGCAGTTTCCAAAGGGGGGGGGGGGTCAGACAGGGATCAAGGGCGTTCTTGTCATTTGTGATTATCCCTCCTAGTATCTGCAGGACCACTTTTGGAGGTGATAAGAACTGCAGCAAGTAAAAGTGAATAGAATTTCAGAGCGTCTTCCCTCTCAACTCAAAAGCCCCATAAAAAAGTATAACAGTGCAAGGAACTAATTTCTTTTCAGCACCATTGGGTCAGATGTACAACTTCTCTGGGATTAAGGCGGATTATGGCCACCCCCTTTGCACCATAGCTCAGCCTGTCCGCAGACTTTCACTCTGGCATCTGTACAGTGCTCAACACAAGCACCACGAAGGACCAGAGAACCTTCAAGTGCACGGAAATCCGCCATGCATTTGACACTGATGTCTTTTCAGTCAGTAAAACCCCGTTGATTTTATGCCTAGAGAGTGTTAGGTGATTGATAAATTGGTGTACTTCAGAGAGTTAATTACAACTCTGAAGTATTGTCTTGCAAGAAGCCAGTTAAAGTGTTAAAATTACAGTGAAAAATTGAAAAGAAAAAGAAATTGCAACTTAAAGGGCAAACAAGTGAATTAGAATTTTGTATTACAGGGAGATTTTCAGCGAAATGCCATCTGACATAAGTTCCATTCAACAATTATGTACAATGCTTATCCTTACAGGGCTCCTTGGTGCCAATCCCAGCTGTCACTGGTGCAGGATTTGTATATCTGCCATTGCACACATACAGAAACACTCAATCTTTGACACTCACATTACATTGTAGAGTCTATAGTGAACCTAACGTGAAGGTCTTTGGGACAGTGGGAGGAAGCCCAAGATTCAAACCAAGTGGTAACCTGCTGTGATGTTACCTATTACTCAATTATTTGTAGTAATTTGAACTAGTAATTTGTCAGTCAGCCACCTTGGTTTTTCGAAACCATGGGAAGTTTATTTGGAGGAGAAGGTGGTGCTGCGGGCAAGTGAGGGCTGGATCTGACCTGCTCTCCACTCTATCCTGCACAGTACTGGCACAGTATGTCACTCATACATTAGCCCCACCCTCTGATACATCCCCTGCTTTATGGTCTATTGTCCTCATTAAAAAATTTACATGCTGCATGAAGACTTAAATCTACTGACTGAGACCATAAACTGATTAGGAAAACGTTTACTGAGCTGCTAATTCATTTGTCCCCCAACCTGCTGTGCTCATGCTTTGGGACTTTTACAGTGCATAATGATCATCCAGACTCTTATAGCAGCAGCTATGTATTTAGATCCCCCTCAGGGACGAAATACTCTAAAATTTAAACTTCTGGCTGAACATATTCATGGGTCCCAAATCTGGCCCCTATACTGTACCTTCACATTTGGCCAGAATCTGGCTCTGATTCACACTCACTCAATAAGATTTCCTTGTTCAGATGTGGGAGTAGCACCTGACAATCATGCTGTGTGCAGGCCAGATTTGTGCCGTGCAAAAGGACGTGCGTACATGGGCTGCATTTATTTTCCAATCTTTGGATCACTGACCGTACATAAGTAGATTATTTATGAATGCAGGAGCTCTCACTTGCTGTCCCCAGATATAGGCAGATACTTAGTTTCAATGCCAGATGTCAGATATCTGCAGTAAGACCAACACAATGAAGGTGAATTGTTTGCAGGTTTTGGTGAATCACTCCACAAGCTATACTAACACAAATAACTCATTCATTATATGTAGAGCAACCCTGTAAAATAAAATTTAAAATGTGTTCAGAATTATTTTAATTAGATAGTAGTTCCAGTTAGACATTATATTAATAATAATCACTTTACCATTTTTCCTCAACTCCCAAAATAACAGTTACTGTTAATTAGCTGGGTTCAAATAAAAGGTATTTTAGGCTGCCTGGACATCAGAGTGAATGAGTCTTTGGAGTGTTTCCAGAGCTTTATGGCCCAGCATTTATCGCCACATGACTTCTATTCCACTGAGGAGCGTTGTGGCAGCTGCTTATTTTGCCCCTACCTTGGCATGGCTGATGAACTATGACAGCTGATGTCTGAACAACCAGTCAAAGAAACTGCCTGTAATGAGGAGTCTGCTGCTTGATAGACAGATGCCATCATATTTACCAGCTCTGGCAGGCTGAATATGCTGGTGACTGTCACGTAGCCGGTTATTGTGAGGTCACTCTCCGTTTGTTTGCTGTGCACATATGTGTGCCATTTGATGGTGGGCTGGATGTGTGAAAATCTGGCTCTGCACGTATAGTTTCATTGAAAATGCAAAACCTGGCCCTTACTCTCACTCTGCTTGCCATCTGCATGTGGATGAAACAGGCCAAAGAGAAGCTGAAAGCCAGACGCCGCTTTTTCTACACAGCAATAAGAATATGTGGACTTATATTTACAGTCCTAATTGAGAAGCTCCATTTCCCATTGGTTTAACAAAACTATGCTAAAGCTAGCATGACTAATATTTATAATTAGTTCATCATTAATATAGCCAACTGTGTAAAACCCACTAATAAGCAACTTTACTACTGATGGAGATGTCCTCTGTTTTAAGGCCAAGTTTGTATTTTCACACATTGAAATGTAAGCCCAGTAGTATCACAGCCAACTAAATGGATTCCAAGTTTTCAGTGGCGAATTCTAAACAGAAGGCCTCTGGACAATGCAACACAACAGACAGCCTCACAGAAAGTTCCAATTCAAAGGACTATGTTTTAGCTTTTAAAAGGCCACATCAGTGATTTGTTGCACTTTCTTTAAGTGGCCTATTTGTAAGTTTTCTCTGCTGCCAAGCATGGTTTCTTGCTAGGAGTGGGTAATGGTGACTGTTGTTTGTGAAGAGCTTAAAAAATTGGTGACTTTACAAAACAAGAACTTATTGTATGGCATGCGAAAAGCGAAGCGTTTTCAGGGAAGGCTGTGAGCCGCTATTGGAAAGTGAGGCAACGGGCGGAGACCAGCTCACTTAGTTAACTTAGGTGGAAGACATGAAAGAGATGAGAGTTAACATTGGCATAATTTTCCAACATTCTCAGAAACCCACAACATTTATTTCAGACTGCTAAGTAAACAACCCAATTAGTGCAAATCACAGAAGGGTTTGAAGGGGGTGGGGGGGTTGGGGGGTTGATCTCCCCAATTACGACTTCATCCCCCCTAAAAGAGGTATAAATAACAGATTGGGGGGGTTGAAACCCGGGTTCTTTTTACACCCTGGAGAAAACATTGAACCCCCAAATTGCCATTGAATAATTCGCACACTGGCTATAACCCTGTCCCCTAAACATCAGAAGCCCAAGGACCCATGCCTGTCAATTTGTTCAGATAGGTGTTAAGAAGCTCCAGTAATGTGAACATGAACCAGATGCATTTTGGGATGGCGGAGAGAGGATTTCATCCAGAAGAGCCAAAGAGTGTACCCCTCCTGTTTACAGCTTCAAAGAATATGTCATAGGTGCAATTCATAATTTAGCAGGCAACTACTTTTACTTTCATTGCATAGTACTTAGCAAATGAGCAAATTGAGGAGTTATAGTTTAACATCATTCTGTTGGTACTTTTACTGAGCTCTGCTGCTCATCAGATTATACACAACACCACAAAAATGAAGTGTCTGTGTTACCAAACTTCAGCAGCCAATATGTTTTGTAGGAAATGATGATGTTCAATATTGTATTGCATGGTGAAAATACTTGGTGAATTCATTTGTTTGTTGATAACTGATATTGCAGTTTAATATGGCTACAACCTTATACAATATTGTTGTGGTTCTGTTTAGCCTCTCACACTACTTGCATAAGGTTGGGGAAAGATACTGGTCTGGTTTATTTCAGAAAAACTTCAGTGACCTAAGACACATTGTGTTTATTTAGATTGAACTATGATCTGTCTTTAAAGTGCATTTGTTGCCCAAACCTAGCCTCACTGAACAGTGGCGCCAGAGCACAATCCTGTATGCACTATTTGTACATTATGTTTTGAGATTCTGATGCTCTTGCTTGATGCTGACCGCATGTTTCTCTGGGATATATTCTCTATAATATTGCATTACAGCCAAGTGGCAGCTCTCCGTGACATAACCCATTGCCCATTGGTTTGTGAGCTGCCTGCTTTGAAGCTTCTAATATATAATTTGTCCATTGTCCGTGTTGTATTTATTTATTTATTTTTTTTCCAACCAGAAATTATACTTGGAGGTAGGTAGAGCTGAGGGGGCAGCACGGCAATGTAGTGGTTAGCACTGTCGCCCCACAATAAGAAGGTCATGGGTTCGGTTCTTGGCTTGGGGCCTTTCTGTGTGGAGTTTGCATGTTCTCCTACATGGATTTCCTCTGCATGAAGGTCTGAGTGACTGTTAGTGGTTGTTTGTCTCTGTCTCTCTCTCTCTGTGTTGGCCCTGTGATGGACTGGCGAATGAGTTTCCTCCGGGTACTCCGGTTTCCTCCCACCGTCCAAAGACATCATGTTTGGGCTAATTGGTAACTCTAAATTGTCTATAGGTCTGAGTGTGAGTGGGAGTGGTTGTTTGTCTCTGTTTGTCTTTGTGAGTTGGCCCTGTGATGGCCCTGGCCCTGGACTGGCGACCAGTCCAGGTTGTACCCCTTCCTCACTCAGTGTGAGCTGGGATTGGCTCCAGCACCCCTGCGTCCCAGAAACGGAAAAGCGATAGAAGATGGATGAATGAATGGTAGAGCTGAGGAGGAGTGAGGGCTGGGTCTGACCTGCTCTGTACTCCACCATGATACCACACCATGAAAATTAGATAATCGTTTCCGTTGTAATGAAAATGACTTGAAACTAGAGAATGAAAACATTAACTCATTGGGAAAACATTTGCTGAGCTAAAATATCAAAGGAGAAGTCAGGCCATTTTCCCATAGACCTCAGTACAATCTGACTTTTTACAGTGAGTTACAACCAGTACTCCCCCTGCTGTGAATGCTGATTTAAAGCACTCTAGCACTGGTTTCACTTTTCAGACCAGGAGTCGATGCCCACTTTTATATACTGTCTGTATCACATGCAAAATGAATCAATCTCTTACTCTCTTTTTTTGTCTCTCTCACTTTCTGTCACCTTTTGTGCTTGTGTGTGAAACCGTAAAGCAGCCTACAAGCTGACCGATGGTTCTCATATGTACTATGAAATATAGCCCTGACGGTGCTGCTGACAGCAGGGACTGTACTGCAAACAGTGCTCTTTCTCCTATTTCTTTCCCTCCTTTTTAAATTTCATAAAAATAAAATTGTATTTTCTTTGTGTGTGAAACATGCTTAGAAATACACTATAGAGAATGAAACTCTATGGCTCTGAGCCACACATTTGTTCAACTTTTACTCCTGACCGTCTGACAATCAGAGCCCACTCTGTGCAGCTCAACTGCACGCTTTAAAACCATCTTTCTTTCCACTGCAGAGAGTCAAAGGTAATGTCCATGCAATGTCATCTCTATAATGTCGTGTTTGTGTTTGCGTGTGTGTGTGCGTGCCTGTGCACGTGCATGTGCGTAAGTATGATGGAAATAACCTCTCCTTGTGTGGTCGTGAACTGAAATGTTGGGTCAGGTCCATTTAGAGGCAAAGTTATGGTGATGTTTGAAATTAATAAAGGAAATTGAGATTCATGTATACATGCCGGCCTCAGCAGGCACATCAGCAAAACTGTCAAGCAGAGGTCACACACGCTTTGGCTGGAGGAGGCCCAATGCCAAGTAAAAAAATGCTGATTTTCCAGCCACAACGGAATATAATCTTCTCTCTGGCTGGCAGCAGACATCTATTCCTATGTAAAAGCAATAGATCAGTGCTTTTAACAACTGTATTTTCCCATTGAAAAGGGTTGCCGTGTCCTTTGAGAACACATATAAATGCATCAATTGGGTCCTTATTGACAATACTATTACTTCTACCAGCACCATATATTATTTTGTACTGTGTATTTAATGTTCACTGCGTGTTTTCACCTCTGAATTGGGGTCAGCTCATCCCTCTCCTGTCCGAGTGTCATTTGAAGTGTCATTTGAAGAAATGGTTTTAAAATTTTGAAAAAAAAAAAAGAAAAAGAAAAAGAAAAAAAAAAAATATATATATATATTTCGCTTTCTTTCCGAGTCACATAAGCAGAAGGATATCAATCTCAAAAATGTTTGAGAATTCTTTTTGGGTTAATGAATGCTGTTACTTTTCATGTTTTTTGGGTGTTGGGAACACGTAGTGACAGCCTTCAGTAATAAATCCAGTGACCCATGCTTCCATTCTCTATGCTATGTTACTCACTGACTATAGGAGGAAACATTAGCCACATGCATGGACCTCAGTGACACCCAGATTCAGGCGAGGAGTCTGCTGAGACCAGAACCATGGAACAACAAACACTTTGCATTGTTAGGATTTGTTTGCCTGTAACTGGTGGTGGCCGACATAGTGGCTGTGTTAACACAAAGTCACAAAAGTTTGGTATCTGCCACCACGTCACCCTCAAAGTTTAAAAGACTGGTTCCTGAGGTTACATTAATTAATCTCTGGCTGTCTAACAAGACATTGGTTCACTGCAGTGTGAAGATGGAATTACTCAGCTTGGGTGAGCTAATCAGACAACACAATGACTGCCTTGTATTATATAAAAACACCATGTGGACAGGGTAACGAAGCTAAAAAACTTTGTTTCATAGTACTGCCAGGAGTGGTTTTTTTAAACAACCTCTCCACTTTGCTCACAAATTTCACTTTTCTTGTGACTTGAAATATTAACTCTTCAAAAGCAGTCGCATATTTTTCTGTCTGGAGTCTGGAGGAAGCTGTCTAAAACCTGCAAACATAAACCTAATTACATCACCCCACTGTCACTGTTGATGTTTCGCATCAAACGTGGAGTATGTATCAGGTTCTTTTGGGGTGGGGTTTGCCATGCAAGTGATTAAAATGTGGACAGCTCAGAATTTCCAGCCTCGATTTTTTTCCCTTAAAAAAGCAAAAAAAAAACCAAACGTATTACTCATCTTGTGGAAGAGTCGCTGCGATAAAGACATGAGATTTGCATCTGTTGTACATGCCACTTTTGTTTTTTGAGAGCTGGTCTCTGACAAATAAGGACATGGTGTGAGGAATCAAATCTATTTAAATTCACGCAGCATTGAGAGAGGGACACAACAGAAATGTCAGCTGTCAGCTAGGATCATCTGAATGTCTGCCTTTCATTGCGCTACGTAAACAGACTCTTGAGAAAATACATCACGCTGAAATTATCCACAGCTCAGCAAACAAGACAGTTGATTGCGACATTCACATGCAGATATACTCTGGATGTTACACATTTGTCTTTAAATGGCTATTTGTTCCCCTGTCAGTAATGTGGCTAAATAACACAGAGGCATTATCTCATCACTATATATGATTAAGATATTCAGTTGCCACATATTCATCTTTTCTAGCTCTCACAAGCTGAATGAAGCTCCTTTCTTTATTTATTGGAGATAAATGTGTCAATGAATTATCTACAAATGATGATAAGAGCTATGTTTTTCCTGAGCTGAAAGGCTGTTTCCAATAAATTACTTTGACTGAAGCAGCTAAAGCAGGAATGCTTTGGTTAAGTTTTATTTCTGTCTAGCTCAGTGCTCTGCATCTTCAAACAAAAAATGTATTAACATTGTTTTCATTCATTTGATAACACGCACACTGTGCATAGTTGTGGGAAACAAAAAAAATGATGTACCAGGCTGAGAGACATTTTATTTTGTCCCTGTCCATGTTATATTTCCTGTTTCTTGTCACCTTCTCCTTTCTCTGGTATTCGCCATAACATTATGACCACCTGCATAATATCATGTTGGTCCTTCTCTTATGCCATAACAGCCCTGACCTTGGAGGTCTGGACTCTTCTAGACCTCTGGAAGAAAGCTGTGAGACCTTGAGCAAGACGTTAGCAGCAGGCCCTTTAAGTCCTGGATGTTGTGAGATAAAGAGACTTTTTGGGCCTTCTGGATTGGATTGAGATCTGGAGAATTCGGGGCAAAGGCAAACTCTTCCTGAACCATTGGTGCAGTGTGGCAGGGAGCACTGTCTTGCTGAAACAGGACACTGACATTCAGGTATACTGTTTCCTTAAGGGGGTGGGCTTGTGCTTCGGGTTGGTGCTCCGTGACAAAGAACTATTATTCTGCTGAATCAGATCATGCACATCAATGAGCCCTGATCCTGTTGCTGGTTTGCCTGTTCTCCACAGACCACTTCTGGAAGGTACTGACCACTGCACACTGGGAAAATCCCACTGCAGTGGTGGAGATGCTGAGTCAAGAGCCAAATGATGGCTAGCTGACTGGGTCACTTACATTACACTTTTGTTCCTGCTTCACCACATCAACTTCTGGACAAAATGTTCACATACACTGACAGGTGCTTTGGATAATCAGTACTACTTACTTCACCCAGTGGTCATAACATTGTGGCTGATTGAGCTATCTTTCCCTCTCCCTTTCATTCAAGACTGACACTTCCTGCTTTTGTTTGTCCTGTTATCAGTGATCCTGCCCTCAAAGTGTCTCACCTGTCCTACCACCAATTGGTTTTGTCTGTCTTCTGTCCGTTTTTGTGAGTACTGAGTTGCGCTTTGATAAACATCCTCTCTGTGAATTTGTGTGTTGAGTATTTAAGTTCCCAGTGTGCTGGTTTTGATTGACTGGGTGAATGATTTGTAACTTTTAAAGTAAAAAAAAAAAAAAAAAATCAACAACACGTACGTCACTTTTATTGTTTTATCCATTTTAATTGTGATAATGAAGACATACAGTGCCAGTCAAAAGTTTGGACACACTGTATGTTGGAGTTTCAAAGTGGAAGGAAACCTTTCTCCAGTAGTTATCCTTAGTGGTAACAAGAAAAACCAACGGGATCGGGTTAGTTGGTTATCATGCTTGCAGTAGAGGAAAGGAAGTGACAGAGACGGAAACAGAACAAATCTACTGAAGGAGAAGCGGCTGTTTCTTGAGAATATGGCCCAGTGAGCTGAGCAAGAAACAGGACAGAAAATAAAAGTTGAACAAATGTTAGTTCATTACAGACTGAATGGTGAATAAAGTGCATTTAAATGATCCAGAGACAGGGGATGGAGTTCTGGGCTGTTGGAGTGGGCAGGCAGGTTTAATGGTCCTGGGAAACAGTATGAGAGTGAATCCAGAAGTAACGAGGGAGCTGAGAAGGTTAGTGCATGGACCAACAGCGAACCCGAGGCGGAGGCAAGGCAGGATTAGGTACGTGAACAAAAAAGCAGAAGTTCTCTATCACAAAACAAAGGCGGGCCGAGCACTTTCACCACGAGGGGTAATGGACAAACCGGCGAAGAGTGAAGGTCTGGACTGGGTTTACATTGCTGCAGGTGAGTAAGTGGCTTGATCGGGATCAGGTGAGTTGAAGGCAGAGAGCGGAAAGGAAAGAAACTCTGCCTGGCTCCAGACACACAAACTGAGATACAGACATACACAAACATGACAAGAGTGAGAACAAAGGGAGGCACAGTGGAAATGAGGGTGGCAGCCTGGATCCCTGATAGCTGCTTGCGGAACAAACAATATTTGCTCTGGGCTGGTAAGTTAACGGCTGTTAAATCTAGCATTGGCTTTATTGCAGTAGCAAAACTTACTACTTAGCTTCTTTAACCAGTCTGTTCTATAAAAAAAACTACATTACCACCTCAACATCTAATACACTGTGACACAGCCTTGAGTTCACTGCAGCTCTGATAAGTAGTGTCCAGCACTTTACTTTTCTCTGGACTAAATGAAGGCCAAAGCAATAAAACTGTACAGGACCTTACAACACTTACAGCTTTTTAAAACAGCATTACTTTGGGAAAATACACTGCACTCAAAGTGGCAACTGTGTATTTTTTTTCTTCTGGTGAAATTCTTGGTCATTTGGTAAATTACACATTTTAAAGCTTTTTCCCTAACACCAACAATCCACCCTCCCTCCCTGGTGGGATAACAGAGGCTTAATTCCCTCCTCTGAGAGGCCCCCCTCAGGTCATTGGTCATAACTATTATTGTTTCCGAGCCACATCTCTGTTTTGTACAGCAGCCATCCCAGTTTGACTACATGGATTAAACAGAATTTCTCCATCCTGAGTCACTGTATATTTTATACACCACAGGAATAACAAAAGGAAATCATGGCTTTTCTTTTGCATTTTCCCTCCAATGTCAGAGTCAGCATTTTCATTCGCTTCTTTCATTTCCTTGCTGCAGTGTGAAAAATGAAATAAAAGCTTTCGCCTCACTTCATGTGAACTGAGCACAGCTTTAATTGAATATTTCATTTCATCTAATCTGATCACAAATCTGAAGCTGCGAGGCAACTTAAAATTGATCTGGAAGACATGGACTCATATAACTCAGACCTTTTTACTTGTTTTCATCAGATGAATATGCTGTTCAAACAAAGCCATGCACCCGATGTACCCGGGCACACCTTTGGAAAAATAGCTTGCTGTTGTGAACATTATTATGGTGACCTTTGCTGAAAGGGATGTTGCACATCTATGGATTGACACCATTCTTTCTATGAATAGACTTCATAGAATAGAATAGACGTCATAATTATTTATTATAGTCAGACTGAGTAATCATGTGCAGTAGAGCAATGTAGTTTGCAGATTATTTCGCATTGTTCCTTTTGATAATATGATATATGAATATGAATACGAATAATGAAGTGCAGTGATAGCTGGTGGTGATATTGGGTGGGCTAAGAAATATATACTCAGTATCACATCAGAGATGCCATGTTAAAGCATCAACAGTTACAAAACCAAATATTATAATTAAAAATATGATAAAAAAATAATATTAGCTATTGCAAACTTCAGCCAACACTGGAAGCTTTATAGAGTTTTGTGATTCCTAATATTGTTGGATAAATGTTCAGAGAACAATGCAAAAATCAATCAAAGCTGCAAGCAGCAATGAACGTGCCGTACAGAGCGTGGAAATAGATATTTTCGTTTTTTGGATATGACAAAGTCTAAGTTGGTATTGACACAGTGCGTTCGTGGCGGGAGCCTAATCACGTGGGCAAAATTTGGGGCAGATTGGACAACAAATGCTGTCGCGAGAAGGACTGCCTGTTATACGGTGACACATGGAAATTGGTGGCATGCCACACCCAGCAGGCAAACTAATAAAAAAGATTAATAACTTCCTATTCAAGGTCTTGCGATAACGCAAAGTGAATTTGAAGTCATTTGGATTAAAGCTGTAGGAGGAAGTTGTTCATTATGAGTCGTAGACCTGGAGCCTCATTCACATATAGATGTGTAAAGGGTGGGAGTCTTATCATGAGTGGTGAATTTGAAAGCTATATTGGACAATGTATGCTGCAATTATGAGGATTCCCTATTTTGTGGCGAGACGTTGAAAACTTCTGGCACCACCACATCTATCAGGAATAATCAACGAAAAAGATTTTGATAACGTTTGCACTTGAAGGTTTGAGATGATACAGAGTAAATGTGAAGTCATTTGAATTAAAACTGTACAAGCAGTAGTAGGAGGTGTGGAAATGGAGAAAATGGCATGAAAATCACGGCTTTAAATCAAAATGGCCGATTTCAAGTTGGAGTTTGGGCAGGTGCAAGTGCTGTTTTTATGAAAGGAGCATGTGCATCTATATTGGATGCCTCCTGGACACCTCCCTAGGGAGGTGTTTCGAGCATGACCCACTGGTAGGAGGCCCCCGTGAAAGACGCTGGACACGCTGGAGGGACTACAGTGTGTCTCTTGGCCGTCCTGGGAATGCCTGGGGATCCCCCCGAAGAACTGGAAGAGGTTTCCAGTGAAAGGCAAGTCTGGCCTTCTCTGCTTAGAGTGCTGTCCCTGCTCAAAGAGTACAGGGAAGACTGCAAAGCTACAATAAGTATCAACATTCGTTATGCTCATAGGCACGAATGAAGAACTTAACTTTGAACTCAAAGTTCCTTCAGCTCATATTTCTGGATATTACGAAGGTATCTTTAGTTGCTATCTCTTCTACAAAGGATTACACTTCATTAGCTGCAAGCTAACATAAGATGCTAACTAACAGACACATTGTGACTGAATTACTAAGGTTTCAACTTAATAAACCTGCATTAACTTTGGCTCCTAAAACTCTTGGCCATATTGTAATGGTAGAAGATGAATGAATGAATGAATGAATGAATAGTAGACATAATAACGCTTGCTACGGCTAGTAAAGTCTCCATAAAACAGTTCAAAGGGATTAGAAGGCTAGCATGACATGCTAACTTTTGAACATATCAAGGCTAGCTAATACACTGTATTTATTTAGTTATTGTATTTTAAATTGGTATGGAAAATCTTTAGACGGGGTTAGGGTTAGGGTTAGACGACTAATGCAATTGTTGGAACACAAACAACAAGAGAAAGGACCTGAAACCAAATAATTTTAAATGATTCAATTGGAAACAGAACAAGCTGAATCCAATATACTGGCAGCACACATTTAATCTCAGCTCAACAGTTTTTCTGAGTCCTGTTGATTTGTCTCTATTTTTGTATTCTTACAAAAACACAGAGGACGGAGGACAAGATTGATGAAAGTGAAATACTCAACTCAACTCAAATTCTGAATATCAAAAAAAGTCACCAGATAATTATAAATGCTCTATATGTGCGGCTAAACTGCCAAACATACATCTTTGCATTCTTTTCCAACAGGCGCTTCCTTTCACACCCACCCTAACACTGACGCTTGGAAATTTGACAATTTCAGACAGTGCACCAGTTGGTAAATATGGTATGAGGTTTAAGTTAGCACTGAGAAACTGTAATTGACCAACGTGGAACATCTTTCTTCCTCCCTCCTCTGGTATCCCAAAAGATACCAGAACATATCATTTGGATTCATCTACAAGTACAAAAACTTGGCAGCATCAGGGCAAAAAGACAGGTACTGGTATCACTGGTGACACAGAGGAGAGCAGACTGTTTAAATGTTAATGAAACACTAATGGTTTTGAGAGAGCTGGGATGCTCTTTCAAGTTGTGCTTCCCCGATCCATCTGCAGGAGAAGATTGTTTGGATCCACCACCAGAGTCCCACAGGTGACTTACTAACTGGATCAGGTCCCCTGGACTCATCAGTTAGAGCTGTAGATACTCAGCATTAGTCGTGATATGTAGTTGAAAGATGGGGAAAGATGTGGTTTAGTGTTTAGAAAATACAGAAAACAGTCAGTTTGAGTGCCAGCTCATGTAAATAGACTCCTCTGTGGTGACTAGATGTTTGACGTTTTTCACATCAACCAGTACCCCCCACCTGAGAGTGTTTCTAACTTTTGGTTTGTTCGCAAGTGTAGGGTTTCTTGACCCAAATGCAGCTAAGCAGGGGGGCAGATGTGTGCACAGGAGGATATTCAACAACAAAACAAAATCCAAACTCTAGGCGATAACATCGGGACAGGAATGGCAGCACAGTGAATAAACCCTGAAGAGCTCAACAGGAACAAAGCAGACAACAAAAGACCTACATAAGGGAGACAGAAATGAATGGACTAGGATGAGACACATTGTGTGGCTGAGCCAGACAATCACTGAGTTTGGGGACTGGGCAAAGACAGGAAGTAATCCAACCACCAGTGAAAGATACTGTGGAAGTAATTGCAAAACAGGAAATTAAAGGTCCAAATGTCCTCACAGAGGTAGACCAGAATGTTAACCCAGCCCATGTCCTGTCCCATGATACCTCTGCAATAGGTTTGGTATTGGGCTATTGTTTAACTTAGCGGCCTTTTTTTTCTGATACTGGTTGTTTTTCTTCAAAAGAATGTATTTGTAGTTGCACTGCATTCACTCCTCATAAGCCAGCTTTGTTTAGAGTGTAGGAAATGCAAATTAATGACTCTGAGTAAGTTGGTAAGCACTTTCAAGTATAGTTCCAATTCTGTAAAGAAACTATAGATATTACTTGTTAGTTATTGTTACTTATTAGTTTCTTATTCAGACACCCATGTATTAGGTCCATATATATTTGGACAATGCCACAGGTTCTGCTATTTTAGCAGTTTCCCAAAACATATTCAAGATGTAGTTGTATAATTAATATGGACTTAAAGTGCAGACTCCTCGCTGTAATTTTTGGGTTCAAATTGGAGGAAAGGTTCAGGAATTACAGTTTTTTTAATATGCAGTCTCCTCATTTTCAAGGGACCAAAGTGTACAATTGACTCAAAAGCAATTTCATGGACTGCACAGGCTATTCCCTCATTAATCCATTATTAATGAAGGAGGTAGAAGGTCTGGAGTTGATTCCAGATGTGCCATCTGCATTTGGAAGCTGTTGCTGTGAACTCACAATATGTAATCAATGGAGCTCTAAATGTAAGCCAAACTATCCTTAGGCTGAAACAAAAAAAGAAAAAGAAAGAAAGAATAAATCCATCAGAGAGATAGTGGAAATGTTAACAGTGGCCAGATCAACAGGTTGGTACAGTCTAAAAAGCACACTGGTGAGTTTGAGAACTCAAAGAGGCCTAGACCAGGTATCGGCGACCTTAAACACGATCACTGCATATATAATTTTTTTTACCTTTATGCTTGCTTTTATTGCATTTATGGAATCAAATAAATGCTACAAAGAAAGTCACATTTTATTTTTGCATGCACCAAAAACATTTTGAACATTCCGAAAAAAAGATTGTTTGATGGTTATTTCCAAATGAAATACTCAATGTCTATTTGAGTCCTCCTCGTATTTCCGAAATAAAAAGCTGAATGCAAATTATCCACTTGCACCAAACCAAAACAGCCGTCTGCTTCTGTGAGCCCTCATCCTTTTATCGTCATCATTGTGTGTGCTGGAGCAAGCAGCTGTTAACCAGCGGGTGTTGCACATTGGCAGTTGTGACGCAAATTCTGGGCGACGAAAAAAAAACAAAACAAACAAACAAACACATTTTATTTTAATTATAAAAGATCACCATATAGCTAGGATCATAGACAAAGACATAAGTCTTTATATGTCTATGGCTGACTCCAGCACCCCTACGACCCGGGAATTGATAAGCCGTTGAAGATGAATAAATGAAAGAATGAAAGATCACCATAATCTTCAAATTTAGAATAACATACTAAGATAAAATAAATTAGATTTTAAATATTTATTTTCTCAAAGCCACAGGGAGCCGCAGGTTGCCAGGCTGCCAAGCAAAGAACACTCTCCAGGAAGTGAGAGCAAACACAGAGGTTTTAACACAAGGTGAAAACTATGCCTGAAAAAAGAAAGGCCAAATTGGACTTTGCTAAAAAACATCTAAAGAAGCCAGACCAGTTCTGGAGCAGCATTCTTTGGACAGATGATGGAAAAAAAGAAAGTACGGAGAACGTTTGAAATGGCTCATGACCCAAAAGACAACGCATCTTCTGTAAAACATGGTGGAAGCAGAATGATGGCATGGGAATGCATGGCTTCCTTTGGTACTAGGTCACTAGTGTTTATTAATGATGTGACTCAAGACAGAGGCATTTACATTAATATATTTTCTGCTCAAATTCAGCCAAATGCAGCTAAGCTGATTCAACAGTGCTTCACATTAGAGGTGGCCGACCATGCAAAACATACTGTGAAAGCAGATCTGCAATGGCCAAGGCAATCACCAGATATCAACTCAAGTGAATATGCATTTCACCTCCTAAAAACAAAAAATAAGGTGTTAGGTGATGCCTTTGGATTACAGATTCATGCAGGCATTGCTTACAAGTGATTCCTAAAGTATTAAAAATGAACATTTTATTTATTTACTTACTTACTTTCAGCTCAAATCCAATGTTGTGGCTTGCACAGACCAAACCATGAACATTGTGTCTTTCTCCAAATATTTCTGGGCATAACTGTGTGAGCGGACTCACTCTGTTGTGTTGCCTCTTATATGTCTCAGGTGAGACCTGCTATAGTTGCTGCCAAATCAAAATATCAGCTAAATTCTCTACAATGTTTCTTTTATTTTAAAAAGGTACCAACAGATGATTTTCTTTGTGGTGAGGCCTCAGCAGCAGAGACTTCTATCAGCTTACATGACTGAGCCTCTGGTGGAGCAAAGAGCCACAGCAAACACAAATAGGACAGCAAGCTACTGACACACAATCCAGCAATATCATGACCGTAAAAAGGACCTTTTAGGCTTTGCTGAGTTTCCACTCTCTGCACGTTATATAGCTTGTGGTCCATGTAACTACTCTACAAAGTCCCAAGCCACAAAGATCACACTAAAGGAATCCACCACTGTGAGATAGAGCACCCACCAAAACAGACCAGAACTAAGACCCCTAGTAGAATCCATGTCTTCTTTAAGTGGGTCAGAAAAACCTTCTGCTGCTTGTTTCTGTCTGAGCAGTGCTGAATGAAGACAATCACACACTTAAATAGCTCCTTTGTGGTACAAAACATAAAAAAAAAAAAAAAATCTGGTGTTCATTGTGGAGTAAAGCTGGTTATATGTTGTTGTATTGTGCAGTGTTCACTCACCTTCATCTGCTTTATCTGTATCCAGGTTGCAGGGCTGCTGGAGCCAACCCCAGCTCACATCAGGCAAGGGCAGGGTACATGCTGGACAGGTCACCAGTCCATCACAGGGCCAACACCCATTCACACCTATGGTCAATTCAGAGTATATACTATACCTCTTTGGACGGTGGGAGGAAACCCACACAGACACGGGGAGAACATGCAAACGCCACACAGAAAGGACCCAGGCCGGGAACCAAACTCACGACCTTCTTGTTGTGGGGCAACCAGTGTTAACCACTATGCCGCCGTGCTGCCCCTTGTGCAGTGTTGTAGTTGCCAAATGTGTGTTTCAGTTACTCACCTCTGGGGTGAGTATTCCAGGTAGGAGGTTCAACAAACTCTGAGTCTACTCCTGAACTCTGGGTTGACTTACTCTGAGATGGGGAAACTCAGAGTATCCGGTTCCAGAAGAGCTGATCTGAGTTGGTTCAGTCAACTCTGAGTATGTTCACTTTGAGTTGCGCGCATGCACAACCTCTATAAAAAGCCATCATCAATGGAGCCCCGATACCATGCGTCACCACAACTGAGAAAAAAAAAGATCCAGTTATTTCAACCCAATGGAGTTGGATGTCTTAATGCAGGCCTATGGAGAGTATGAGCATGTGTTTCGCCATAAATGTAACACCGCTGCAGCAGTGAGGGAGAAACATCAGGAGAAAAAATTACTACTCGAGTCAACGCTTAAGTTTGGATATACTCTTTGATTGATTTTACATTTAACCGTAAGAGATTGTAGCTTACAGTTATAAATATAAATGGGAATAAAATCTGATTTTCCTTTAGGTGCAGTCCATCAGAGGAGAAGTGTACTTGGAAGCAGTGAAAAATTAAATATCAAAACATCATTCAAAAAGGTAAGGGATATTTTGCTAGGCTATGATCGTACTCACTTTGATTTATTTATTTCTGTTTTTGTAATTGACTTAAGATATAAAACAAGGTAAATATTAATTCAAACCCCTAACAAAATGTTTTAATGTCATCTCATTTAATAGCCCGCTGAGTAGATGAACACATCAACAAAACCCATTTTTATTGAAGTACTTCAAAAAGTGACGATGTGTACACGAACAAAGTAAAATCTACTAATTTGAAAAGAGAGATTAACATTTGAATTCTGCTTAGCCAACAGAAATAAGACAGAGGCCCGAAAAACGGGTGGAGCCAGCACCGCCACCTCTGACAGAGGCTGAGGAGCTGCGGGCATCCCGGGGTCACCCCCCAGGACACAAGTACTTCCATCAGATGTGAGTATAAACTTGTGTCTTTTAAAAAATAAAACTTATACATATACACTTCTTGTACATAAAATCTACACCCCAACCCCCCCAACAGTTGTGGATGGTGTCATCTGCCTCAGATCTTGCCTCAGATGGCTGTTCAAAGTATTCTGAAACAGACTCTTTTCCTGCATCACAGGAGGAGGATGATGATGATGATGAAGAATAAACGCTGTGTGCTGCCACAGGAAGAGAAGCAGAATGTATATCATTAAAAATAATATAATATATGATTTCTAAATCAGTCAGCTGCAGTCCTGTTGAATTCCTCTTTGATGCTTCTTACAGGTTTGTGTCCCGGGAACACTCCCAACATTGGGAACAGCTGTTTCACTGCAAGAGTTACTTTTCTCACAGCTCTCACACTTTTGCATTTCCAAAATGCTCCGCATCACTGATGTTGTAAAGAAAATTACCGTTTGCAAAAAAAACCAAACAAACAAACAAAAAAAAAAAAAAAAAAAGGGCCACGCATAAAACTTGCTGTGATGTGAGCGCACGTCCACAGTGTGTGAGGTATAGCTGGAAAATATTACTGAGATAAATGACAGATACTCCTCTGGAAACGCCTCTCGCCACATAAAGCATTTCGAATTACTTGGTCCAACAGCTGTCTGTGTGGGAGGAGACAGGTAGAAAGTCAGGTTTCTTCAAGTTTCTTCAAGAAAACCTGCCAGCGAGCAGGTTATGTTCACAGAGTCTGTTACCATGGTGACTGACTCAGAGTTTCAGATATCCCTCTTTCTGGAACAGATAACTCAGAGTTTCCCTCATCTCAGGGTTAACATACTCAGAGTTTTTACAGAACCCGCTTTCTGGAATACCCCACTGCTGTGTCGCCTCATCTAGGGGTTTCTGCTAAAAGAGTCCCCGGGTTCCTGAGCACCTATTTTACAGTTCTGGGGGGAACCAGTCAGATAATTAATTCAGGGGTGTTAAGTGTCCTTTAACCTGCTGTTTAGGCCTTCTGACGAAACTCCTCTTTGCACCATAAATTAAAAACAGGTATAATTATTGTTGTTATCTTAAGTATACATATATTTTGGTTTTTTTGTTGTGATTATTATTGTTTGATGTCTGTGAGTCAGAGGTCCCAATAATGTGTTACAGGCCGATCCACACCTAACCTCAGCTCCTGCTTCTACGTTGACATTCTGACATTGCTGTTTAACCTTTTTTTTTTTTTTCGAGTAAATTCACAGCATTTTTATTTTTGCTGTTGTTTGTATATGCCACATATATAAGAAAAAGCTCAGAATAACCTTTCATCGTTAAGGTCTTGAGATGATATTGAGTGAAATTGAAGTCATTTTGATTAAATCTTTGAGTTTGTTAAAGTGGGCAGCATGGCAGCATATTGTTTGCTGCTGTTGCCTCACAACTAGAAAGTTGTGGGGCCTTTCTGTGTGGAGTTTGTATGTTTTCCATGTGCTTGTGTGGGTTTCCTCCCACCGTTCAAAGACATGCATGTCACAGGGCCAACACACAGAGACAGCCAGAGACCAACAATCACTGAGAGTGAGAGTTTTTAGTGCTTCTGGCCATGATACATATGTCATTATGAGGTATGATCATGGCGGCTGTGTGTCCTCTGTCCAATCAGTGGTGTGTTGAGTATGACTCCATATTAGCACATAAATGTGTTTAGGACAGGAGTCTCATCATGTGTGGTGAAAATAAAATGTGCTGCAGTGACCACCCAATACAGATAACAGAAGAGCTCGACTTCGATATAAACTCCAGTATTTCCAGCATGTAACTGCTGAAGCAGTGTTACATTTCTTTTTTACCTTTTCCCCCTAAATCTACATCAACCGCCTCTCAATTCCAGATCCACAATTAACGCACATGGATGGAGACTGCCAAAAGTTTTTGTTTTTTCCCTTGCTCTTAGAAGAAAAGCAAAAGAAAATATCTCTCAAAATGTTTCACAGGCTCATCAAATATGCTTGAAAAATGTAGTTTATTTCCTTATGACACATAATTTAACTGAAATAACATCATATGACCAACCAAATAACAGCATCTAAATAAGTTGTCGTGAACCAAAGCTGCTGGTGCCTGATACACTGTACAGAAAATATTCCAGGGCACACCACACAGTAAATCTATCAGTCACTGGTTGCTCTGTTCTGCCCATTTGCACACAGTTTGACCAAGCCACCGCTGGTTGGATTAAATGATCCTTTCCTGTGTGGGCGTGTGTGTGTATGTTTATTAGCACATCAACACTCCCTCCCATTCTTTCAGCTGGAGACACATAACAGGGCTCAGGGTGTGGGTGCACACTGGAAATATTTCTGCCAGTTGTTCTTGGCCCTGTCTTGAAGAGCAGACAGCACATAAATCAGTGTTTACAATTTCCTGAATGCCGTATATATGTAAAGTAACTGACAGTTGCCTCACTGCCTTTAAACCGTTTCCATTTGTTTTTTAAATTGGGCCTTATGTTGCCGGCGCAAGGTGCAGCATTTCATACTGGCGTGATGAAAATGAAACTTGATCAGATGTATGGCCAACAAATACTTATCTTCATGTGAAACATGCCATACTGTCAAGAATTGAGTTTTTTATGTTTGTCTCGTTCACTTCCTGTTTTATTTTGATAGTTTCGTATTCCCCTTGTATTATCTCTATCTTTTCTTCCTCCCTTTGTTCTTTTCCCTCCTGCAGTGATTGCCCGAATGTGTTTCCCCTCTGTCTTGTTGTCTCCCCTCATGTGTATTTAAGCTGTGCTTCCCTTCCCTCTATGGCCAGTTCGTCTTGTCTTCCTAGTGAGAACACATTCCAGCAATATTGTCCATTAGTTTCCCCATGTATGACCTCCGTTTCTAGTTGACCGGTTCCTGAGTATTGCCTGAAGATTCTGTAGGTTTGCCCCTGAGCTATTGTTTATCGTGTATCGAAGTTGAACTGCATGAAAGAGCTTGAGACTGCCGATCCCCTTGTACTGCCTCTGCCTTATTGTCCACGACTTTATCTACCTGCCTGTGAGTCCGAGACATCATACACACAGACAGTGACATCACATTTCTAAATCTCATATCACTGGAAAAAAAATTCAGATGGACATGAGCGGAGATCCTCTGCCGGTGCTTCTGCATGCAGGTACTCTTGTGAAGACTTTAAAATTCACTTTCGCTGCCACTTTGAACTGTGAACACAGAGCAGATTTAACTAAAATATGGCTCCTTGTGACTTCCCATGTCATCAGATTGTGTCTAACTATGCAGTCCCACAATGATAAATTGTACAGCTCATGGAACAAACACCCACTTACTGACAGGCAACTTATTGTCATTGGCAGTGCCAATGAGCCGAATATGTGTTTGTGTGTAATGTTTAGGTCAGCCTTTGAGGGGTTCCTTGAAGGGAGATCCATGAGTAAATTTATTAACATATGTTTTATATGAACAGAACAGGCACATGCTTCTATTAGGATTTCAAAGAATAAAAAGAGTTATATTTCTTATGTAAAGATATAACGGTGACTTCAGCATAGAATGAGCCTGAGCCCCTTCAGTTAAACCATTGACCTTTCCCATGTTTACAAGTAATGCCAAATGTGAGCTTACACAGTCCAATGTGTAGTGTGTTGCTGAGAGCGACATTTCAGAATTTCCTCCACAGAAGAAACTTTGTCATTGACTAAAAAGCTGCGACCAAATCTCATGCTGGCCAATGTGAACTACTGGCGCAAATCCCAGCCAATTGGTGGACAATCAAAACATAACATCAAAACAAAATGTTCCTCATTTGTGTGACTGTAATTGAACTCAAAGCCGAGTTTATTTTCAGGCAAATCTCATTCGGCTGATAGAAGGTCAAAACATCCAGATGTTTTTCTACTGTGGATCAAACCAAATACTGCAGATCATTTTTTCTTTCCCTGTCTTACCATGAAGCCAGTCCTGGTCTATCTTCATTAAAATGAAGAATCGTGCTCCAGCTGTAATCTCTGGTTTTCTTTGACGGCAGCCTTGTGATTTGTGCTGTTACCTCACAACCAGAAGGTTGCAGGTTGGGTTCCCGTGTCAGTGTGGGTTTCCTCCGGGTACTCCAGTTTCCTCCCACCATCCAAAGGCATCATGTTTGTGTTAATTGGTGACTCTAAAGTCTGAGTAAGTGTGAGTGGTTGTTTGTCTCTGTCTCTGTATGTTAGCCCTGACTAACTTGGGTTCACTGAAAGCTCTGTCTGTCACGTGGAAGACTGGGGTTTGAGTCCCCGATGGGGAAGCCAGCCAGAAGGCGGCCACAAACCAGTGGTAGGCTTGTGCCAATCCCAAGCCTGGATAAATGCAGGGTTAAGTCAGGAAGGGCATCTGGCGTAAAACTGTAACCAAATCAAAGCATGCAAGTCACAGAGCTGACTTGCTGTGGCAACCCCTAAAATTGAAAAGCCAAAAGAAGAAGCCAAAGAAGACTTAGCTTCATTGGCTGGAGTGAAGTCAGTGAACCAAATCATCTGAGTCTGCTGTGTTTCCGGTGAGTCCACTGAACTGGGTCAGTGCACCAATTCAGACAAATCATCTAATTCAGAACTGTTTCCGCAGACTTATCTTGTGTACTGAACAGCAGCCAACTAGAGGAATCATGGGATCCATGTGATTCGGGAACTGTTCATGAACTGGACATCCTCCTCTTCCAGAAGTGTGCTCGGCGGGGTCAGGCAAAAACTTTTATCTGGTTTAAAGTTTTTAAGTGACTGCGGTGGTGACAGCAGGGTGATTCACCCCATTTTAATAGACATTTGTCGACTTTCATGGGACTGGGTTAACCTGTTGGCCCAAAAGTTAAAGGTTTAACTGAACCACTCTCTGTCTCCCTGGAAGCTGCAGCTCTGCTCTCTGCACAGTCGCATCTTGAACCTATTTAATCATAATAACTTTAAACAAGTTCAATTCTTCTCACACTCACTGTGCATGTTGCATACCCGCTGACCTTTAGTGTGAGTGCATCCGTGGGAGGTAAGATGGAAGTAAGAATGTTTTTTTTTTTTTTTTTTCAGGACAAGTCAAACTCAGGATGAGATTGACTAACTGAGAGTGTCACTGTTTCAATTTATTTATTTATTTCAGCCAGAAAAACAGAAAAGTCCCTTAAAAAGATCTTATCATACTTGGGTGGTCGATAGATGACAGCACATAAGACAACATGGGAGCGACCCGACTCAAATAAGCAAAGTTCAAATTTTCTGAAGGAGGATTGCAGAAAAATCTGCCGGCATTGAAAGCCCCTTTAAAAAAAACAAAACGTTATTCTTCCTCCTTTTCGACCCCACGACCTCGGCGGGTTAAAATAGTTACTCCAGTCCTCTGGACATGAAGATGTCCCTTACAATAAGAGTTTTGTTGGTCAAGTCCAAATCTTGCAGAGGAATCAACTGTCCATGGGGCTCAACACAAAGCCCGCAGATGGCACAGATTCACTCCACGCTAGCGGGGATGGGGAGAGTTTAGGCCACAGGTCTGGATTGCCTCTTCTGAACTGACATTAGGTACCAGCCAGGTGTTGAGAGGGTCCAGCGAGCGTGGACAAAGAAAGAATGGAAGTACCGTTCCGCTTTCCCCTCTGGGAAGCCACAGGAATGCACGCCAAAAAAAGCCTTCAGCTTTGCCAGCTGCCCGCTGCATTTACCCTGGTGGCGGCAGTGGCGACGTTTACACCAGGGAAGTGGTGCCAGGGCATGCTGAAGGTGAGTAAGAATCCCAGAGAGATGAAGCGGCTGAAACATTGTATGTCCATGAAATCCTTGGCAGAGGGGCAAAGATCCAGCAGTGTTTGGAGATCGTAAACAAGCAGTGACCTGGCATGGGAGCTGACAAACGACACAAATAGCACAAACAGCATTGACAGCTGCACACAACAGGCCGCACACACGCCTGCGCCATCTTGCCTCCACTCAATTATACTGTCAAGTATTATAAACAAATAAATAAAAAGACATCATCTTCCGAAATATCAGTTCTCTTTTGTATTACTTTGTGTTACCCTCTGATGACATGACAGTGGCAGCAATGGCCCCCAGCTCATTTGAATTTGAGACCCCTGCTGTAGAGCGTGTGCTAATGGGAACAAATTGTTTTGAAACCTGCAGATTTTGAAACAATATTTGTTGGAGAAAGTGGAGGAGGAGTGAAAGCTGGATCTGACCTGCTCTGTAGTCTATCCTGATCGTGTGGTAATCTGCCAATCACCAATTAGCCACACACCCCTTTACATTCCCAGCTTTATGGTCAATTCTCCTCTAAATGGAACCATCATTTTAAAATGAACATCAGGTTGTATTGAAGGCTTGAAACTAGAGACTTAGACAATAAACTCATTAGGAAAACATTATTGAGCTAATAAATCGAGTGAGAATTAGGGACATTATCACATAGACTTCAATGTAATCTTTTTAAAGCAGTGAATTTGCCCCTTGATGGCCATTAGAGGTTTCAGGCTCTAAGAAAATGGCTTTACTTTACAGACTTAGAGTCTATGCCCAGTTATATAGACAGTATATGACATAGTTGATGATATATGATGATGACATGAAGGAAATACAGCTTCAACAAGCAGCCTATTGCTACATAAGCAATCCAAGTTGTCAACACTAAGTTTATAGGTAAACATATCATTTATCCAATCCCAATCCAATCTAGCCAGTCCCAGCTCACACTGGGTGAGGGCAGGGTACACCCTGGACAGGTCACCAGTCCATCACAGGGCCAACACACAGAGACAGACAGAGACCAACAACCACTCACACTCACACTCAGACCTACGGACAATTTAGAGTCACCAGTTAACCCAAACATGATGTCTTTGGATGGTGGGAGGAAACCGGAGTACCTGGAGGAAACCCACACAAGCATGGGGAGAACATGCAAACTCAGCAACCAAACCCGTGACCTTCTTTTTGTGGGGCAACAGGGCTAACCACTATGCTGCCATGATTCCCATTAGATTTCCCAGAATTCCCATTATATGGGGGGAATAAATGTCAAAAAGTACATTTTTGAAAATATTTTTTGAGATACCAGGGTGTCTGTTCTGACGACAGCAAAAGCTGCAGTCGGAGCAGATGCGCCAGCAGTAATGATGATGTTGTGTACAGTATGCAGGCTTGTAATTAAGGAACAGTATCTGGGTCGTGCCAGATTGTGACAGTACGTAGCAATGAAATGAGCATCATTAAACAACCCACTCATTCCCTCTTTAAATCTAATGCGACCTAGTGAAGCAGGCATATCTGATAATTAGGCAAGCTCTAATACGTATTAGGAATTAATTGCTATGTGATATGTAAGGGTACAATGTTAAGGAGGAGGGATGTTCCCATGATGGCTCTCCATGACTTTTTTAGAATGTGATTTGCTGTTTGGTTTCCCAGCGCTGAAAAGCTCCAACGTGGATGGTATTTCAAGTGGACTTAAGTTGAAATTTAAACACAATCTGCATTTTAGATTCATTTATATGCACGTACTATATTTGCAATGGCGTCTGACATCTTGAGCTGTGGCAATGTCTTTAGAAGTAGACTCCAGGCCTTTTTCTGCATGTTGGCTTTATAATCCAAATTACGACATGTGCCCAAGAATGTATTCCAGGAAATGTGTGATGCAATTTTATCTCTTGTTGGTGCTTTGCAAGGACGCACAATTCATCTTGCACCTGCTATCCGACTCTTTCATTTTCACAACACCCCCGACATTAGACACAAGTGCAGACACTTCATTGGAGAGCCACAGATGACCGCCAAAGTTTGATCCAGAATAGAAACGTCACTTGTATTTTTATATATATTTTTGGCTGGGGAGATAACGTTCTCAAAAAGTGGAGGAGTTGACAGATTTGTTCTCACTTTTCCCTTCATTGGTGGTCACTCATGAGCGGCCTCGAAAACCAGCGAAATCCAGCTCATCCTGATATGAAGAACTCATTTGAGGAGACATGTTGTTCAGGCCCTGCTGTGTTTAAGTGTTCCTGCTAAGCCCTTTGACACAGCCATCTAGCTGAGAGCTGGTTGACTTCCACTTCTAATACTACCTCACACTAGAGCACTGCAGAAAGAGAGAGCCTTATGTCAAGGATATGAGGCGCAGAGGAGAGAAGAAATATTTAGTCTCAGCTTGCTAGTTCACCCAATAGGGATCAAGCAAGGCAATTTTGGAGTAAATAATACCATTTCCTCCCTCCAGGCAATCAAAACACTATCTCTGTGAAAAATAACATGGGCACACACCAGATGATTGCCCTTTTTTTTTCTAGTGGAAACTTAGGTGGTAGCGGCTGGCTCTGACAAAGTTTCTTCCTCCATCTATTTTCTCAGAAACAACTCAAGAGAACTTGCTTTCAGATGAAATGCTCAAAGGGAACACTTCAGAGCTGCGTGAGCATCAAAGAGAGGGAAAGAGAGTATATTGGACCGACACTCATCAGGAGGACAGCAACAAGAATAGATATTGCTCAGCAGCAGATTGATGATTTGCCATTCATGTTTTGTTTTTGCTTTTTTTTATTTGTCTATATAATATCATTAGGCTTGTTATGGAGGTCTGGTCTAAGACCACAAGCAACTGCCCAAAAGAGATTCAAAATTTTGAGGAATGCCAGCCTGCAGACAACCTAACACCGTTTGGCTTTAAAACATTCTTTGCTTCAAGACTGGTAGGAAAATAAGGGATAGAGAGCGATTGGGGAACGACATGCAACAAATAACCCACCTAGAACCGGGCCAGCGTTGCTGATGCCTTAGGAGGTGTGTTCTCGTCTAGAAGACACCTCAAAAAGCTGATTCATGAAGTGACAAAAACTGCAATTCTTCTATTGACCACTTGCCCACAATTGGCTGGTTCCAAAAGTACAAGTAGACTCTGGCTCCTTCACTTTTGTGAAGTGAAGCCAGTACTAAGATGTATTAAACCTGCATTTTATCGAGTGACTCCTACGTGTAATAGACAGAAAACAGATTGTATCAACGCCATTGGAAAATGATTTAATTTAATAGCTAAAACTGTCATTTCATTTGTGCTTCTACCATGACACCTGCATTCATACCTGTTATGGAAGACTTGATGTGAGGAAGTGTTGTGAAACTGACGGTCTGAAGCTCAATTTGGCGAACAAAGGCATTAGTAAGTAAACTAACATTTGGTAGGTGTAATGTTTAATCGTCAAAGTTACTGGATGGGAAGATCCACTGTGACATTACTCAAGATGAGTAATGTCACAGTGGATCTGGGGCACCTAACGTGAGTCCTTGGGCACCTAATGCTAACTGTCAATTTAAAAGATGGCACGTTAGCAGCAGGTGCCAGGCAGGCTAGCCAAGGTCACTATGTTACAAAGGAAGAATTTCAATTTCCTTAATGAACTGGCAGTGAGCACACCATGACATACCAGTATATTGGCATAGTACAGTTTTGGTGAAATATTCAAAAATTTACATCACAGGAAAACTGAGTCACAATCCTGCCAACTACTGCCCTCACTGACACGTCAATGGGCATGTTACACGTGAAATAAGCAATTTAGTGATCAGGAATGTTTATAATGTAGAGCTGTAATTGTTTTACTGTAACATGTCATTTAAATGAGCCGCCCTTCTTTGAGTCTGTAGCCTCCCGCCCCCCTTTAAAGATTCTCCTGAAATATCCTTTCATGTGTGTGTGACATATTGACAATGTTGCTGAGCTATGTATTTGTATGCATTTGTGCATGAGAGGCAGTGATTTGTGTTAGTAATGGGTGTAAGAAATATGGATTGCGCACCAGAGAGAGAGAAGTAGAATTAATATCAGTCTTAGAACAATCCATTTTCTGCAACAGCTGCTCCCACAACTGTATAATTGTTTTAATCACCTTGAACATTGAGCACTGAGGTAAAACAGCCAGACTGGCAACAGGTTCCTCCTCCAGGAGGCAGTAAGAATCCAGCAGGGGTTTATCCTTCCGTAAACGACACTACCTATCCGGTCGATCTCTGGAGAGGCTGGATGAGGTGGACAGGTCACCAGTCAGTTCTCAGGGGAGGTGAGAACAGCTATATATGGTAAAAAAAAAACAAAAAAAACAAAAAACACAACAACAACAAATAAATAATAGATTAGCACATCTGGGTCCACACCGCCTCAACCAAAACAACCCCCACCCATGCACAAATGCATGCTGCATATGAGACGGTGCTTTATTTCAAGGACCCCCAGCCCTTATTGTCACTGTAAATTCTACTCAGGAGGCTGGTACTCCATATGTCCAGCCCGCAGAGTCACATCTTCATTTGATGAGTATATGACGTTTCTATGTGTTGTTGAGTATTTTGCTCATATTTTGGTTGGCCTTAGCTGCACGATTGTGTGTGTGTGTGTTTGACTGAGTTATTTAAATACTTGTGCTGTTTTCATCTATCTAGGCGGTAGACTGAGGCAGAAAGAGGAAGCACCGAGAGGTATTTGCACTCAAGGACGGATGAAGAATGGATGTGTCAAGTGCAACAAAGGTCTTTACAACACACACACTGTAAAAGTGTCTAATGTGGCTTGTAAGGCATCATATATTTTGTTAAACTTGGTTTTATTTTTAATGTGGATATAATTTTCAATTTATATCTGCATATAAACTAAATATGTAAATGCCAGAGTGCAGGTTTTTTCCTGTTTTGTGTGTGGTGGATAATACAATTCAATCATCTTTGTTGTTAATAGACAAATGTGATCTAGCAGCAGTAAAAATATTAACCATGAATGTTGCTTGTGCCTGATATATGGTCAATATCTGTTCAGTGTTTCGCAGCTCATGTTATTGGCTGTGTTGTTTTGGATCCACCAGAGGCCTGTACGATGACGCAAGCTTTATTTTTTGAGTTAACTTTAGCTTTAATTCTGAGTCAGATGAACTTCAGAGGGTCAGGTCAAAACCTGTTAAGGCAGCTAATGTCAGGTCACCGGAAAACTGGGACATTGTTTCCACAGGAGTCTGTTGGGAGCAAAAGAGTTTAGAATTTGGTGAGAAATAATGCAGAACTGGACCAGAACTGGAGGTGAAAACTATAGTTGTGATGTCCACCTCCCAGAGTCACCACCTAATGTGATGTAGGTGCTCTGGGGTCCCATTGACCCTAATAGTTCCTGCTAGGGTCTCCCGAGGCAAATCGATCCCTGGAGACAATTGCAGTGTAAGAGGGATTACCAAATGAATCCCAGTGCAACGTTAAATGCCTCCAGGAAAGGGGACATGGGGCTGCGAGGGGAGCTCACTGGTGAGCCTCTGGCAGCTTGACCTTAACCCACGGGGCCCAGTCATGGGGCCAAAAACAAAGTATGCAGACTGTGTCATTCACATTTGAGACCAAACCTGGACTCAAGTCTGAGACAGGCCGATGTTTGTGTACTTTAATTTATAGGGTTTATTCTTGTAATTCACGAGTTTTACAAGATATTATAGCACAGCTGGGACTTAAAAGACAAAAGACACCAATCCTCTCCTCTGAAATGGGAACTTTCCACATAATTACATGGTGTTTTGACAGGAGGCCACAGATTGCGCTCAACGTACCGCAGTGAGAGCGGAGCTGTGGAGAGCGCCTGCTTCATGCAGCTGGAGCAGATGAAGCTGTTGAGATCCACGGGTGATCGTGTATGACTGATTACTTCCTCCATCTCTCACAAATGATTTCCCATTGATTGAGTGTGAGATGAGGGCACTCCTCTCCTTGTCAGAGCTGCTGCTTTTTGCCATTTCTTGCACTCTTCACCTCAGTCTGAAGGTTTCCAACGAAAGCGCGAAAGAAAACATCATCTCTCTCCCTTGATGTTTGACCAGCTGCATTGCTCAGGAGTGCACCGAGGTAGTAAGTGAGAAAGTGTTTGGATGTGTGATCAAATTGAATCTTTGGTAATTGTCACATTTGATGGAAAACTGCAGCCAGCACAAAGTGAGTGTTGGTGGGACAAAAGAGCTAAACAAATCACCTGACAAAGACAGAGACTTAAAGAAACTAAGCAGGAGGGATAGTGGGACACAGGTGAAACACATCGGGGCTGGGCTGACCATCACTGTGGAGGAAAGACAAGACAAAGACAGGAAAAACGCAACACAATTTTTAAAACAAGACAAGAAATAAAGCCAGCTTACATCTGTGTGTTAAAGGTATTTTAAGAAGGAGAGTCAGCTACAGACCAGCAAGCACTCACGCTCACAATCAGACCTACGGACAATTTAGAGTCACCAGTTAACCCAAACATGGTGTCTTTGGATGGTGGGAGGAAACCCACACAGGCACGGGCAGAGCATGCAAACTCCGCACAGAAAGGCCCCATTTGTGCTGTGTAGAAACATCATGTTCTTTTTTCAGAGCACACAGACGCCATAGCTAACAGACTGTGCAGTGATAATCACTGAATTCGATAAAAAGTGTAATTTATGCATATTCCAATTACTTACTGTCACCAAATTAGTGTAAAACTATTAGCATAAAAAGTATTTGAACACCTAGATTGTCCTCTGTTTTGCTTAGTTAAATCAGAGATGTTTTTTGGGTGGATATAGATACACCAGTTTCTAAAATCACTTTAATATTTTAAAGTTCGAGATGTTAAAAAGGGTGATGGAGGAGGAGGGGGAGGCACTTGGTGAATAACTGCTGGCAGCTTTTCATTTCAAAGTATTTAATTCACAGAGGGGTGACTGAACTGCAAGAAGAACAAGGGGAGGACGTTGGAAATCCAAACAATACCATAGACAGCCAACATCACAGTGAAGCCACAGTCACTGGGGGAATTGGCAAATAAAGACAGTAATTTGATGGTAATATTTGTGCAAGATAGAGGCGCTGGATTAATGAAATCCACTGAGGCCTGCAGTTTTATGAAGTCGCATAATACTGATGATAATAGTGATAATGAACAAAGAGCCTTCCATCCCTCTCCACTTTCTCGTGAAGGAAAAGGCTAACGTGACTGAATGGAGACAGTACAAAGGCAGATACCCGCTGGACTGGAATATAAAAGCAGTGGTCCAAAATGAAGAGCCCCTCGGTGCAGAGAGAGCCAGCTCCTGTTGCTGAGCTGGTCAGAGTATCTGACTGATCCATACTTATCAGTTCATGGTCAATGGTGCCAATCCCAGCTGACATTTGGGTGATGCTTGACCACTTCATATAGACACAGAGACAGAGAATCTGCATTTTGATTGTGCCTGTAGGGTTTTAAGTGTTTTTTTTTTTTGTGTGTGTGCTACAAAAATTAATTATTATTATTATTATTATTATTATTATTATTATTATTATTATTATTATTATTATTATTATTATGTATTTGGACTTTGGGACAAACATGCAAACGCCACATACAAAGACTCAGAGAGTTGAACCCAGAACTTTCTTACTGTCAGATAACAGCCAATTAGCTTTTATTATAAATCAATATCAGGCTATAAAATAATACAATAATAATGAAGAATTCATAAAAGTGTGCTCCATATTGAGCCCTGAACAGGATGTTGCAAGTTAGGCATCCATCAGACCTGTGCGTCAGTCCACCCACTATCGCTCCCAATTTCCCAGCCCTCTCCATTGTCAAATAAAAATGGCCCAAAAAAGAATCACAATGACCATCAGGAACTATTATCGAATATCCTCTAGGGACAAGGAGACCAATCGCAGGAATATCTGTTCATCAGCCATTTGGCTGTAGATGCTAAATTCAAAAAATTCACACTTTCCTGGTGTAAAAGTGCAACATCCGTTACAAAGATAAGGACACACACACCTACACTCTGCAGCTCATGATGCTAACACTTAAGTGTGTCTCACAGCTCACTTCCAGCAGTTTCTATGAATAATTGCTGAATATTTATCATCATGTTGGGTGCTGGCAAAACACAAAGCATTCCGTGTTGCATGGACATGCATCAAAGGCACACCAGCAGCAGCAACACGAACCATTCAAAGTGAACCAAATTCTTGACAGGGATCCCCAGGATTTTCTGCTTATTTGTTATTGAGACTGAATGTGGAGGTTAACAGCAGAGATAGAACACAGAGGAGAAGGGGAAAAAAAAAAAGGCTATTTGCTTCGTGTTATTTCAAGATTCGCCCGAGCAATTACAAAAAGTCATTTAAATGCTAACAAGCTCGATGGGCCGAATAAAAAAAGAAAACGATTTAAAGGAACAAACTTCAAAACAGTCCAGGTGATGAAACATGAGAATGGACACAGACTCACACAAAAATTCAAATGACTAGACACGTCCTCAGATTTTGACACAGGGTGAAATACCCCTCAGATATGATGCAGTTTGATGTAGCAACATCCATGTGTCCTGTTGAAATACCCAATCACTCATTCACTGCGTGCTTGGAAAACACTCTTGACTGTTACTGTTGTAGTTATTTTTACTGCCTGTGTGCTGTATTTGGGCTAAATAGCTGTTTAAAAGGGTAAGCACTGCCCTACTAAGAACTGACTGTGTACACTGTATGGTAATCTTTTTTCATAGCATATTGTGCTGTCAACTGTAGGAGTCGTCAGTGCTTAAAAACATTCCTTTTTTCTTTTTTTGAAAATTGGGTTGTTTGCTGTTGTACAATTATAGTTGCACTTCAAATTTCATTTGTCGATAAAATCTTGATTTAAGACTTTGCTGTTTACTTTTATAATGGTAATAGCTGTAATGAATCATCATTCAGACATATATGATTTTAACATCATATACATCACGCAATTCAGTAATGTTCCTCAAACAACTCCAAGAAGAGGTTCATCTAAGGGCCTTTTCTTGGGGTTTTCTCAAAGAATTTTTACTGTTTCCCTACACTTTCATTTCAAAGAACCTAAAGTTCCCCAAGGATCTACATCAGCTATCATTACCACACGGTCCTGATCAGACGAGGCCAAAAAAACAATGCCATGTCAATTATAAAAACAAACTTCATACTTCATTATTTGCGAGAGAACGAATACTATTTAAGAAAAAAAAAAGTTCGCTTTTGACAGCACTTCATGCTGAACATGAAATCTGCTGCATGAAGCCTCGGCGTATCACTCTAAACAGCTGATCTAAAGGTGACAGTGGACCAATGCTTGTGGGACCCATTGTGCATTTGCCTTGACAGTTGTTTCTCATTAAGTGTTTTGCACTGATTAATTGGGATGCTGAATTAAAGGTGTTGCAGGGAATTGCATTTGGAGGTGAACAAAGGTTTAAACCAAGAGCAATTTAATTAAATATTGAACAGTCTCAGATGGATGTCTATGTTGGTGACCCAAACTGCAAGCAATGCTAATTAAAATTTTTTCTTCTGTCAGGGGATCTACTGCAGATCCTCCTTCAGCTTACTCACCTGCAAAATCCATTAATTCCAGCAGATAAACATTCAAGAGTCCCCATTTAGAAGCTATTTAGAAAAAGAGAGCCCTGCACACTTTGCACTGATGATTTTTTTTTTTTTTAGCATGAAAGGGAAACAGTGTAAATTCTCAAATAAACAGAGAGGTTAAATTAGCTGTACTAAATTTATTGTAGCGTGCATTTCCAGCACAGTCTTCTTGGCACTCTTCTGCTGAGTTTGTCCTTTTAACAGAAATACTGTTTGTTTACTAATTAATTCCAATCTTAAAGCCATTTGCTGTTTTTCCTTTGTCTATGAAAGTCAACACCTCTCGTGAGCATTTCAAATCAATCCAAATCCTTTGGCTACTAAGGGATTGCACAAGATGTTTTCTGCTTTTAAAACAGACGGGTTTCTGTACTCGCAAACACATTTTAGCCACGTTTGAATTTCCAAACTATTAGTTTACCTCGTCAATCTGGAGTAAAAGATCTCAACAAACATAGAAATGTACAAAAATTGGTTAAAACTACGGACTGAAATAAAATTTAGGACAAAATGATAAAAAAAACAAAACAAAAAAACTATAAGATCACACACAAGAAGTGATTTGAAAGAGGTCTCTGACCTCTTCTCTTTGGCAGGCATCAACACGTCAAAGTTGCAATCATGAGTATTCATGGTATTCACACATCACAAAACCTCTTTTGCGGCTTTCAGATTGCTTTAATAAAGATTTCAATAACAAATTTTATTCAATAGAAAATTTACATAGCATCAACCTTTTAGTAAGTTTGATTAAGAATCCTTTTGATGATTGTCGGTTAAATATTCACTGTCCTGTTGGCCAGGAATTTTGTCTCCAGATCCTGAGAATATGCGCCTTTCTTTAGCTCTTTAATGCCGTTACGTTACGAGCATTCACTTTGTCTGAATGATGCTGAGGTAGTGAAGGGTGGTTTATTTTTTTCAGCTGCCAGCTGCTACTACGCTCCTACACTCCTACACGCTAAACAATGAGCTCAAACTCAAGAAGAAGAATAAAATGAACCTTCTCATATTGAGATATTATGAGGGGAAAAAAAAAAAAAGTTACATCTGTTTTAAGCCAATTGTGTTTAGTCGGGGAATCTAGCCTATGTTTATGGGAACTGTTGCTTTGAAGCTTTAATTATGTAATTTGGACATCAACATTTTGTTTGTTTTTTTTTTTTAAACCAGAAGCTCCCTGATGGTCATTAGATAGAATGCAGGTTTAAGGCTCTTCAGGATTGACTTGACCTTACAGAGTCTATGAGTTATGTAGCAAAACCTCTTAGCTGAAACTTGAGAATACTGTTCTCATACCACTAAACTGCATATGACACAGCTGTTCAATGGTGCTGCTGGACCGCTGTAGTGTCAACAGTGCAAAGCTCCGCTATGAAATGAGGTACCCCTCTCATCCCTGGCTTCCTGGTGGGTTGATTAATTAGCTTTGACCACTGGGTTTTCACAAATGTGATCTGTCTCATCACTATCACAGGAAAAAAGAAAGCGTTTGAGGGCAGTGGGAGTCATGTTACTGTGAAAGTGCAGTAACAGCCACTGGTTGTATAAGTATGCAGAGGCAATGAATAACTAAAACATCCACTTTGATTCAAATGGCATCTATAGTTATTTTATACTCACATTGTGAAATAGAGTCAGGGAAAATGGAATATCAATACAAACAAGATGGGGCAGTCGACGCTCTGGAGGTAGAGAGGGTCATCCACTGAGAAGAGTTTTATGGTAAGATATGGAAAAAATTTAAATTGCCTCTTATGTCTGCTTCATTAGTGTATGAGCGTAGGTCTGTATGGTAGGTGTATGGTGTTATATGAATGCTACTAGTAGAACAGCTTTATTAGGAACAGTACAAAGCAGTGTATGAATGAGTGTCGATAAGCTAATCAAGTGCAGCCAATTTACTGTACAAACGCATTTACTCATGCACATCAGCAACACAACCGGCACATATATAAGTATCTATACATGAAGCACTCAAAATAAATGTCAGGTCTTTTTTCCACAGGGTGGGATATATTGGGCTTCTTTAAAAACTCCATAAAGATTTTGGCATAGACCTACTCTATGTGCAAAGTGCCTTGATATAACTTTGTTGTGATTTGGCGCTATACAAATAAATTTGACCTGATTAGATTTTCTCTCCTCCAACTAAACAGAAAACATGTTGTGTCCATTACTATTATTTCCCACTGGCTTATATGCATTAGCCTATGTGCATCTGTATTTATCTACGTTGTTTTTCCTGTGTGTCCATGTGTACTCCCACAATGTTCTTATTGCTATTTTTTACGCTGTGTAAATACATTGAGAGTCACTTGGAACGACAGTTATATTTCTGGTATGAACAACTATAAAGCAGAATTTCAACAAAAGTGTAGCTACTCATTATATTTCACATAAAAATATAATTTCAGCATTTTGTTTTGGTGGCTTTAATAATAATAATAATAATAATTTTATTATTTTATTTTATAAACATTTTGAAAAGCAATACTGGAAGTGGGAAAAAAAAGGCAATAATCATTATGTTATCACTGGACGGAATATAATTTGGACCTGGACGATCCAAATGAACCAGTGAAGACATCCGTACTGAACACAATGTTTAAGTCCCCTACAACTTGGTTCTAACCTCCGTGTCAACCCTGAACTTTCCTGCCACCCCACAGCCTCCCACACACAGCGCGATACAAATTGAAGCCGTTAAGCCTGATAAGGAATTCATGTAAAATCCAGCGTTGAATTAACATGATGACGACTGAGGCCATCTTCCTCATCTTCCTCGTCGTTTGAAAATAGTCCGAACATCTCAGAGAGTGTGTGCACTTCCACTTCCACTTGCACACACTGCTGCTGCTGACATCTTAATTTGCTCTTGCCAGGCAGGTTTACATCTGCTGCAATCCTTTCGGAGAGGATTAAACATCATGCCTATTTTATTCGCGTCCAATAGAAATATTTTTGCTGATGGCAAAAAAAGAGTCTTATTTAATAGAGTTTACCAGCTACACAAGGCTCATCAAGGAAACTGGAGCACCAACACTCAATTTCGTCTTCTGTATTTACACAGTGGCTGCAGGAAAGAGAAAGAAAGGTTCCACAATTGCAGTTATTACACAGGGGTCACAGCTGCTGACTTCCAACCATGACGGGAACTCTGTGTCATCATTCCTTTTATACAGGTCTGTGCTGCTCAAAGGTTTCTGCAGACACATTTAGGCGGCAAGTAGCTGCTGCAGCTGTGCATTCATAAGGTATAGTACCTAACTGTTTTCCCATGGATGGCCCATGATTGAGCTATTTTCCGTGCTCTCCGGAAACAACAGCACTTGGGCGCCAGGAGTGTGGATGGACTCCTTCTCAGTCTAATTGCAAAGAGATACTGCACCTAAAGTGATGAGCAAGCATTCCTCGCTCATTATTTTTTCAGCTAGACGCAGGTTGTCACTTTGGCTCTGCAGAGTCAAAAATAAAATTCCAGACTTTTTCCTCCGCACGCTCATAGTTTGAGCTCTCGGTAGACATCTTCATCACCTTGTTAGCAAAGGCTTTGTGGCACAGAGAGTTCCTGTTTTGCACAGCAGAAGGAAACCTGTGTTCTTTTGTTTTTGGAATACCAGAAAAGGACGCTAATTTCAAAAGATTTCAAGTGAAATATTTATCAAGTAATTCGCAGCTGGATCTCTTCTATGGCTTGGATCAGCATGAAATTCTCTAAACTCCACCATCAGTCCAAGCAATTAAAAACTCTTGCAATATATCTAGTTGAAGATACAACATTTGAGCACATAGAGTGTGAAGTCAGGCGTGGCTCAAAGGTGATTCTTGGAAAGAAACTTAAAATTGAGCTGCATAAAGCCTCTATGATTGTGTGAGGATTAAAAACCAGCCACAAGTACAAAGCAAATACTGGAAATAAAGACAGGCATGGTGTCCATGATCTTACTCATTGGTTTTTAAAGAGCAGATGTGAGGTTGGAATGCTCTGCTGTCGCCGCCTTGGCAGTGACTGACTTTACCCTTAATTCCTGTGCCATCCAACAGTAGGCAACAAGGAGGGGCATTTTTTGGAGCTGAGACTTCGGTGCATGCTGGTTTTTAGCAATCATATGATGGTTCTTCTGTGATTTCTGACAAGATTTTTACCAAGTATACCAGTATATAATGAAACTGGTTTGGTTATAAAGAGTCCACATGTTGAATGTTTTGCTGCCTTGGTTTCCTGGTGCCTGGGCAACAAAGGCTAAATTTCCTACAGACCTGTGAAGGATCTTTTGAAATTGTTGCACTGCTGTGATGCAATCAGCCATCGAGTGCAGCAGTCGAAGCCTGTGGCCCCTGAGTTGGGACCCAGTGTTGGTCAGTTTTAATAGAAACTGGCAGTGTTTTATATACAGCCAAACCAAATTCCCAATTCCTCTAGATACACATGTGTGTATCACCTGATTCTCCACGCCAACAACCGCCAAAAGTTCAGGCCTGGACAAAACATGATTTTTAATTAAATAGATTTAAGTAATGAAAAGTTTCCCCAAAGACATACACCTATAAAGTTGTTTACCCTTCTCCTAGATTTCATTGTGCCATTCTGAAATTTTAATGCCAGTTCTGCTTTTTTTTCTGTTTACTCTTAAGTTGCAGCTTGCATTTTTTCTTCAGATCATCTATAAATCACTTAAATCTCATATCTAATTGGAAATTAGATATGCTAACTGGCACTCACCATTGCTCACTCCACCTTGCTCCATGATAGAGACTCTATCTGTTTCTTTGGCTCAAAAGTTGGCAGTGGCTCTAAATGAGGAGACCCTTGAACACATGCAATAACCTATAGAGAGGGTTAGAATTAAATAACTGAGGGACTCTGTGGGGCTAGTTTTTGGGAGCTAGCTCAGCTAACTTGTCTACTTATGCAAAATAAAGTGAATGTCAAAACCAATCCCCAACAGCACTCCCATGTAGATTGCAATCAGATTCATCCAATATAAATTGGATTCCTCTGGATACAGGACTTAGTGTTTCTACACGTCCCAGGATTTGGGATATGTTGCAAAGATATGATCAGATGGTCCAACATAATAAGCTAGGATAAGGGATAGTGCCATATATAAAATAAAATGCCTCAAATTGGGTCAAATGGTTTCCCATGTTGAGTCAATATTTTTGTAAACATCATTCAAAGAAAATGTTCTCAAAGTGATATGATTAATGTAATGTGTTCACAGCCTACAGGTGTATTAATTAGTTAACCATTTTCCAGTGTGACCAGTGGCCTTCTATAGATAAAGGTCGTGGTTGGTTTATCTGGGCAGGCACATACAATAAAAGCTTAGAAGTTGTGGTGCCCAGTCTGACCTTTGGCGTTTTTAGCATTTCCTCTCTCACTGTGACGTTCCTGTATCCTGGTCATTGCAGAGATCAGTAGAAGACAGTTGATATCAGTGACTTGGCTGAGAACATAACATCAGTTGTTGCTTTTTTTTGCCAGGGCTGTTCAGTAATTGGTGGGATATTGTTGAACATTTGCTGTGTGCTTTCATCTACACGTGAGTCAATCATGTGTAGATGAAATCGTCCTGTCTCAGCCTCTCTTTGGGTATCTTTTAGATTGTCTTTTTTTTTTTTTTTTTTTTACGTAACAGCCAGAGACGGGATGTTTTTGTGTTATCTGTTCATCCAGCCATACTGATCACCACACCTCACTGTGACTTAGATGCAAATCCATCAAGTACAGATGAATAAATTACATTTTGGTGGTCAAAAGTCAAAGGTCAGGATTGCCGTGACCTCACAGAACATGGTTTTGGTCTTAGCACAAAATCTCATTAAAGCCTCAATCACAAACACAACATTCACGTGGTCTCAATGATGAAATAATTATGAATTGGCGATCAAAGGTCAGGGAAGTGAGGGAATTTTATATCCAAGTGGTCCAGGGTCAACTTCACTGTGACATTAGTGAAGCTGCAATGTTCTGCTTTTGGCCATTACTCACCGCTGTAACTCGCCTCTGCTTAAACTAGTTGGCAGAGGCCATTATTCTGGTTTATAACTACTGAAGTAAGGGTCAGTCAGTCCTCTAGTAGAGAGGGCTGAATCACTGGATTGTGTTTGTTGGAACATAATAATTAATTGTGTTTGTGTTCAGATAAAGCCATAACTCAGCATGATTTTATTTGGCACAGGGACTGATTGTTCAGTCAATAATTGATCAAAGTCATTGTTCTCAACTGCCTACAATAATAATTTTGTGTACCCAGAATGTGATAACAGCTGGTTGCCAAGCAGCACCATTTCAATGCAAGCAGCTGTCACATATTCATTCTCTCCTTTTAACATTTTACATGTTTGCTAAAAGGGCTTTTCTAGAAAATGAATTGGAATTCCAAAGATAAACAAGCTCAAGCAAACTTATATTTACACATGTTGCAGTATAAATGTATGCTTGATAATATTACATGTCTAAATAATGGACATATATTTTATGTGAAGAAGATTTGACAAAGTTATTTATCAAATTACAATGTTGAAGTAATGTGAAAAATGTCACTCGGAGTGGGGAAGAAGAAATTATCACCTGAATTTGGAGCGCCTCTAAAAAAAAAAAAAAAACCCACAGCACACTACCTGCTCATCATCAGACATCAGACAGCCACAGTCAGAGACTGGCTGGTGAACATATGGAGCATTTAGCAGCTAAAGAGCCAGACATTTCCCTCAGGAGTTGGTGGAAATTCAAAATAGGGCTAAAAGAAAAATGTGCATCAGACTTTTGAGTCATTAGCTGGATACAAACACAACTCCAAATGACAGCGTTGCTCTATAGATACTGAATGTGTAAATAAGCAACTGTTTGCTAAAGGCGCATCACAAGGAGAGGCAAAACAAGAGGGAAAAGAGGCCCCTAATGGCCCCAGATATTTACTAATGAAAATATCAATCACCATGTACTTCCCATAAAGACTGAACTTCTCTTGCCTGAAAACCTGCTAGGAGGAAAAGTAGCTAAGATTTCCCAATTTTAGCCTCTATTAATAATCCATGTGGCCCCCTGAGACTGACTTGTCAGCAAAAACTGCAATCCTGGACAACTCTCGTTGAAGGAATGCTTTGGTCAAGAAGGCACATAAGGCTGAATAGGAGTTTAAGAGCAAGGTGCAGACCCAGAAGTCTCTCCAAAGGCAGCAATAGTGGTTTGAATTTGATCCGGGCGACCACGGGTAACCAGTGGAGATCAACAGGAGGCGGACTGACACATGCCCTTTGAGCTGATTGCAAAGCGAGAAATCTAGCTGCCTCTCCAACAGAACCGTGTTATAATGTTATATTCCTTTTCTGATACTTCCCCACATGTAACACCCACTCTGACCTGATGATGAACTCTCATCTAACCACCGATTATCCTCTGCTTCTACTTTTCACACTTCCATCATATGAGAAACTTAGACTTTTAAATATCATTTGGGAACAATTTGAGTATAAGCTTTGAACTATTCAAATCAAGTGTGACCCAGATTCAACTGCACTTTATTTTCCCTCTGCACAATATAGCTTTGTATAGTAGATAGTGCTTCTGTTTAAGGTTTGTTCCAAGCTCTTATTTCAAAGTACTTTATCACATTTGCACAAATCTATTGTCTATTGTCTCCTCTCTTTCTGAGCTTTTAACTTGTGTTTATACTGTTGTGCCTTTATCATTTTGATTCTATGTTTTATCACTTACATACATCCATCTAAGACATGCCTGGGCAGGGAGCTTATTAATTCAGCGGTGGACTAATGCATCGCTGGGTAGGCAGAGACTGTCGTGGCTGCTGACAGGGAAGCTGAGTTTTCAGCTTCTCACGAAATAAAAGAGAGGCTGGCATTCAGATTCACCTCCAGTAACGAGTAGTTGTCGGCTGTGGAGAGTGAGCCATGAACCACCGCAGGGCATCTCTCTCCAGAAAGTAAATTTTTTTTAACCCACTGTCAGGTTTTTATATATATATATATATATATATATATATATATATTTATATATAAAATGCAAGACTTCTTCAGAAGAGGTGTCAGTGATCACAAAGTAAACTAACTGCTCTTTCAGGCTAATGCAGTGATGTATCATTAGAGCGGCGGTGGGATTTGGCATTCTCCTCTGCAGACACAGGTCACGGGCAGCTGGTGAGACGCTTGAAGAGAGATGCCAATCAAACCTTTCAAAACAGCAATCTGTTGCCATCTCGAGTTTTTTGTTTACTTGTCAGGGCGACAACACTTAAGCTGGCCTGTGCAAATTTTGGTGATGACAGGGAAGTTTTAACAAGTTGTCAACGTCAACAGATGACAAGGGTGGACGGGGATATGATGTCGGTGATGAGTGACTAAAGCACCAGTCACGTTTGGTGAAAAGAGATAACAGGAAATGTCAGAGGTGTAAAGAGCATTGCAGTGAAATGTAAAAACAAGTCTTGTGTCCACAGCTGTTGGATCCTCACTGTAGGATGTATTGCCAGCTGGGACTCACAGAGGCCTGCCATATGCTTAAAAGAACTTGTTGAACTACAGAAGCTATTGAGCAACAAAGAAGAAAACATGTTTGATTTGTAGACTGAAAATGAGGCTGTGCTAACACCACAGGCTGCTGTGTTAACATAATCTTTTCACATGTTTTAAACCGGCGCTCACCGAGAAAAGTCATAAAGGAAGGAAGGAAACAACCAGTTCAATTGATCCAACGCTGAATCAACGGTTCAGGAAGAGTTTGACTTGGCTCCAAATTCTCCAGAACTCACTCCAGTCCAACATCTGTGGAATGAGCCGGACCAACAAGTCTGATCCATGGAGGCTCCATTTCACAACTTCATGTCATTACTGATCTGTGCAAATGAGTCTTGTGTGATCTAGAATACCTGCAGGAGCTGGTCTGTTAGTGGAGCCTATTGGGTTCAATCTAAACAAGATAACATTTCTTTTTAACTACTAAATCTAGATTCCCTTAGAGATCAGACCAGCCCAAACTGTTAGGAGAGATATGCAGAACAACAGTGAAGCTGCTCCACCATTGGAATTAAGTTTATGTTGACACTGGTGGTAATGCATCAGAAAAGGATGGAAAGTTTATATCTTCCGTTCGTTTTTTTACGTATATTTCCGTGTCTTAAAATATTGAGGTGAATGAAAAGAAAGAATTACTGGAAGAGAGGAATTTTAAATTTTCAATACCTGCGCCCCAATCACTGCACAGCTATTGGTTGTACACTTTATTTAGCAGTGGAAAATGAACACAAAGATGATGCACTGTCACTAACTGCTACTTAAGGCACTCATGATCATGTTATCAAGACAGCCACTTCTCCGCCACAACAAAACATGAATATAACCTTTGATTTGAAAACTGTATGAATAACAAAAACATCCACAACATGGATGCTAACACCCCCATAAGTCTTTGCTCTTTGAAACCTTCAACAGTCAAAGTGTCAACAGCCACCAATTACTACAATATTTAACAATTTACGTTGTTGTTTTATGAGCAACATTGAACAAACGTCAGTGTATCAGTCCTACAAATCCTAAAGTGACCTTTTCAATAACTCAAATGAACCCATACACAACAGTTGACTAAAGAGAGATTGAAAGCATAAATGCATTAGGAAAACATTTACTGGGCAAATACATCACTACAAACATGTAGTTTAGCCGTTCTGTCTGCACATAATCAGCTTTTATAAAAACGTTTGTGTCAAATTGGAGCTGAGAAAACCTGACAAATCATATTTTAATTTGGCGTCTGTGTGCCACAACTGCTCATCTTGTCTTTTGTCATAAGCCAATGTCTTATGAATCTGCATTGTATCTTTCATGCCGTTATCCATCATCTGCTGCAGTCAAACAGTGTGTTCCAGAAGAGGACAATGTACCCGCTCTCATTGTCTCACACTGTCAAAAAAAGGGTTTGATGCTAAATGAACTGAAAAAAGTCCTGAAGTTGTGTTTTTCCGAGCTCTTGGTTTAAAGATACTCCAGGGCTGGTCTCCCAAGGCTCAATGGCTATGGGAAGTGTGTTTTAGTTTGTTTGTTGCACTCATCAGTTAATATTCCCCTGAGAGTCTTTAATGGATCACACTTCAGATAATTGCTAAACACAGACAATAAAATCATTTGAGAAACAACTGGTACCAAGTACTGGGATAATTTATCACTTCATTAAAGTTTGATCAATTATATCCAACAAGCCTGATGCCAGAATTGCACAATGTTGATATTTTGATGTCATTAAAATTGCGTGATTGAAGTGTGGAATGTAGAAAGAGGCGCAGGCAGATCCAAATATTTCACTGGCTTTTTGTACAGTCACTGTAGCTGTAGCTCACATCTGAGGGGACAAATGTCTCTAGCAGCTTTGGCTACAGCCCGAGGGCCCAAATGGGAATCAATGAACAAAAAACACGAGTGTTTACACTGCCCTCTCATCTGGGTGAATCTTTCTACCAATCAATTTGGATTAATTTACTACCTGAGCAATTCTGAAAAGTTAAAAACTCTGTTTTCCTCTTTTTCAAGACCTGCCTGTAATGGCTATCACTGTTTCGCCAAGGACAAATTACAGACTATGACATGGAAAGGGCTGTGAGAGCAGTCTGAATCTGAATAATCTGCTTTTAAGAAGTGGATTTAGTAAGACTCTAGTAATCAATGGTCTAGATCCTCCCAATCCTGATCTGCTTTTTTGCATTGACCATGGCTCTTGGAATTGGTCCAGCCTATCACTTGAATTGAGTGCATAAGCTTTAGATTCCTTATCTTACTGTAACCATACCGTATGCCATCTTTGATAGAGCTCACTCTGGGCGAGGGCGGGATACACTTTGGACAGGTTGCCAGTCCATCAAAGGGCCAACACACAGAGACAGACAGACAAGCAACCACTCACACTCAGACCTATGGACATTTTAGAGTTACCTGTTAACCCAAACAAGAGGTCTTTGGACAGTTGGAGGAAACCCACACATACAAGGGGAGAACATGCACACTCAGAAAGGCCCGACGGTCCTGGAACTGAACCTACGACCGGCAGATGTGTAGGTGGGAGGGGCAGTAGAATGGAAATGAACAGGCACGTCTCAGGACATGAGAAGCTTTGGTCAATGAGGGGAGAAGGAGAGGCAAACCCCAATGTTCACCCTGATGTACTCTTGGAATTAATACTTGTTTTGCTATTTTTTACCCATCATTTCTTTTCCTGTACTGAAGTCAGCATACGAACAGGGCAGTTTCAGTCCAGCTGGACTGACCTGTCAGCATTTGACATTATATCCTTGTCACAGAGCTTTTATTATACATTCAAAAACAGTTCAAGTTCTTAGCAATTATATATTACCAATGCTCAATCAACCAATAGTTTTCCTATGCAGCAAGGACACTTTCCTGGTTATGAATACCAGCAAAAGCTGCCTCAAACAACAGTAGGACAATTGTAACAGCATGGTACTGATGTCACTGATACAAAGTGCTCAGAAAATCTCTCATCAGATAATTGCTCAGCTGGAAATGAAGTCACCCTGTTCTTCTGAGCCGTCTGTCTTTAACCCTGTCGCTATCATCATTGTCTGAATGAATATTTCATGCCTAATGTTGAGATACTGCCTGCATAAATCCTACCACAATTGAGCGCTGTTCATTTTATGACCCACTCATCACTACCTGTGGAATATCTTCACCCAAAATGCGTTTCCCAAAAAGACTTTATGTGGCTCCTCTAAAGTTACAGAGGAGCTTGCAGCCATTTTGTGCAGAAACCCACACATCCACACACTCAACAACTTCCACTTCCCTCCACGCTCCCTTATTTCTTGCTTCTGGCTGTACTCTAGCAGCCAGACCTGGACATCAGTATTTCATGGTGAGGATTTGCAAAGTGTCTGCATTACTCGTGACAGTCAGCAGCAAATTCCTTTAGAGATTGTAAGAGTGCACACAAGTGGAGGACAAAATCATTATGTCACTACTTTTTTGATGTTGTTGTTGGTTTCTTCTTTTTACAGGCCTGTATACGGCTACTTTTTAGTCTCTCTGTCCCCCACTTACATCTAGTGTCAGAAAGCTAACCAACCACTGGCCAAATTACCAATAATTTAGATAAACTGGTCCCAAGGGCCAGATTTCCATGAAATCTGCTGAGGAGGAAGGAGGGGATAATGTCAAAAGATGTCTAACTGTCTAGTTTACAAATAATTGTTCTACAGCATTCCAATGTTTCAGTGCCCCAACTACAAATTAGATTGTCTATGTAGAACTTTTTCTTGATTGCTCTTTTTTTTTTTTTTTTTAATCTTGAAAACATTTTCTCTGAATGGCGTTTTACCCTGTTGATCTCGGAGTCAGTAGTTATGAGGTGGTAAACAAGTAAGATGATAAGTGTATTTGTTCTGTGTAAGACTCGACTCAGGATAAAAGCAGAAAAAAAAATACACAGTGAAAAGCTGGTTTAGACCCTTTCAAGATCAGCATGGTTTGACATCTCTAACCCTTTCTTCACAGGAGAAGAAGGTCCCTTTCACCAAAAGCCTCTCAGACAAAACTCAGGCTTGTAAAAGACTTGTTCAGGGCTATACCTAAAGCTTCCCAGTGCAAAAACAGTCTGGCCACTTGGGTTAAGGTCCTTGCTTGCCACTTCATCAGTAGTGGTAATCACGGAGGGGCAAATGTTGCTATTTCTCTTCCCACCTCTTGCTCAAACAAGGGATTGAACCTGCATCTGAACCAACGACCTTTTGGTGACAAGCCGAGCGCTGATCATTTAGCATACACTACCATCATAAGCCTTTCATCCTGTGGGCTGTCATGACAAATAAGCTTCCGGGGTTGTTAGTGTAACTGTCCTCATTAGAATTAGCCCATAGGATCAGTCCATCCATCCACCCATTCTCTTAGCCATATCTTATCTGTATCAGCTGCCCCATTTATTTAAACTGATACTGATAGGTGCAAAGAGATAGGAGCTCAACCTTCTCCTCCAAATATGGTTTCTTCTGGTTTTAAAAAACCAACAGCCAATAGCAACGGCCAAGTTAGGAACCGATCACAAACCAGGTTGTTTAGGTTGGAGAAATGGCGCGGTATATCACAAAGGGCTAAATATATTCACAAACTATTCAGAGTTTTCTCTTATTTTAAAGATTTTGTTATAGAAAGTGCGACTAATGAAGCCAAAATATGATGCTGCAATCTTATCTGCAAGCGTTGTTGCTCACGAAGCAATATCCTCTTGGTCAGACCTAAAGATAAAAGCTAAAGCTAACTGCATATCAGTATAGTAGTCGTTTTCAATTGAGCTTGTAAAGCCGTCTGACTGTAAAAATGATCAGAAGGGGTTGCTGTTGAAAGATAGTGGGAATATCTCTGGAGGATATTGTTGGGGGCACAAATTAACAACAGATTGTGCTGTGACCTTGACGAGTTTCCAAGGTGGAGCAATGGAGGAACCTGCTGTGGCTATTCTGCACACTTCAGGTTATTCACAGCAGCGATACTCCATACTGGAAATAATAAAGGGAACCTTGTCTGTACAGGAACAGTATCTGCCCAGAAAGTAAAAAAGAAAAAAAACAGGGAATCTCACATTTTCTCTCATGTATATTACATATTTAATCTTAACAAGGGCCTAAAGCCACCAATCCTTAAACTTAAGCCAATCTACATCTCCTCAGGAATTCCCAAAGAAATTTTACTATAAAATATTTGATATTCTATGCTGAATTCTGTACACACTTACTTTACTTTGCAGTCTGCTACACACTCAGTGGGACTTATGTATGTTTAAATGAGCTAAATGATGGATTCGGTGTTTGAGCTTCAAATGGAGGAATTCTCTTCAGGTGGCACAAAACTCAAAAGACATTTTATGACAGCCATTTCAACTTGAAACATTTTCGACCCATCTGATGCAACAACTGGTCTGGTTGACTTTTCCATCAAAACTGATCATACCTCTGGGAGGCCCTCAGCGTTACAGACCGACTGAAAACACTGCTGAATCATGAACTTGTTTTGCTCACTTTGCAACCTGCATCATTTCTTGAACTAATGACTGGAGAGGAAATGTCATAAAGGTTGTTTAGAGAGAAAAGTTAACTTGAGAAAAGTTGCAAATCCTGTGCAGGAAAAATATGGGTGGGAAGGTGAATAGTCTAATGATGAAGTGTTTCAGTTCAATTCGATTGACAATTTAGCAACATAAAAAAGATTTACTGATTATTTCCCTTCAAAAACAAAGGTTTAAGCTATCTTGCAAAACATCTATTTGGTGTACAACCTTTATGATTGCTCATATTTCTTGCCATATTGGGTCTATTTTAAGCACTGGCACCCCTTTAAGTACACAGGATCATTACTTTTGATGAGTTTTACTGGAACTGTAAAAATCAGACATAAAAAAACCCCAAAAAAACCAAACACGGTGTAATTTCTCCAAGTTTCATTAAAAGATGAGCAGAATAAGCCCTTTAGTTGTTATTACAGGCACAAAGTGTTGGTATGAACTACTTTCTGCTCATTTTGCTCTTCCAAGACACCTCAGCTGTACTACAAGGAAAAATGTACTTTATCCCAAATTAACACTTTAAAAACAATTGTGCTGTTTAGTCTTTTCCCAGTGAACTTTGATGTGAAAATTTGGCCTGTTGATGGTAATTATTATTTGTTTATTTTTTTGTTTGTATTTGTCCTCATAGTTTGACACCACAGGGTGTGTCAACATTTTATGAGATCGATGCAGTTATAGTCTTGCAGCTAAATATTTTATTATTTCAGTGAATGTGTGTGACCATCAGCAGCCCTCCCTGGAAGCTAGTTTGTTGAACTTTGTGAAGAGAAATGAGAAGCCTTTGTGTGGCAGGGAGGGCAGTGCTACAAGTCAGTGATTACAAGGGGGGATAAAGGACAGAGAAAATGCAAAAGGATGGACAGTGGAAGAAAAGCAAGTGGTGCTGGCAGGAACTGGTGGAGTAAAGGATCCTGTGGTTTTCCTGTCACCTAACTGAGGATTAAGAGAGTCTAGGGAGTTTCTGTGTAGATCTCTGGAGAGATGGGACTCCAGATAGGTGACAATGTCCAACAGAGGAGCTGAGTCAAAGATAAGATACATAATGATGGAATGCAACAACTTTTTCATAATGTGACTTAACATGAGCTGGCAAGTGAAACCTGGCACTACTGAACCGCGGTGAACCGGGCCCTTGAGCCATGCCATGACTTACTGCAAGTGAGAGCGTCCCCTTTCCTGTAGTTCTTCCATTACTGAGAGGAAGTATTGCCCTGCACCGTGAATTAGTGACCATGGATGTGGTGTGGTGCATTAAGATTGGGGAAAAGGAGAGGGGGGTGGAGAGAAGTCAGGGGACTGCAGCACACTACTGCCGAACAGTTGACCCCGGGGCACCGGGCCAGAGCTCACCCACAGGAGCCAACCTGGTCCCCTGGGAGAGGGAGGAGCAGGCTGGGGAGGGAGCGGGGTGGAGCGAGGAGTAGGAGAGGAGAGAAAAATCCAGAGAACCTGCAGGGCAACCCAGGAGTCAGCCATCACCACCCGCCAATTCCAGGACGGTACCCCGGGCAGGGCACCGGAGCCATAAATAATCCAGATGTGAGGAGGAGAGCAAATGTTTTGGTTAGTGGGATTCCTTCATCCAAGATGGAGGACAGTTTTGTGTTACAGTCGACCAAAAGTGCTGCACAGGTGAACACAGCCAGAGAGCATGGAAAGAGGTGTCTGATGTGTTCTGGGTGCATTGTGTACATATATTTGAGTAAGAGAAACCCATTCTATGCATCTTGTATTGAGTTGTGAGTGTGTGATCTGTGAAGTACCTTGAACTGGGTCAGCTGTAAATTCGAGTGTTGGGGCAGATCTGGTCCCAGAATTCGAAGTCAGTGGACAGAGACAGATCTATTTCCCATTTTGATATTGGTTATTGCATAGAATAGGTGCTTGAGAGTAGCTTGTATATTTTAGGGAGGTTTTTGTTCTTTTTTTGGGGAGAGCTTTCTGATGTTAATGACAAATTCTGGGGTCTGTGTCCATTTCTCATTCCAAGTCTCAAATAAATCTGTGTGCTTGAATAGTAAGTTGTCCTTAAAGAGGTGATGGTGCTCCCAAGTGCTAAGATGAACAGGGACTTTGTTATTTACGAATTCTGGGTTGTGCCAGATCTCGGTTCCAGTTGGGAACCTGTCGTCTCTAGACTTTTCTACCAAGCAGAGAGGGTGGAGGCAATCATGGGGTTTTTGGAACATTTATGGTGCTTGAGATTCATGGTAATGAAGTGAAGGTCAGAGATACTGATGTTGTGATGGTCTACCTGTTCAAGTTCAAGCCAAGAGTTATAATCTGCATTTGGTTTTATCCATTTAGTAATATAATGCAGTTGATTTGCCAAGTAGCAATTCATGAAATTTGGTGCATCCAATCCACCTTTAGATTTATATTTTGAAGGGTAGCTAGGCTAATTAAACTTTATCATAGCAGAACCCACATTTTGGTTTGAATGGTATCATGGAGAATAAATAATTGATTTGCAGTAAAAATTTTTGTTTAACCGTAGCTATACGCCCCATAAGAGAGATGGGAAGAGCGTTCCAGCACCCCAGGTCATCACAGATTCTCTCCAGGAGGAGGTCAAGGTTAATGTGGACTAGCTCTGGTAATTTAGGTGAGATATTTATGCTCAAGTCTTTAATGTTTCCTGTGGAGTAGGAAAGTTTGAGATTTTGGTCTGTCTCATGCATTTTGTTATTTGTTATTGGTAATATTGATGATTTGGACCAGTTAATCGAGTCGTCAGAGAGGGCTGAGAAATTTGAGACACGGTTATATGCTTCCTGTAATCTTTTGAGGTTGTTGCAAGTAGAGTAGGACATCATCAGCATATAAATTGATTTTGTGTTTGGAAACAGTCGAGTGGATACCTTTGATATTGGTGTTCTGCCGTATTGCTGATGCCAGTGTTTCGATGAATATAGCAAACAGCAGGGGAGAACCAACCTTGTCTGGTTCCCATCTGTAGAGTGAAGCTTTACAATGTGATCCCATTTGTGGTAACTGTAGCCTTGGATGAGTTAGACAGTGCAGATACTCTGTGAATAAATGACTCTCCAAAGCCACATTTTTGACCACTTAACTTTGTCAAAGACTTTTCCAGCATAGAGTGATACAGCAATAACTTCTGTGTTGCTGTGCTGCAACATGCTTATCAAATTATGGAGCCTTCTAATGTTACTTGTAGAGTGTCAGCCTTTGATCAAACCTGTTTGGTCATTGAGAATTATCACTGAGATTATTGTCTTCAATCTAGATGCAAGTGCTTGACGATTTTGATATTGATATTGATCAATAAATTCATACAGTCAACAGTCATTTGATTTAGATTTTAGTCTTCTAGGTTTGGGTTGTTTGTTGTTGAACATGTTGATGTTGATAAGGATATGATTGATTTCCTGGAGAGATTGTGTATATTTGCCTTTTGAGTCCTGAATTGCAGCTGTAAGAGATTTTTCTTTTTTCTTTCTTGAGCTGAGTTGCATTGTAATTCTACATTTTGTAGTTGGGCCCATAACTGCTCATTCAGTTCCGTAACATATTGCTCTGTTATTTCTTTATTCTTATCTTCAGTGTTGTTGTTTTTTCAGCCTGTTCCTGTTTTTTCTTGTAAGAGATATAAGATATAATTTTGCCTCTGACCACAGCCTTCACAGCTTCCCAAATCAGAGATGGAGACAAATTTGGATAGTGTTTCCATGCCTTCTTTATTCCATCTATCTTCTACTGCTTTTCCATTTTCTAGGACGCAGGTCTACTGGAGCCAATCCCAGGGCGGGGTGTCAAATGTCAAACGTCAAATTCTGGATCCACTAGTAATGAGGTGTTAAAGCACCAGTGGGTGACACTTTCAGAGTGGATTCTATTTGAAGGTGGAGGGACACCGGTGTGTGATCACTGATTATAATGAGGTGTATACTGGTGTTAATTTTTTGCACATTGTTTGAGAGGAAAAAGTCAATTTTTGAAAAGAGTGGTGCACAGGGGAGAAGAAGGTGCATTCCCTCTTTGTAGGATTTTAGGATTGCTTTATGTATGCTGGGTTAAGAGAATGATCTATAGAGGTATTCAGGACTATGTTAAACTCTCCTCCAGTGATCGCTGTTGTGGTGACTGATAAGTCGGATAATTGCAAAAAAAACCTTGTGGAAAAAGATCAGCATTATTAGGTGCATAATTTATTAAAAATTGATGCCTGAGTTACCATACTGTTTAAAGTAAATAATAGTCTCTTATGGACCAAAATGGAGACTCCTCTTTGTCTACTATTGTAACAGGTGTAGGGGAGTGACAGGGCCCAGGGGTATCGTCACTGTCGGGCGTCACTGTGACAGCCAGGTCACTGTGACAGCCAGGTCACCATGACCCTGGCGTCAAACAGGTCATAATAACAAATAAGGAAACATCTGGAGTTTTGGATAAGACAGAAGTGCACCAATACACACACTTATAGTGTTGTGTAACCAACATGGCCAAAATTCAAGATAGATGAATTTGAGGAATGCATCCCCCTTTTCATGGTAGCTGAGATTGCCAAAAAAGTCTGGTAAACTGCCTATCCACACAATACACACAGAGACTTTAGCATAAAAAGGTAGGTCGCGTTCTGTAATGTTGGATTTTTCTCTAACAACGGTGTGAATAAAGAGATTCCCCATCTGATTCCTCTTTTCATCCACCTCTTTCTTCCACACAGGAAGAAAAGATTTGGTTAAACTTTGGATCTATAAGAGATTTTTCTTTCTTTCTTTCTTGCCTGAGGAGAATTTGTCATATAGCCCATAATTTCTATTGCTTTTGCCCGCGAGTGAATGCCATGCACATTCCAGGATATTATAGATAAGTGAGACATAGAGTGAGAGAGAGAGAGCATTCAATCATTCTGTGTATGAATATTGATAATGGTCTGCATGTGTCTGTACGTAACCTTCTACTGCTCTCTGTGTGCAGGGGCTTACAATCAATGATTTGAGTGGACTCTGGAAGTGGATGTGTGGAATGCTGGATAGTAAATGTGTGGATATTTGAGGGAGATGTGTACAGCAAAGTCATGGGAAAAGAAACAGCAAAGTTATTGACATGGACGGCACTATGAAAAAATGGATATATGGAGGGGTTGGGGTGGGGTAAGTAAAGGGAGTGTGGAGGACAGGGAGACATAGATAGAGGGACAAAGAGGATAGAAGGGGGAGATTGACAAGGTGAGTGACAAGATAGGAGAGGTGACATACATTATGACTTTTGTGAGTTTTTTTTTTTTTTTTCTTTGATGTTGGTTGATATTTTTTAATATATATTACTTATGCAAGACAAGTTGATATTTTCTTGGTAGTTATCCCTTCAGAAGAGCCAAGGGGTGATGTTGGTGTCCCAGAACAGCTGACTCAATGTACAGTTTGTCCACAGTTATTGCAGTCCTCTCTCCGTTCTGCCGGTGTTCCTTCAGAATCGGGTACTTTCCGCCTCTTGTTGGTCTCTATAAGGAATTGGTTGTTCCTCCCGAAAGAACCTCTTTTGCGCTTAACGGGCTCCTTCTGTTGGTAATGCTCGAACTTGGCAATGATAAGGCGGGGACGGTTTCCTCCTCGGTCTCCGAGGTGGAAGGTGATGTTGCTTACAGTCTCCATCAGAAGTTTGAGAGTGGACGCCATAAAGCTCTTAATCAGCACCTCTTGACTGTCCGGGAATTCTCTGGGATTCCTGAGAAGATCAGATTTTCCTGCATACTCCTGGATTGTATGTCAAGGACAGTTTCTTTCAGATGTTTGTTCTCTTTTTTGAGCTGGTCCACCTCTGCTGTAATGGAGGAGACGTCAGCTGGAAGCTCAGCGTTATCTCTCTGCATTTCATTGATCTGCTGATGTGAGAACTTCAGGCTTACTTTGAGATCCTTGATATCCTGATGCAGCAAGCTGAGCAGATCCTGTTTTTTATTAATAGATTCAAGCACAGACACTTCAGCGGTAATGAGATCCTGTGTCTCTGTGGTGGAGTTGGCCTTCTTCCTGTTGGCCGGGTTGTCAGTGAAGGTTTCCAGGTCCTCGACTTTGTCAATGTTTTTTTAATTTTAAATTTAATTTTAAATTCCCATGTTGTAATTTCAGTGTGATCTGGAGAATTCAGGGGTATAATCCAAATAAAGGATTTGTTATTATTGATCTGATCCAGCAGCACAATGCCACCATGTAAAGATTCAAAATCTCACTCAGTCTCATGGTCTCAAAGCATCTTGTGGTGTCCTCATGGTAAAATCCTTTCAATAGATTTTTTGGGGTTCAAACCACAAAGATTTAGCAAAATAACAAAAGAGTCTGGGCACATGTGCATTGAAGGGATTTAGGAGTTTAATCCAAATATGGTGTTAATTCATACATGACAGCATTTGCTAAATCCACAATGCAGACATGGGCAAGGTAATAAAGTCAAGCAGTTCGTTGCATGAATAAGGAAAGGCTAATTGGATAATGCCAGTGATGTGATCACAGAGGGATTTGCGTCAGCCTGAATCTCTAATTTGTGGTTAGGTTTAATGCTGGTTGAGGGTTTGGTGGTGTTTCCAAGAAATGTCTGATGGTGTTGGGAAGCTTCCCAGGTTTCAGGAGTAACGTGGGGGATTGCTGGACTGGGACGGGCAGTGAGGACCAGGATTTTAGACTGAGCGGATGAGTTGTGACAGCCAGTGACGGCCCGTGGCTGGACACTGATGGGCTGTGACATCACCCACTGGAGCCAATAAGTGTCAGACTCGGAGACAGATTGGTTTCACAAAGCACAATTGACATGGGCAGAAGACTGACAAAATTCAGAAAGACAGGAGACAGTCTGACTTGAAAGGGAGGGAGAACACACCTCAGATAAACAAGGAGGGGAGACAATGAGACACAGGTCAAGACATAGCACGGGGACAGTAGTCATACAGGTGAGAAGATTGAGAGGACGTGGGGAATGACACCTGACAAAAGGCACAGATTTATTTTCAAAGTAAAACAGGAAGGGATAGACAAAACACACTGATTCAGCAGACTCTGACCAGCAAAGTAACTCTAGACGTCACCCCATGACGGTTCTATGGCTGAACACATAGGAGAAAGCAGCAATGAAGGGTCAGACTGATCCAATTTTTTAAGCTTATCAGTGGGACAGTAGTGAAACTCCCAAATAAATCAGAGGTTACCAGCTGTCTCTCTAGTTTAAGGAGAAAATAACTGTGTCTTAATAGGGCCAAAACACCAAAATGTACTGTTGCTTCCATTACAAAATGCTGCAGATGGCCGGACACATTGAGCTGTATATTAACGGTGAACGCCGAGTCCTTAGCTGGCGATGAAGGTGCCAGTGTAATGCCATGACACTGAGGCTGACAGGGGAAAGTGCCCGTCTGAGGTTCCTCGTGCTCCAGGTGAAGTTGAAAATCGACTGCAGTGGATGAGTGACACATGAGAATGAAGACAGCAGAGAAGTGGGACGCTTCTCTCTGGACCTCGTCTTGTTATTTTCACCACAGCAAAAAAAGAATAAATAAATATTTACTAATAAAATGATCTTCCGAATTTGTTCAGGTCCTTGATAGATAAGCAGAAGTTCTCTGCATTTCTCTAGCTACTGTAGAACTAAGAGAGAACAAATAGTGCCCCTTTCTTATTGCACAACTCTTTATATCATTTGCATTATTTTCTGTGTGTAGCTCTAATATGGTGAAACCACTGTTCAGCTTCTCACAATATCCACCACTTACCATTAAAGGCAGATAATTTTATCATTATTTTTAATCTGACAGGCATCTCTACGCTGCGCTGCATGGGGCTGATATGATTCCCTGCTCTCATAAAATAATTGATCGACTTACTGTCACATGTTATAAGGTTTATTGCCAATCTCAAGCGAGTTCTGGCAAACCTCTGACATTTCAGAGGGGAGAATTATCTGTAATTTGAAATTATTTCTCAAAACTAAAAGGCTGTCCCATTTTCAAGAAAAAGCTTTAACTTTCTTGCTATTGCTCTGATGATACTTTTTATAGTTGCTGCACATCACAGCAGTTCAGCGGCTTCCCTATGGCGAGGGGGGGCACACTGTGAACAAGCAGCATTGGACAAGGGTAAATAACAGAGAGACAAAGGAGGCAAGTCTAACTTTACCTCTACTAAGTGTAATCAGATAGTGATGCTTACATAGAGGCAGTGTTCAGTACAGAGGAATAATATCTAAAAAGCACAATCAAAAATATATATATTTTTTAGATTTCATTTTTTTTTTATTTATCTATGAATTTATGAATATTTATGAAGTTTTATTTAACGGAAAAGTAAGAAAATAAGTGTAGTAGAGCAACAGTCAACATTTTAAGAGAATGCGTGAGTGGTTGCCTTAAGAAGTTTTAAGAAGACGGGCACAACCACTTTTATTTCAGCATCAAAATGTTTTATTCAACACTTGTTTATGTATTAAATTTCTCTCTGCATTTACTTATTTTTACCTTATTTCAAAGACAGAGGGACATAATAAAAAATGTTTAGCTGCAAGACTAAAAGTGCACCAGTCTCAGAAAAAGTTGACCCTACGTGTGGCTTTAAACTATGACAACAAATGCAGACACAAAAAAAGGACACTTGAGACTTACAGACAAGGCAAATCAGTGTTGAGTGTGTGCAGGTGTGTATTTGAAAGGGTAACACCAACAGCAATAATAATAATCGTGATAAGACTCCATTAAAGACAGGTTCCACAGGATGTCCATCACCCCAAGTGTATACTGTACACTAAACCTGCCAACACTCATCATTCTCCCCAGGCTGCCAGGCCTTCAGCCATAAACCACATCAGTGGGTTGTGTCCTGTATAGACCACCAGGGGTGATAACACAGACCCCACAGAGTTCAAAATGCTGCAGGACTCGGCTCAAATCAAAGGCCTTCTGCTCTGCCACCGGGTAGCTCAACTAATGCTTGTTAAACATTCCTTCCTGGATGACTTGCATCCGCTAAGATGGGTTGCAACCAGCACTAGACGGCACTGAGCAAAAATCAAAAGCTTTCTGGCCACACAAAGTGAGTGCTGGCCTTCTGCAAGTCAGCGAGTGGTGATACAAGAATAGAAAGATTCCCCGAGAAACAAACATATCCCACCATCCCGAGAAATCTCATGAGCTACTTTTCAGTGGCAGGCTGTGGAAACTGCTCAACTGCCAACACTTTGGCATGCACAGGAGCCACCCGCCCAGTTTGCTGGTAATATAGAACCCTCTATCTCCTCTCTCTCTCTCTTGCCCACTACTCACACAACCTACATACTGATCTATTCCTGAAAGGAGCTGCTGTTCTCCTGTAACAGTATTCTGTCTTAGACTTCTCAAACTTACTGCAGGCCTTGGGGAGAGATAATACATTTGTGTCATTTGCTCGTTTACTTGATACTGCTGCCTGCTCCTGACCCTGTTCTCCTGTCTGCTGGCCAAGTTCAAGCCTCTGTCAATGGGACAGAGCTGCATCCATGGACTCTCTAGCAAAGGGGGCATAGGGTGTGCAGCTAAAGAATTATTATATTCATATTTTATATGACGGTAACAAAGAGTAAGCAAATGGGAGGGATAGTTGGTGGCTACTAACTGAATTAATTTTCAGATCAGCCTGCTGATTTGATGGATTGATAATCTGTATTCATCATTCAGCTCATCAGCGAAGAAGAGCATGTATCCTCATGCTCTTCTATTTCATCTGACAATCAGCCTTTTATTTACAGCATAAACTCTACTCTCTGATGTTCAGATTACTTATACTTAATGTTTATTTCTTATCTTCTGTTCAAAGCGAGGTTTGCAGTTTTTCCCATCATCAGCTTATGAATACCGGCATGGACACAGTGATCATTCATTTTTCATATCTGACATTATATAATATTCTTCCGAGTAGCTTTTTTGTGCGGACAAAAGCAGAATCAGAAATGTATTTAGTACATTTACCTAATGCTGATTTGATTTGGTCTCTGAGCGAGAATCTAGTGCGTAAAATGTATCCATTGCAGCTTAGGAGAAAAAAACAGCCCCTCTGATTTGTGTTACTGAGACTGGTGAAGAGAATTTATTACAACAGGCGTCAGTAAAAACACGTGTTGTTTCTTTTTGCGATTTAGCTCAGCTGATGTACTAAGATATACCATATGTCCACATGTCCAAATGCATCAGTAATGGATAAGATGTTTTTGGTTGTGGGGCTGCTATAAATGTGTGTAAAAACCTTTACGTGCGTATTGTTGCGTATGTGTTGCTGTGTGTGTCCATGTGTCTATATTCATCTGCATATTCACTTACCATATCCATGGCCACTTTCACAGTTGCGCTTGTTTTCACGGTTTGTTTTCCCGATATTTGCACTTTTCTATGTTTCACTGCATATGTGTATTTGCGCGTGTCCTACAGGAGGATGCTAAAACTCTACATGCCAACATTCCATTTGAGTAACACTGCCTCACGGAGGTGAAATTGTCCTCAGAATACGGGGTAGAAAGCATCACCGAGCTCCTCAGTTGTGTCAAATCTGTCTTAGATCCTGCTGTGACTGCAGCTGTTTCCCTTGTGTTTCCGTTTGCTCTCCCCATTATCCCCCTGTGTCTCCTCCTCTACTGTTTTGTCACTATATATATGTGTGTGTGTGTGTGTGTGCGTGTGTGTGTGTGTGTGTGTGTAGGAGGATTCATTCAGCTGACTCCTGGATTCACTCCACACCTATCTAAACCCCGGCTCCCTTTCCACTCAGCACTCAACACTTGTGTAGACTCTTGGGTGGCAGATGTTCTCTTGGCTGCTCTGAGGGTGGTTTCTTCATTCTCCTCCTTCAGCCCAACCAGGTATAAATTAGACATACCAAACCATGAGGTTATTGTCCATACTAGACACAGTTGTGGTAGATTGTAAAGAGGATTCATGTATAATTATACTAGAGTGGCTGTTCCCTAACTCAACCTAACCTAGCTTCTTCTAACTTCACTTCTACTGACACCCTTCCACCACATGGACTCCTGGGGTCAACTCCTGACCTGTTTCAACTCCCCAGCCGCTTGTCATCTCTGCATCAGCTCACTTATTGCAGTTTGCAGCCTTTCTTACTGATCACTCACTGGGAAAGTGATTCTTACACCAAAAGCCTCACCCCTGTACTTCCTTCCACTGTCCACTCCCTACTGAGCATATTTATGATCAGTGGGAAGTGGACAACAGAACTTGACACCAGAAGTTTTGGTGCTCAAGGAGCGGGGGGGCACTTTTGTTATTTGGACAAATCATAGAAATATCTTTGGCATCATTTCATCACTGACCTAACATCCTGGTTCATGCAACCAAAACCCTCCTTCCTGCTTGGATGCTGCTGCAGTCTGGGAAATTGAGTCTGGCAGGTGCAATGCTCCCAGAAAGACCCAGGTAAAGGTTCTCCTGGTTCTAATACCTTTCCAGTTCTTCTTCTTTTTCTCTAGAGTTGGCCCTCATCTAAACTTACATGTCAACCAGGTTTTCATGGCATCCTCTCATTTTTAAACAACCAACAGCAAACTATTATGACTGATGGCATCCAGGTATTGCCTCCTCCATCCTTCCATTGCTATGGTAACCAAGATAGAGGAAAGTATATAGCAGTTCTGTGTCTGAGTTCTTTGACAGAACTCAGATATATACATATATATAAGGGCTTTCAGAAAAAATGTGTTAATCCAGATTAATTCATTTGCACGATTAACTTAATTAAGAAAATTTCCGGAATTAACGCGTCTCAAAATCCCCTCTTTGTCCAAGCGGAGTTGCCGTAAGTCGCTGTCCAAGATGCAATACAAAGCGATGCCGCACTTTAGTATGCAGGACTGTGGTTAGTGGTGATGGGCCATCACTGGTGGTCAGCTCATTCAGGAGCCCACGAAAATCTGACACTGCTGGCTGCTGTCTCGCTACTCCAGGTAATACTGTACCTAAGAAGCAGCCAGCTCTCCTCTCTGATAAACAAGTAAACAAGTGAGTCTGAGTCATAAGCTGGCTAAAAGATGAATGAAAGGCCCACATAATTGTGGATATTTGTTTGCTTACCAAAAACAAAAAAAGAGAAAGAAAGAAAAAGTGGTTTCTAAATATGATGTTGTTGGTATGCTTATTTATTTATTTATTTATTTATTTATTTATTTATTTATTTATTTATTTATTTATTTATCCATTCATTCATTCATTCATTCATTCATTTATTTATATAGTTCAATCTGGACACCACATCGGCTTTTTAGTTTATATAAACACATGTTGAGTATTTGCATATTGTTTCATTTGTTTTTTTGCCCCACACAAAATGTAATACAATTCACAGCAGTGATGAGATTATACAGCTTTATTGTTGCATTGTCATCACACTATTACTAAAAAAAGAGCAAAACTCTTTGGTCTTTCCCACAACACCGGCAGCATTTTATCATTTAAAGAAATAAAGCTAGTAAGTAAATCCATCTTCAATATTGAGCAGGTCATATTATATAATTTCAATAAATAATAGTAAATTTAACTTCTAATACTGAAATTCTTGATGAATGTGCTATTTTAATGTGTGTAGATTTATACATTTTTGGGGATCAACAGTTTTGTTGGATCCAAAATTCTTGACTCCTTTAGTTTAATTTGCTTTTTGAGGGTGAAAATGGTGGCATTGAGGCAGCTCAAACCTGAAGTTAATATCACAGACACCAAGCCCATGTTTAAATAACATCAATGGTCCCCTTGGATATAGAGAAACAAGGATGTGCGTGTGTGTGTGTTGGGTTGTGTTGACAGGAAGAGCTCAGCCACTCCAGGTGGAAATGACATACATACTGGGTCCATTCTGGGCTCACAGCCCTGTCACTTCACAATGTGACATTATGAATACACAATCTGATTCCTGAAGAGCAACACTGACTGCGTGGCTTCAGCTTAACCACAGCATGGGTCTAATCAGGTGAAAAATGGCTGCTTGGGGCACAGAAATTAATGTCCGTTTTCACAGGCAATTTGTTTAATTAATCTTTATCAAGTTTTTGTGTTGCTACTGGGCAACAGGTGTCAGACAGACACACTGCGTCTGATTAGGAAGTATTGTGGCACAAGTCCTAGTTATTACAAGTCACCTGTTCATCATTCACACTTATCATAGTTGTGTTAACTCCACAACCAGCATGTCATTGCATCAAACCTGTCCAGAAAACATCTCATAAACAAAGCACAGATCCTTTGTCTCCAAACACTGATCTCTGCTTGGTCTTTGTTCATTCAGAGCACCAGTCCAATCAAACGCAACATAAGGAGCTATGATTTAGAAGCATCTCAAGTTAGCAGCACTTGACATCTGTGGCTAAAGTTGTCCATAGTCAGATTGTTTGTCCTCAGTAAGGAAGTCTCCGTCTTGCTGCTGAACCAAGACCTAGCGGGACACGTTCACTGATTCAAAACGTCAGGCAACAGCAACAGGCGTCAAAGAGTTTTAGTTCTTTTTAGAAGGGGTCACTACTTAAAAATAATGAATTCATGAGACACTATAAGTTTTCAACCGTCTGAGCAAAAAAAAGAATAAATTGTTTCGTTTCAGTTCTAAGGATCAAGGAAATCAGACTTGAAAAATAATTGTAGCTCAGTTAGACTGACCATCAGGTCAGTGTGACTATGTTTGAGCAGAAACAGAACAGTTTCGCGTCCTTCAGGTCTGATGGACAAGCCCTTCTTTGAGCTCTCCAAGCAACTCCTGAGGAGGACCTCATGGTGTCTGCTCTGATCTGCATCATCAGTTGTGAGACTTGAGATAGACAGGTGTGTCTCTTTACCAATTGATGTTCAGCTGGATGTTTTGAGTTTACTAACCACATTTCGTTGATACTGGGAAGAGTTAGCGCTGTTACTAACTTTCATTTTTCTTCCCATAGCTGGTATAGAATTTTGTTTCTGTAGGTGAAATAACAGAACTATGTAGTTCAGTTCTCATTTATACCTCATTTATAAACAATGAACTAGTCTCTAGTTAAAGTGTTAAAACAGAAATGACTTTGATTGAATTGGTAATTGGATGCAAGGAGGTTGTTTACATGGGAAATTTTATATCAGCAGATTTTGCAGTCTCTACTTTCACTCAAACCCTGATAACAACATAAACAGCTTGTATGTCCTGCCCTTTCTAATAATGAGGTTCCTGGTCAAATGAAGGTATAATGAAGTCAGAAAACAACTGAAGAGCAAAGACCTTCTCCACATAAAGGGGTAAAATAGAGCATCAACATAATTAGCAGAAAACAAATGCAGAATTCCAAGTGTGCCTTTTTTTTCTTTTCTTTTTTTTGCTTCTTTTGAATGATCACATTTAAATGAAAAAGTTACGAGAGGCCCAACTTTTGCTTTCGCTGCCAGATCTCTAAGGCACAAATGTCATAATAACAGCAGACAGCAGTACAAATTTTGAGGTTACTTTATTGAATTTACGACTTCAGGCTCCCCAGACTAAGCAGATAGCGAGGATTGCAGGTGGGCTGTGCTGGGATGAAACAGACGAGGTGTAGTGATGTATTTGTATTCACAAGGCCACACTCAGGGTTTCAATGAGCTACAGTAAAGCCTGTCAGATCAGCTTTATCACTGGAGAAAGGACCAATGTTTTGTCAGGATACAGGATTCCATTGGACCTCCTTTGGCACAGAAAAGCCGTTTAAAAACTCAATTTCAGTCGTCACAAACAAGCGCAGAAGGCGTCTAGCACGGTGAATAGGATTTTAACTCAGCTATCATATACTCTTTGTTTCGTTTGTTTCTAGTCTAAGTCTGAATCATTGTTGTAATGAGAGACAAATAATCTTCTCATCTGCATGTATTCATAGCCAGCACGAACAAATAAAGGTCAATCTCAAATAAAGGGCTTTATTAAAAAAAAAAAAAAAAAACTACAGCAGATGAAATTATCTGTCCCAACCTGTATGTTAGTTGCTAATGAAATTCCATTAGCTTCACTTGTGCCATTTTTTGTAAAATTTTAAAGCTGCATTATGGAATCAAATGGATCATGGATCAATACTGTAACTGTGTTTGTGTGATATAATCTATACTTCATAATCTCAGGGGTTTCAGATGGAGTACATCATCCTAGATCCTGGAGCGGCAGTATGTCAACAATAAAGAACCCTGGCGATGTTGTGTAATGGCAATAAACCGTACCTGCATCACAGTTTTATCAAAGTCTAATTCTAAGACATACACATCTGTGTACAAGCAACGGCCACTGCCACTAGATGTCACATTAGACCCCCATGCATGCAAACTACTGTACGAGCCACCCTCTCAGACACCAGAACAAAGGACTGCGACAGGCTGTAACTTATACTGCTGCTATTTTACCGTTAAGCTCATTTTCAAAACCATCAGCTCACAGATATTGACCATAATACCATTGGCTCATCTTTGTAGGCCTTACAGCATAGTAGAACGCTACCGCTAGCCCAGTTAGCTATGTAATAATCTGATCTGTACTTAGATATCTGACTAAAGTCTCTGGAACAAAATTGAGTTGTTTTGTTGTGCGACCCTTTGTTTGGTAAGTTAGGAGATAATAGATTTTCACTTTTGCACTGCATGCAAGCTCGTTTCCCCCACATTGCTGTTAATTTACTATTTTAACAGAATCAACTAAATGTCATGACACGGCTGTTTTACAATTTTGCCTTGATGCATATTGCGCATTCAATGACACATCTAATCATTTACAAAACATGAGTTGAGTGATGAGTTGGGAAGGGGAGAGCAAAATATGCTTCTAAAGTTAGTAAAATTTAGTTCTGGTATAACAAATTAGGATAATTCTGTCACTCTGTCTGAACTGAAGACTTATGAAAGGGGGTTTCTTGAACACAGCTTCTGCTTCTCTCTCCAGTTCAGATAAATAAAGGAAGCTATTTACACTTTTAACAGCGATTCTCAAAAAGGAAATTTGCAACAACACCCCGAGGTGCTTTAAACCGACTCGACAGACATGTCCCAGTTGATTTTTTTTACCAGTGTTCCCCTACTGTGGTGGACCATCACCATGTCCCGTCCCCTTTTTTTCCCACTGCTGTATAAAATTAAGTTGGGCTGTGGAGCCGTTCGATTACAGAGCTCATGCCCACCCTGAGAGAACTGACAACGTGTCCAACCCTCACATGAGATTGCAGAGACATGCAGACTGGGAGGAAGAGGAGGGGGAGGAAGGAGCAAAAAACAAACAAACAAACAAAAAAAAGAGAACAGAAACAGAAAGCAGGGTGAGGAGGAATACAACAGAGACAAAGAACATCCACAATATACAGTGTGAAATGCGCTTTGCAGAACAGTTGGCCAACAAACCCCAGAGATAATTATGACATAGCAGCAGCAATGAATCTCCACAGAATGAACGGATCTACTACTCCCCTCTCTATTTGTCTTTCTGCCGAAAGCCCTCTGGCATCTAGGCTGACCTAAACATCACCTCTCAACGCTTGCATCATAGGTGATGCAAGTATTGTGTTTCCCTGAAAGTTAATATTAAATTTATTTCGATTTCGCTTCATTTAAATGTTCAAAGTAAAAAAAAGAATCTAACTTTACAATGCCCACCTCTCTTCAGAGCATCCCAAGTCTGCACAGCGCTGTTATTGGGATGAGTCACCTTCTGCAGCAAGGATGAATAGTATGGAAAAAACATGCACAGCCACAAAGAAGCACATGTACAGGTGCATCTCAATAAGTCAGAATATAGAATAGATTTTTATTGTCATTGCATATTGCACAACAAAATTGATAAGCAAACTCTCTCTATATATGATAAAACATGAGATAAAAACATAAATAATAAGCATGTCCCTCACATACATGTCATTTAAATTGCACCGTCCCAGCAAACAGATACTGCATTTCATTACTAGTTATTGCACAGTATTATGCAAGTCATCGTTGTGTTCAGTGAGACTACTTCTCTCAGGTAGAAACAGTTTTTTAACCTGCATTTTATATTCCTGTGCCTTCTGCCAGAGGGCAGCAGTTCAAAGAGTCTGTGTCCAGGCTGTGATGGGCCCCTGAGGATGTTTTTACCTTTATTAAGGCACCGTGGACTTTACAATTCAACTAGGGAGGAGAGGGAGCAGCTTCTGGGCAGTGGTGATGACCCTCTGGAGCGCTTTCCTCTCTGCTGCTGTGCGGCTGGCAAACCAAAACACACATAGAGTATGTCAACACAGTCTCAACCGAGCAGCGATAGAGTGGCGTGAGCAGTTTTTGTGACAGGTGGTGTTTTCTGAGGAGCCTCATAAAGTAAAGTCTCTGCTGTGCTTTCTTGATTGTCACTGAGGTGCTAGCACTCCATGACAGGTCCTCCTCGATCTGGAACCAAAAGTCAGAGACCCTCTCCGCATCATCCCTGCTGACGTACAGTTGCTGGATGCTCTCTGTTTTCTTCCTCTGGAAGTCCATGATCAGCTCATTTGTCTTGGTGGTGTTAGGGTGCAAGTTGTTTTCCATGCACCAACACATCAGCTGCTACACCTCAGCCCTGGAGGCAGACCCATCCCCCTTAGAAATGCATCCCACTAATGTGGCGCCATCTCCATACTTAATAATTGCTTTGCTGGAGTGAGCAGGGATACAGTCATATGTGTAGAGGGTTTCGAGCAGGGGGCTCCAGCACACAGCCCTGTGGGGAGCCGGTACTGATGCTAATGGGTGCTGACATATGGGAGACCCACTCCTGTTCTAGGTGGCTCACATCAACATGGAGAGCTGTGTCTTTTGTCGTTGTATTAGCCTTGTAAGCAAACTGGTGAGAGTCCAATGTAGTTGGACGACTTGATATGATGTGCGCCTGAACTAGCTTTTCAAGGCACATCATAATGTGGGTCGATATGGTGACATAGTTCATTTGTTTCAGCAAATGAAAAAAAATAAAATAAAAATGAATAAATAATATATAGTATAATATGTATAAGAAATATATAATATAAATATATAAGAAAAAGCTCTTTTTTAAATGGTCTCTAAGTCTTGTTCTGTAGGCTAGACAATCATAGATGCTGTCATAGAGCAGGCTGTTGTCGGAGTGCTGTATCCAAGGACATCCAAGGACGAAGATAACCGCAGCCTTGAGAGGAGTGTGAAATGAAGCTCATTCAAGAATTTTCAAGGAAATTCACAAGGAGTGGACTGCGGATGGAGTAAGTACTTCAAGAGCCACCAGGCACAGACATATCTGGGACATTGGCTACGACTGTCGCAGCCACTTTTGAGAGAGGCAGATGAGACAGAAAGCCAAAAAGGACCAGACCAGTGGTCCAAAGGCTTCATGAAAATGCTAATTTTATTTTCTGGCAGGCTTGCCGAAACTACAACACGGTGGCATAGTGGTTAGCACTGTCACCCAATAATAAGAAGGTTGCAGGTTTGATTCCTGGGTCCTTATGTTCTCCCTGTGTCTGTGTGGGCTTCCTTCAGGTACTCTGGTCTCCTCCCATCTGTCACCAGTTAACCTGGACACACGTCTAGGTTAAATGGTGACTCTAAATTGACTGTAGGTGTGAATGTGAGTGGTTGCTTGTCTCTGTTTCTCTGTGTGTGCATGTTGGCCCTGTGATCCACTGGTGACCTGTCCAGGGTGTACCCCACCCTCACCCAGTGTGAGCCAGGATTGGCTCCAGCCTGCCCGCAACCTGGAAAAGCAGTAGGTCTGTACGTGTTCATACTTTTCAGTAGTCCAACATTTCTCTTTTGAAAGTTTTCCTTGAAGGTTTTCCTTAGCTGTAAGTTATAATCAGCAAAATGAAAAAATAAACACTTGAAATATACACTCACCGGCCACTTTATTAGGTACACCATGCTAGTAACGGGTTGGACCCCCTTTTGCCTTCAGAACTGCCTCAATTCTTCGTGGCATAGATTCAACGAGGTGCTGGAAGCATTCCTCAGAGAGTTTGGTCCATATTGACATGATGGCATCACACAGTTGCCGCAGATTTGTCGGCTACACATCCATGATGCGAATCTCCCGTTCCACCACATCCCAAAGATGTTCTATTGGATTGAGATCTGGTGACTGTGGAGGCCATTTGAGTACAGTGAACTCATTGTCATGTTCAAGAAACCAGTCTGAGATGATTCCAGCTTTATGACATGGCACATTATCCTGCTGAAAGTAGCCATCAGAAGTTGGGTACATTGTGGTCATAAAGGGAGGGACATGGTCAGCAACAATACTCAGGTAGGCTGTGGCGTTGCAACGATGCTCAATTGGTACCAAGGGGCCCAAAGAGTGCCAAGAAAATATTCCCCACACCATTACACCACCACCACCAGCCTGAACCGTTGATAAAAGGCAGGATGGATCCATGCTTTCATGTTGTTGACACCAAATTCTGACCCTACCATCCGAATGTCGCAGCAGAAATCGAGACTCATCAGACCAGGCAACGTTTTTCCAATCTTCTATTGTCCAATTTCGATGAGCTTGTGCAAATTGTAGCCTCAGTTTCCTGTTCTTAGCTGAAAGGAGTGGCACCCGGTGTGGTCTTCTGCTGCTGTAGCCCATCTGCCTCAAAGTTCGACGAACTGTGCGTTCAGAGATGCTCTTCTGCCTACCTTGGTTGTAACGGGTGGTTATTTGAGTCGGTTATTTGAGTTGCCTTTCTATCAGCTCGAACCAGTCTGGCCATTCTCCTCTGACCTCTGGCATCAACAAGGCATTTCCGCCCACAGAACTGCCGCTCACTGGATATTTTTTCTTTTTCGGACCATTCTCTGTAAACCCTAGAGATGGTTGTGGGTGAAAATCCCAGTAGATCAGCAGTTTCTGAAATACTCAGACCAGCCCTTCTGGCACCAACAACCATGCCACGTTCAAAGTCACTCAAATCACCTTTCTTCCCCATACTGATGCTCGGTTTGAACTGCAGGAGATTGTCTTGACCATGTCTACATGCCTAAATGCACTGAGTTGCCGCCATGTGATTGGCTGATTAGAAATTAAGTGTTAACGAGCAGTTGGACAGGTGTACCTAATAAAGTGGCCGGTGAGTGTATATGTTTGTTTAAAACATATACAAACAGGCGTGGCTACTGTGTGATTGACAGACTGTACCAATCAGGATGGAGTAAAGGATGCAAACATTTAATGATTGTCGTATTATTGGCATCATGGCAGCCAGATTACAAAATTCCTTCCGCTACAGTTTCAAGGACTTTGCTGAATCTAAAAGACTGATCACATAGTGAACAATTTTAAGCGATTGTTTTGAAGGAGAAAGAAAGTCTTCATGCATGCTACATTCACAGCAAACCCCCAGTGAAGACTATCATGTCAATAGTTAAAAGGTGATCTCTTTCTTGGTGTTTGTCCTAGTTGTAAGAATAAATTGTTCGGAATCATGTTGCATCATTTTTCCAGTTTTCTTTCACTGTAAATAAATGATTCCCACTTAATGAATTTTTATTTCATCCTTATTTATTGATGCAGAAATCACAATTGTTCATCTTTTGTTCATTAATCCCAGAGGCCTTATATTTTAGCGTATTACCTGAGAAAGATGTAAGGTTGAACTGTCTTTCCTACACTTTTTTTATTTTTAGGTTTATTAAATTATTTGTCAGGGGCCATGACCCAAAAACATGAATCCCTCACGAAGAGAAAGGATTCCGTGAACCAGATTTATTTCTCAGTTAATTTCTGCTTTTTGGCTGTAGCATCTGTTCACTGGAGATACTCAGCAGTGCCTGAATCCAAACATACAAGTAGTCTGGAAAATACATGAGTACAGACTGTAAGCAAAAAGAGTTGCGCTTGTATGGACCTCTCCAAGCAAGCACCTTCCCACACATCCATGCACACACAGACACGCACAATGTTGGAAATGGCTCAGACTTCCTGGGGGACTCAGCTTGCTGCTATTACGCTGCCAGAAATGAATCATCTGCTATTGATTTCTGTACACTCTCCTCTACTGGAGTATTCATCAGGCTTGAATTTAGAATCTTTTTCTTTTCCAACTCTTTCCTTAAAAGCCTTTTGATTGATCCTTACATTGCACCAGACTCAGGTGTTATAGTCCTGTTTGGTTTTCAGGCCGTGGTGGATTCCTCCCTTGATTATTTACAGGGTGAACAAGCCTGTGGCTCTGATTAATTTCCACCTAATTGTAACCTTTATGAGCTGTATTGACTTTCTAGACATGACTTTGCCCAGAGCTGCAAATTAATAAAAGTGCACAAATAAATGTGTCCAAAACTCTAACCTAAACCTTAAAATTGATGACTATCATAGAATGTATCATTACTTTGCAGGTAATTATTGCTTTTCTGACAAAACTGTCTGTCAGCCCCCAATTTGAAAATAACAAAAATATTTGAGGAAGCAGAGAGCAACTTATTTCCACCTGAGTATATAAACTGAATATTGATTTGCCTCTGGCTGACCTGCTTAGGAGGTGAAAAAGCCACATTACAAAGAGAACTGCTGTACTGATCTGAGAGGCCATTTGGGCTCATGCATTATTATGCTTACTTTTTCAAACACAGATGGTGATCTGCTTTAATATAACCGTTCTCTTTCATGTAATAGTGTCACCTTACGTTCAGTTCAGTTAAAAAGTCAGACGTTCCAAACCGGTCTAAACATTCTAAAGGCAGACCTTCATGTGGTCTTTGGTTATCAATCAGGTGTAGGTTCTGTATTATTACGGTGAAAGAATCAAAGGTCTCGGCCCACAGAGAAATGCCCAGAGGCTGGATTCAAAAACTGAGCCTTAAAACCTGCTGTCATGAACCTCAGCACCGCCTGGCCCACCTGAGCCCAACATTGTAGGATTAGGTTTCTCTGAGTTTTTCTGAAAAAAAAACAAACAAAAAAAAAAAAAAACTCTCAGAAAACAATCATAGTCAGGATACTCAGAAAAAGCCTGAGCGAGATTATAATACACAGAGCTGACTCTGGTTCTAAAAACAAAAAACACTGGGTATTAAATTTCCCAAAGGCATCATGACAATGCTTTATCTCACCCCTACAAGTTTCAATATCTGCATCTCTAGTTTGCAATGAATGGTTTTTGTTGGTAATAAAATATCCCCCAATAACATCACTCTGACATCACCTGGTTTGAATAACAGTTTTATTTCTTCTGATGGTTTACTGTGTCTGTCCTAGGAACCCCTATTCCCTAGCTTCACTCTCTGTTAGATGAAAATGAAAGGAAATTCAGGAAACCGATACTCTGAACATTTTACCTAATTTTTTTTTTTTTCAGGATTACATTATCTTAGATGTAATAAAGGCTGTTGGGTTGAAACCATATAACCGTATCCCAGAAAGCCAAGAGTTTAGGAAATCTTAGATGTTCCACTGTTATTTCCTTCAATCATCCCACATCCCCAACATGCCAGGTTTGATTTATTTATTTTGGTGGGTCAGTGAGTGCACATTTACCCCAGTGGTAATTTTACCGACAGGCAGGTGTAGTTTTGAGTAATGACACCCTTCTCCAAAAAAAAAAAAAAGAAAAAGAAAAGAAAGAAGGAAATAAGGCTGCGGTGTTGTCCTGTCCTTGATACTCACTGACTTTTTTTTTTTTTTTGTAGCATTACCTGGAATTTCTGTTGAACCACTAAGGTGGTTCAACTTAGTAACTGGGCCTAGTTTTGCCTTTGACATATGTGTGCTAAGAAGGTAACCAGAGCATTGCTGTGCCTGTGGAGACAACTTGATGCAGTATCAGTTGCTGATCAGGGGACCGACTAGAGGACTGCTAGGGCCACTATTTTGAGGATTAATGGCAAGGGTGCTCTTTCTTACCTGAAATTACCATATCTGCAAGTGCATAGCAGGGAACTGTCAACAGCAGGGCAAGATGTAGGAAAAGAGGAAATATAAGCAGTGCCTGAAATCTGTATGACATGACACTGCCTGAATGGAAAACCCTGGAAATGGCGGTCATTTTGTTTTCTACACACACTGTGGGTAAAGAGATCGAAGTGTGAGGCTGCTTCTCAGCATCTTACATACAGGACTTGACTTCACAGAAGCCTGCTCTGAAACCTATCGTGTTCACAAGTGCATGGACAGCAGTGATTCAAATGTATTTTTCTAACAGTGACAGATACGTTCTTTTTTATTATCCTATTATACTATCACATGACCTCCATAATATAAGCCCAGTCTATATAAAGTTGGGAGCTGTTTGTCTTGGGTTTGTTTTAGAGTCTTGACAAAATAGACATATAACTGTATCTATGTGCTATCAAAAAATGTAAGGCATTGGGAATTAGCAGTAGCTATAAATACTGTGATGCATGGATTTAGAAAATTGTTATACAATTCCCCATGCCTATTGCATCTGTCCCTTTCAAATAAAACCTTGAATGAATGAATAATCCAAAAGGAACCAAGAGGACAACAAAGTCAGAGTGCAAACAAATTGCGAGAGGTGAGATCTCAGCGATAAGTCATGGATAAATTGAAATACAAATAGATGCTAAAAGTAATTGATAAACAGTGGAAATGATTGGCTAAAAGGGACAAAATAGCTATTGAAACAAATCATTAAATACATCTAAGCAATTTGCTCAAATCTTTGAAATGCATGAAGAAATCCAAAAAGAGTTGCCCATTATTTAAAAAGGGCTGAAAAGGTTGAAATGGACTCTAAACGAATGGATAAACGCTCAAATCATTCGCTTAAAGTAATGAAACAGTTATCTTGAAAATGGTAAATGTAATGAATAAAGAATGGAGCTTAAAAAAGTCATGGATAAATGAGTCTCATCTGACAAAACCCGAGTAAGAGCACTTTAAATACTAAGCTAAAAATGGAATGTTGAAAAATAAACCTAAATGTCCAGAAAAATGCTGGCTGATTGAGAACAGAATTTTAATGTTCCTTCGGTGCAAAAAAAAAAAAAAAGTTTTCAGATCATATATCTTAAAGTCAGTTGGAATAAACACACGTGGAGCATGATGGGTGGTACCTCATCTGACAGGGCCGTGGGGGGTACGTGTGAAGAAAGGTTGCGAACCGCTCCTCCAGATTAGTCTGGACTAGCTGAGAGGATGGATGACCTTTCTTTGAACTCTCGCTGTTTGTCTTGCAGCTGATTAGAGAGACTTGCATATCTGAAAGATTATTTATTCCCCTTCTCGTTTCATCTCCATCTGAAGTTTCCTGACATGCCGAAGGGGATGTGAATGAATGTGAGATCTGGGGAAGAGCGTTACTGCGATAGGTTTATTCCAAAGACATGAAAGGGAATGCCATAATAAGCTGTCAGCCCCAAAGTATTTTAGACTGCGAGAGTGTGTGAGAATTTTAATCACACAGCTGTCTTCTCTTGTAGACTCAGCTCCCGCCAACAGACGACTTCTTTTGCGTGACAAATGAGGACTTCATGGTGTATCTGGGTTTCCATTTGGAGTCAGACGTGCATTTTGAAGGGAACAATGAATATTTAGCCACCACTCATCATGTCTCACTGTGTAACACATAAACGTCTAAGAATACAATTTCATCCAGAGCATGATGTCAACAGACAGTAAGTGGGTTGTTTCACATACCGCCCTAGCCAGAGGAATTCATTGGTTCAATGTTTTTGCTCATCTCAAGTGTAACAACAGCACATCTTGAACATCTTGTTATAAAGTGAGTGTCAGGACGACCCAGCTGGAGAAAATTTAACTGGCATGCAACGAGCTTTTCACATTTCTTCACACACACTCCAAACTGCAAAAACAATTGAAAGTCAAGCAGCAAGAATTGTTCTTTGCATGTTTGAGAGCCGTGTGACAAAAGGGAATGAATGAATAAAAAGTTTTTTTTTCTCTTCAGCACATATGGACACTTGGTCAGGACTTGCTTCGTGACTCATTAGCATGCAGAGCGAATATGACTTTTTGAATGAATGAAGTGCAGCTGCGCCCAGGATGTTGTCACACAAACTCAATCTGAGCTACACATGAAGATTTTCGGCCAAATGCTGCAGTATCACTCTTGGTGCAATCTTTGCACAGCGTTAACTTCTTCCATATTTTATTCAGAGAGTGTCACTCTTACTCACAGCAAACAAGAAAATATACCACAAAACCTCAATGTAAAAAGGGCAAAAAAGGTCAAGATGTCTCATTCATTTCTGTGCAGAAAAACATCCACAATCACAACTATATCAGCTTCTTTCTTGCATTGCCAGTGAGTCTGAAACTGATTTATTGACGCTACTTCAAAATAACAATACAGCAGATATCACTTTATTTTAATTCTAACTACAATAAACACTTGCGGCATACAAACATTTTGAGTATATAAACCAAATTCTATTACCTTCCCATGACGGCGTTGATGGCAGATGAGCAAAAGACGTGACTGTCACACCCCAAGTGGGTGCAGCATATCTGGGACCGCTGTGTGTGGTTTAAGCATGAAAAGCACTTTGGCCATGAAAGATTTTGTTTTGTTTTGTGTCTAAACCTATACGCACAGCCTCTTGAATGTGATGCTGAAGGGACATTAAGTGCTGCCAAAAGTCCCATCCCGTCCCATTCACATTTTAAACATTCACTTTTTCAGGATGGAAAAGCTGCACAAAAACTAAACTTAATTTGTTTTTCAAGCGCTTTGAGCTGCAGTAAACCACATAATTGTCAAATTGGCTTGACTTTGAAATATCACCCACGGGAGACAAGCATTTTCCACTGAGAGGTCCACGTCACCAACACAACAATGGAAGCATACTGTGATCTGTCTGTTGTACATTTTTACAAGTGAAGAAAGAACTATCAAATCTTGCAGTAACTACTTTAACATAATGCAACTTTCTCTTTCTTAGCACCAGCACAACTTTAACTTTCTGAGCATGGCTTACTTATTTTTAGTAGTATAGATGAACAACTCATTTTATTTTTCTTTAGGTGTACTGAGTGGTTGAACTCCACGTGAGAGCATGTGAATTTGTGTGACTATAATAAGTAAAATGTCCAACACGCTGTTTTTCTTAGTTTAGTTGTGATCAGGATTTGGATGAAATATATATCTATATATTGTAATAAATACATCATCTTTGATCATTACAACATTCATTATGCACACAATCTTTTTCTAAGGTTGTGCAGCTCTAATAAATTGTTACATGCATTAGCATTAAAGTGTGGTTGCTATTTGTGCTTACTTAATAATTTTGACACTTGGAATTCTATAGAAATAATACAAAACACAAGAATTATAAGTAAGTCTATTCGCATAAGACATAAGAAATTATCACCAAAAATAAGACTTGTGTTCGTAGGAGCTTCTTTATGAGAACAAAACAGAAGCAGATAATTACCCCTTGGTGTCTTGTCTTAGCTGGTGTTCAACTGAAAACAGTTGTGAATTCTTGACAGTCCCACTGTGATCCTCTGTTGTGTCTTTTTGTGTGTTTCTCTTTAAGGCAATCCAAAGACACCCTCCTAAGATGAAGGGGGATTCACTGCTGGCATCAGAATAAAGTTCAAAGTTCAAATCCAAAACTTGGCACAACATCTGGTGCGAACCTACCACATTCACACTTCCTTAAAATTAATATTGGTTATCCATGCAGCCTCAAGGAAGTGTTATTTTTAGGGCTTTAAAGACAGCCTTATTTGGTAAGATCTGACAAGTCACATTGTGGTGGTTTGTCAGAATGGTCAACCGCTAGACAACTATCTCATCTCACTATGTGGTCTGTCTTGCAGCAATTTTTCTTAGCTTTTTGTTTCTTCTGTGCCAAAACCCCAGTGTTATATTCTCTTTTACTGGGAGAGGAACCAAACCAGCCTGAAATTCAAGTCTTTGTTTAGCAGCAAATTAAAGGATTAATGAATATGAATTTAGCAGCACGCGGCGTTGTGGTTAGCGCTGTTGCCCCACTACAAGAAAGTTGTGTGTTTGTTTCCTGGGGCCTTTCTGTGTGGTGTTTGTATGTTCTCCCACCGTCCAAAGACATGAATGTTTGGGTTAATTGGTGATGTTAAATGGTTTGAGTGTGAGTGGTTGTTGGTCCCTGTCTGTCTCTGTGTGTTGGGCCTGCGATGGACTGGCGACCTGTCCAGGGTTCACCCCGCCCTCAGGTCACATTAGGCTTTTTTATTTTTACCCATTTATAGATCAGCCAAGGGTTAGAGGGTGGACACTACCAGGCACTACCAAGATGGTAACGGTGGAACAGCCTACTCTGAGCTTTGGAAATCTGTGAGTTACACCACGGAATCTACACCTGTCTATATGCCTGTCCCTGATCATCTCTTAAGTCTTTCTGTTTATACAGCAATCATTCATCTCTTGCCACTTCCAAATCTTCTCATAGTATTTTCAATTTGAATATGTGGAACTGAGGAGGGCTGAGAACTGGCTCTGACCTGCTCTGTACTCTATCCTGATTGGGCGGTACAGTCTGCCAATCATAGGGCAGCCATCCACTCTAACACATCCCCCTGCATTATGGTCTACTTTCCTGTAAATGGAACCATCATTTAGAAAAATGACAATCATGTTGTACTGAAGACTTAAAACTAGACACTGAAAGCATCAACTCGTTAAGAAAACATTTACTGAGCTGATAAATCAAGTGAGAAGTAGGGACATTTTCCCATCGACTTCAATACATTTTGATCAATGGAGCTGTCCCCTGATGTTCATCAGACAAAATTCAAGTTTAAAACTTCACTTTACAACTTGCATGTGCTTTGATACAGAGTTTGATAATGGATGAATGTATATAGCAGCAATTACATTTCAGCATTTTATTGAAACTAATCATTCACCAGGATTATTGGCTCGGCTGAAATCTCCGCAAACAGCCTCTGCGTTATATTCCTCGGTAGTCTTTGACAGTCTTAACACCTTTGCAACTGACACACCGCATCTGAGGAACACTGATAAAGATAAATAACTTCTATTCGGGAAAATTTCCTGTGTCATTAAACATGCAAAACCTATTAGTCTGGAAGATGTTCAGGCAAGAAACCCCCACAAGAGATCATCCAAATCAGATCCACTGCTGTAATCACAAAAAAAGAAGGATAGCGCCTCGCCAGCCCGGTGGCATCAAAGCAGATAAAGGGAACTTAACATGGCTCTTTGTGCATGGATAAACAGAATGATGGTTCACTCTGTGTACAGATAAAAGTGGCTCTCAACTGCTGCCCTTTATTTTGACTTTCATTTTTCATTCAATTGCCGTCACGAGTCGGTTCACTTAATGCCCATAACCTTTGCCGCTAGCATGGCTTTGGACATTGTCTGATTCTGCATTAAAATACCATAAAACCTCTTATACAATATTTTAACAATAGAGGCTTCAAAAGAGGCAATCATAGGTGGTTTTGTCTGCTCCTGTGATGGCTAATTGGTGCCTTTGTGACTCACAGAAGGCACACAATGTGACCCCTGAGAAAAGTCATTGTTCATTTTTGGAAGAGATTAACATTTGGTAGAGGGCGGTAAAGAGAATTTCCCCCTCAGACTACTGATTTCTTTTAACAAACCTGATTTATCCATTTATACTATCACAGTTTCCCTTCCAGAATAACCAAAATCATTTGGTCTACACCTGCTCCTGGACCATTCGACAATGTAGACCATCTTTTTTTCCCCCCATTTTTGAGTGCATTTGATGGTGGTAATGAAAAACTTCCATGGACTCTGGCTGTATGTACAGAGCAAGAGGGTTTTGATTCAGATAAGAGTGCCTGCGGAGGGGGACGTGCAGTGGCATACCTTTTGTTGTGAGTACGTATTGACATTTCACACTCCAGTAAATGAGCAGGTCCTGGCCCTTGGCCCTCCATGTGGGTGCAGCACCACAGAGCAAATTAAAGGCAGCTCAGGGGGAAAGACAGAAAATATACAAAACCTCACAGATGGGCTGTTTTTTTTTTCCCCAGCATGTCAACAACAGAGTTTGCATGCTACATTGAAACAGTCATGTCGCTTCTGATGAGCTATTTGCGTCCAACAGTATCAAGCAACTTTTCGTTTCACAGTGCACAAAAAACAAAGCAGGTTGTAACCTTGATCGCTGTTCAAACACACGCACACACAGTTTTATCCCCCATCAGTGTGTAGGACTGACTGAGCATCTCATTTGGACCGCCTTTGTGGGAAACGGGTTCCTTTCAGATAGGCATTCCAGGAAGTGCATAGATTTTTCTTTGCACTGACATTCCTTCAGAGCTCATGTTATATCCTTTTTCCCCAGACAAAGGTAAACCCAATAAGCTTTCACCTTTCTGTTTGAGTTATTATTATCCATACATATATTGTTTATTTTCCAAGTTGTTTTTCATTTTAGGTAAGGCTTTACTCACTCCAAAATATTAACTTTTTTTTTTTTTTTTGCATTTTATTATTTTATTCATGTTATTATGTTTTCATTATTCTCTTATTTGACTTGGTATTGTGGCTTTAATTTCTGGTTTTACTCACTTCAATGGATTGCCAGTGCTTTAGTTTTTTTTATTACTGTTTTATCACTCTACATCTTTTCTGTCTAGTCTGCAATGATTCCCAAGTGAATATTTTAAGGCTCTCACCAGCGTTCCCTCAGATTTTATTAAAGTTTTCTAATTTCTTATTTATCATTTATTGTTCTGTGAATCCCTTTGTGTTACATTTGTTGGATGAAAAGCTCTAAACAAACAATTCTGATTACTTTTCCCATCATACACCATATTTCTGTGCATATAATATTAACACCATGGCAACTCTGATCTGCGGCATGTTCCTGTGAACATTCCTATTGGGAACTCATTATTCTAGCACACGAACGCACCATAAAATGACTTCTATATAGGATGCAAATAATGATGAATAAGGACATAAAATGTGGAAAACATAATATGAAAGGGAAATATAAGAAATAGCATAGCTAAAATATTTTGTATTCTTTAATCAAAATTGGCACAGAATCTTTTGTTATATTAAAGCTCTTTTTATTACTATAATTTATACAATATATATATTTTTTTTAATTTAACTCTTTTTATCGCTTCATTTATTTCCTCATCCTTTTACACATTTATTCTTTTTTATGGCACTCCATTATGACAGCATACTGCACTTGTCACTTGGTGAGACCCAAATACAATTAGAAATTCACAAACTGACAGTATAACATCTGTCATGGTACAGCTTCACCTACATCTAGTGAGGATAAAATGTTAAAGCTGTTGCTAATAGCCCCAAAACCCCCCCAAACAAACAAACATATTGGAACCGCATGTGTTTTAGTTTGCCATTCCCCTGTGAATGGCGAACTGAAAGTAAAGTTTCTCTTTTTACGCACACTTCTAATTCTTTGGTTTCAATCTCTGAGGTCAAAGTCCAATGAGATTATTTCTGCCCCCGGAGCCACACAAATATGTGTCCAACAAATGTTGTGCAACTAAAAACCCCATCTTCTTAGGCGCACTCAAACTGAAAACTGTTGTGGCTCTTGGCAACTGGGGTGATTAATGGGATCTATGGACAAACGCATCATGTTAAACTGCTACTGACAGGGCCTTTATACAGCCAAAACATTTGAGGGTGCACCAACCTCTGCAGTTTTAATCATTAAAAAATAGAGACCAATAAAAACTTACACAGCATGAAAGGGACTTTCCACTGCAGACACCTAAAACACTAGGATATGGGCACTTGAGTTCAGTTTGATAATCATAACACTCCTGCCTGTCAGGTTTCTTTCATCAATATGGCCGAGTCCCGTCACTTTTAATGTTCATGACTGAAACATTTGGACAAAGCCCCCAGATTTTGGTGTTTTTGTGTGTGGATCGGAGGCAGCCTGAGGTGCTAATGGACCCGTGTCTCATCCCTGATAGACACTCTGGGCTGCTGATGTTGTTTCAAGAGGAGGAAAGTTTGTAGACTTTGACAGCACTTTAGCTATCTTGACAGGCAGCACCTCTGTCCCTGGGAAGACGGCGTTCATGCATTTAGGTAGGATGGCTCTGACTGATGCAGTGCCTGCCCAGGTCTGTATTGTCTCACTTTGTTAAATTAGCTGTCAGTCAGTCGACGTGTCTCCCTGTGTCCTGCAGTGGCGTAGTGCCAGCAATGTATTGAAGAGCTGTTGGGCGGGTCCTCAAAATGCTGCATTTTTCACTTTCCGTTAAATTCCTTGAATGAGAAAAGGTATAAAGACCCTTTCATGGGCATCTGTTGTGACATTGCCTAGAAAGTTAAGGGATCACTCTGGCAGTAACAACCTGGCCGTTGATCAGACACCGATTTATACAGATTAAACTCTGCTTTATTTGGAGATAAAACTAAAAGTGACTACACCTGGAATTCTGCCAGTGATCCCTCCAAAACCTCCTGACATAGATTTTGACCCTCACTTAACTATGTTGCATGCGTCTTTTCTGCGACCTGAGCTGGGGGCTCGTTTTTCTTACAGTGCAACAGTCTTGACACGTTGCAGGGTTTATAATTATTTGAGTTAGAAGCAAAGGGCAAAGTGATGGGTTCTTGTTATGAGTCACAGGATTCACAAAGGGAGGAGTTCGCGGTTGATAGACTGACTTTGACTATGCTGGAAAGCATGTGAGCCAAAGCTTTCTAGCTTCCAGGATTGTATCTGCATTGGTTCCCCTGGTCCCACAGGCTTGTCCATGGACATTGCCAAGCATTGTGTGGGCTACTTAAATAATATGAACCTGCACTCAACAAGACTGAAGAGCAACAGGTTTTATACTTAAACACGCTGGCTATCATTAAAACCTGTGAGTTTATGTGAATACTCATCCTGCTTGAAAAACCATTATTTCGAAACTCAAGACGGTTCCATTATTTCAAAATTCGTCTCAGGCCATAAAAAGAACAAAGATATCAAATGCACAACCGATGCGAAATGCTGTTTTCCTGGGGTCAGGGATCAGAAAACAGCCTTTAGCTTTACTCTTGGTGGTCCAGAAAACTTTTAAAAACTTGCGGCATAGATTTGCTTTGGTATAATTCTTCCAGTGCAAGCTGTGCAATAACCAACACCACCTTCTGTTGACATTGTAGACAAAGACAAGAAAAATATGACACTGTTAAGGATCCCTGTTCTGTACAGTGAGATGTATGTTTGAATAAGAGATTTAAAGGAGCTACTTGTAAGTTTTGCTAATGCTACATAGCTGTTGCTATGATTACCAGGTGTTTACTCACCACTTGTAAGAGTGCATTGAAAAGACAAAAGTTTCAAGGCAGCCTGAACGCTTCACTAACTTCATATTGTAAAGGGCCAGTTCAAAGTGAGAGAGACATCGCAGTTTGATTCTTCGACTTTTAAAGTTACATTAAGTAAAGAGCTGTCAATGTTAGCAAATTTAACTCACTCTCCATGCGGCAAAGTCATATTTATGAATCAACAAATACAAGTCCACCATCAGACACACACATAAACACACACAGATTCACATACTGCTTCTTAGTAAAAGACTTTTGCCACCTTTCGAGAATATTGATGGAATTCTTATAATGGACATTAGCTGTAAGAGTCAAATTTTTCTACAGTACAGTTAAACTACCTAATTAACATAAAGAGGAAGAGAATCATGTATAGAACATGATCAAAGAACAAAAAAGGAGCTTTCAATCAAAAAGAGGTACAAGGCACAAACCAAAAGCAATAGTGTCTCGTCCAGTAATTACTCCGTTATAGCAGTTAATCTAAAACGTCATTAAACCCCGGAGATATGTTGCAATCATTTTGTGCTATAGCATAATAAAAATCTTTCTTATTGCTCTTTTAAGTATTAGAAGTCGTGATTGAAGCAATTTTGAACTGAGCGACTGAGTGATTGTCTCATATTGTTGGTTCAAGTGACCAAGCAATCAAGTCCACAGTAGCAGTTATAATTTTAGCACTGCAAGTGCTCCGAAATTGCTGTGTTTTAGCCTGCTCGTGTCTTTTGCATAAGGTTGTGCAGGTTTATAAGACGAGAACCATCCGAGGCAAATACATCCATGCAAGAAATCAGAGAACACAGTGTCATAGGCAAGGCGGAGGTGCCTGGAGATAAGCAATAGTTAATGATATTTCTGCAGGAATGGATGTTTTATTGAAGTGGACGTAGCAGAAATCCATCTGGCTGCAGAAACCTGCACATAAATTCAGCATTTCTCCTTCAGTCTATGTGGAGTAACAAGACAAGGCCCACTGCTGATTTACTCTTAGGAAAATAATAGGCTTAAGTGACTTTGCAGATAATCCCTTGCTGCCCTCAGCAAGGGTTCTCTCTATCAAGTGTCCAGCCTTCAGAGTGATCATGACATACAGTTATTCTTCAACTTTGGACATTTTCTTGATCCGGAGAGCTCCTGAACACTCCATATACACCCAGAAAAGAGAAAAATTGGTGTGCTAGTCAGAGGGGAGAGAGGCAACTGGTTATAACCACTCCCTGCTCCTCTCATTGCACTGCACAAGCCAACCATAGCTCACCAGTGACATCTCAGAGCAATATCTGTTTGGGGATGTGAAAATCCCTCATATGTAATTGTAAAACATCCAACAACAAGCCTGCTGCAGTTTTGCTTTTGTCATTGGCGGTGATAATATAAAAATAAGATCAGGCTAAGAAGATTAGCAGACCTCCCTCCCTTGATTAATTTCCTGGAACATATTAATTAATATGGCTTTACTAATAAACTTTTTTTTTTCTTCGGCCAACTTGCCAAACAGGGCACTGCACAATCAATCAAAGCAATGCATTACAGCAACACAGGTTGGCAGTCATTCATTAGTCCCACTAATCACTGGGAGTAATGCTGCTATGGAGACCCTCCATTATGAGAATATAAATCTCCTACATTAATGTGGCAGGACAAAATGGCTTATTGCCTGACTGAAAGGTCAGCTCAGAGTCAAGGTCTTGTCCACTATACCTTATGAGTACAATTAAATCTGAACATTAGCATCATGTCAAATATATTGGAGGGTGGCAGCAGGTGACCGCATCTCAGATTTGGAGCTGGAAAGACCAAGATCACTTAATTTTTTGCTATGAAGAAGCTGTCTGAAAGTCAAAGGAAAAACGCAAATGGTTTATTGCCGGCTGTATTTAATTTTCTTTAAACTCCAGAGGCATCACCAGGGGAGTCCAACTCCAGATTTGGCTGGATTTCAGTAGAGACTTCTGCTGTGGAATGCGTCTCAGGATTGCTGGCGATGATGATGCACAGCATTGGCTGTGTGTAGTTGGACAGCTCAAAAGACTAATATATTTGCATTGCCTTACTGGGGTAAGGGGCAGACTGGATGCTAATCAACTCAGAGAAGTGTCTGGATGCTGGTATGCAGGTTTAATATTACTGTAATATGATTGTAAAGAATTTACTATTGAATTCAATTTATTGAAAGGAAAAATAACAGTCTGGAACTTTTCTGGAACTTTTCCAAGAGTTTTTTCACACATGCAGCACACAACTTTCGTCTTGCAGTCCTTCTCCCAGGGGCAGAAATTGCATCTTTTTCTCTTGCCTGACCCAGCTGCTGCCTCAGGTGGCTCAGGACAAGATTCAGCTCCCTGAGCAGCTCTCACAATAGCTGCAGAGGCTTCTGTGCGGGGGAGGCGCTCCCTTCTTGCGATGCATGGGGTGACCGTAGCCTTTCCCAACTGCTCCAGGAAGATCCTCCTCCTGTTCTTCCTTTCAGACATCCAGGTTGGGTGGATTGTCTGCCATATCACAAAGCCATTGTATGTTGACATCAAGGATGTTGTGGAAGACGACCAGGGGCCAGCGTGCAGTCATCCTTCAGCAGCTGTGCATTCCAATAACCTTGTCAAGGTTGTCCACGCCCCCTTTAGTGTGGTTGTAGTCCAGGATGGTGGCTGCCTTCCTGTCTTCACGATCAGTGATTTCAGCTGCCTTGTGCAGTGTACTCAGCACGACCACGTTCTTGTTCTTTTTTGGGAGGTAAGAAGCAAGAGTGGTGGTGGGGGTGAAGGCAAACTTTGTCAAGAAGATCACTCTCCCTCTTGTTGCGAGGAGTGCAGGGGGGAGTTCAGGCTTGTTTTTCCGAACAGTGCCAACCATGGTCATTTTCCTTTTCAGGAGCTGCTGGCCGAGTTCATTGGAGGTGAAAAAGTTGTCACATGTGACGTTGCCCCCTCAGTCCAATCGTCAAATCAAGTACAACACACATCCCCTGATCGTCTCTGGTGCAGCTTCCCGGTGTAGACTTGCATATTCCATGCATAACTGGATTTTGCATCACAGGCCACCCATATTTTGTTGCCATATTTTGCTGGCTTGCTTGGCATATACTGCCGGAAAGGACAGCAACCTGATAAAAAAAAAAAAAAAAAAAAAGACAAAGGTTACAATCAGTAATGAGTGTGAGTGTCACAGAAAAAAATCCAATGAATCAACAAAGTAAAAATATAAATTTCAGGAAAGTAACATTACCAAAATAAAAATTTACCTTTGAATGGAACCAACTGCTCATCTACTGTGACTTCAGGTCCAGGGTTGTAAAGGTAGGTGGCAGATGCTCAACCCACTTGTCCCAGATATCTGTGATGGCTGCCAGTCACACACCTTGCTGGTCTTGACTCACGGTTGTCAAATCTTAGCATTCTTGAAAAAGTGTGGAAGACTTTCAGCGTCATTGTGGCACGAAAAATTGCCTTTCCACTCTCTGCCTCCCAAAGACTAGATGTAGCCTCATGAGACCTATCGACACCTGCTAAGATCAAAAGCCCTATGTAGCCACGCAGTCTGATCCATATTTTTCCAGTTGTCTGCATTTTTATGGGAACTCTCCAAATTTGTTAATTCCAGTATGATCTTTTCAATGGCTGGTGTGATGAACAGGAGGAAAGTGGCGGAGATGTCCTTGGCATGGGCAGCTGAATATCTTGTTGGCCCTGGGGTCATCCTAATGATGTTTTGTGCTGCAGCTCTTCCTGTGGTGCCGTCCGTGTTTGATGAGGACCATGTTATTTTGCTGTTCTTCATTTCTTCTTCATCTGAAGAGGCTTCACGGTCTGTGTTGTATTCCTCCTCATCTTCTTCTTCAGATACCTCTTCTTCCACACCATAGCATTCTTGCTCATCATGAACCTCTGAAAAAATCTGGTCCAGGACCTGCTGGACAGTGAAATGTAGGGTTAGCTGGGAAGCAGAAACAAGTTTAGCTGACTTGCAGGCAGAAGCTTAAAAAAATGGGGTGCAAGGAGGTGGGTAGCCTAAGACATGTAGTGAGTGGACAGAAGGGTATGGTACCTTGGGAAAATGAGCTATGATGCAGGACTGAAGTGGAAAGCTGCTCCCTCTGCATATGAAGGGTTCCACCTCCAGAATGAAGGAAGCATCTCAAGGACATACTGTGTTGCTGCATTACATTGGCACATGAAAAGCCATATGTGGACATGCAGGAGAAGAGACGATCTGGCAGCTGATGGTCAAGGTTTGGGGGGGACATGGTCATTTTGGCAAAAGCATGTTGATGAATCCGGTAAGTGTCTTGAAACTGGGAAAGAGGCGAGACCAGACTGACGAGATCCATGTGATTCAGAGTTCATCTGAACAATGCAGGGTGGTTTGGGATCACAACCAAGAAGTGAGAACAGTTACAGATCCTGGAATAGCCGATGAAGGGGAAATGAAGAAGGACACTCTCAAACTTGAGCAAGAAAAAAAAAAAAAAGATATATATATATATACATATATCAGTATCCACAATGAGACATACAACATCCAAGGGAGACAAAGTGGGGACAAACACTCAACAAAAAGAAAACAGAGGCACAAGTGACACAAAGAGAAATACAGTGATAGTGCAGATCCTAAACACATGCTTTGTTAATTGTCCTGCACTGAAATCAGCGCACTTAGTTATATTCCTCTTGTATTGAATTACTGAGTGAGTTGAATGTCTCTTGTCTATTAAAACAATATTTTGGGATGATTTTCTTTTTTACAATTTCTTCATCTGCACAATAAACACTGGAAGCTTAGGGCATGTTTGCGCTCTATAATACAGGACTTGCTCTAAAACCCCTAAAAAGCACTTGTGTTCTGATTAAAATCTAAATTATTTCCAGAGGGAATACACACTAAAATGATACAACATATGAGATATATTTTCAACTCACGCATTTTTCAAAAAAAGGGTTAACTGTTTTTTATGCATTTGTAGAAACTGTCTCTCTGAGTGGGTGTTTCCCAGGAGATCAGCTGAGTGACAACTGAGAGTTGCAGAACAGACATGCTGCCAACTTCCATAGTTCGCAACTGACTGGAGACTGTCAAGCATTTACAGAAGCATTTTTCCCCTTTTCAGCAAGTGCTGCCCATCTAACATTGACGAAGGGGGTTTTCATTCAAGACATCCAAATTCGCAATTTAATTTAGCTGTCAAGGCTGTCACACTTTTGCTTGTCAAGATATGGTGATGGCAAAAGACCAAACTGTCAAGACTCAAAGCAATGGTTTGTCCTATGACCAAGCAATCATGCACGTGTGGGAAAACCAAGGAGGTTCAGTCCTTGGAGTAAGACAAATAAAATATAAATCTCCTTTTTGTGCTCACTGTGATTAAGTGTAAGATATAACACAGCATTTTGGAATACATAAAGATCAACCTGTAAAGCAGGCAGATTGCTACAGATTGAACTAAATGTTCCATTTCCACAAGTCTGTTAATGGGGCTATTTAAGTGGTCACAGCGCTACTTCTTCATGGCTGACTGGAGGACACAGGAAGTCAAAGAGAAAAAGAAAAAGTTGTCTAAAAAGAAACATTTGCAGGTCTGCCTCGCAGTCACTCTCCGACACCCCTCAGTCTTCTTCTTGGTTTTACCAGCCAGTGGCAGCCAGCGTAAAGCATTACTGTATAGGAGTGTGGACCAGCGTTAACTAACTTCCTCCCGACAAAAAAAATCTCGTGATATAAATAATTAAATAATATCTGAATAAACTTAAATATATTAATTTAAATAAACTTAAATTCATTCTGGGATCAATTCTTTCCATCAACCCTGTTTCTTTTACATAGTGAAATAAACCCCTTGACTCTGAGAACACAAGCTTCCTTATTAGTTTTTGATATTTCAAGATCATCGTTGTACTGTTGAAAGTAAATTATGACATGTTCTGCTGACTCTCCTTCTCTACAGAAGTCAAATAATCCTGAAAGATGTTTATTTTCTAGATACATCCAATGTGGTATGTCCCATCACAGACAAACAGAGACACTCATTCGCCACCATCAGATAGAGATGCACGTGCTAATCCACCTTCAGAAAACAGAGACATTCAAACACTCCCAGCCTGTCTAGGAAGAGACAGTGGTCTGTTATCCAGGAACTGTGCCAGGTCTACATCCACTAGACCACTCACAGCAGGTGGTATTCCCTATGGTGGAGTTAGCCTGTCTTTCAGTTCAGGAGATCAGGTACTGAGGGTTAATAATTTTACAGCTCTGCGTCCACGCGGCGTTTAAGCTACAAAGTGGACAAATCTCTTATGTTGGGTCTGACATGTCTTACAGTAACCTTTGTAAACAACTGGATGAAGGGATGCAGGAAGGTTTCGCTGAGTCAGAGGTATGTGCATTTGCACTGTGATTAAGGTAATAAAACCTGGTCTGTTTAGAGAGATGTTAAACAAGTGGCTAACTGTTGATGAGCTCAAGCAGTTTCTCCGCGCACACATCAGAGACAAAAGCAGTAGTGGGCTTTTTCAAGAGCAAAGTAATGCAGCAAGGCAGCAAGATAAAGAGAGGCCACAGCAGTGAACAAAATAATGGGTTTAAAGCAGTGTTTTTTGTTTGAGTCACAACAGCCTGATTCAGAGTTTAGCTATGACAAAGAGCTTGTTCCAGCCACCTTTCTCCACACGCTTTACCAAGGGTTAAATGAAAAAGAGCAACCATGTTCGACAAGATCTTGAACCTCTTCTCACAGACTTTCAGGTTAGTGATGACTTTCTTTTAGATCAAATCACCAAGTCTGCTTGTGAGGAGACAGAAAGACTAAAACACCTTGTCCCAGTAGCTAAAAAACCGACCAGTGACAGTAAGCCTTGCTCAGCTTGACAGTAGTGACTCAGCTCGTTAAGTTGACCCTGAACTGCAGGCTAATTGTGCTGCTACTAGAGAATTGACTGCGCAAGTGTCTCCCCTAACCAAACACTTAGTCCAAAAGGTGAAACCTACTGACATTGCAACCTCTGGGGACCCCTGCTCAGCTGCAGCCTGTCCTCAGCCACCAACACCTGAAGCCTGAGTGAGGCAAATGCAGAAACTGTATCCAGCAGAGCAAGGTGTGCTGCCCTCACTACTTTCTATGTGGCCAAGCTGGACATCACGCCATCTGCTGTCTTCAAAGAATGATGTCAGGAAACGGGTTGAGGTCACTGGAGAGCAGCTAGTGACCGTGGCAGCTAAGGAGGCCTCAGCACAAGCCAGCTCTGTAACGCCAAACACACAATGCCAGCCACTGACGAGGAAGCACCTAACACAGCTCACAGGAACGCGATGTATGGTCTCATGTGCTGTCAGTGAAGTCCCTCTCTAAATGTTGCTCGACTCAGGGGCTCAAGTGATGGTGGGGAGAATGTAGATGGAAGAAGCACTCCCAAATGTCCAAACACAACCACTTGATACCTTCCCTTTTTGATGAACCTCTGGTGATTGCTGCAGCTGATGGCACAGATGTCCCTTTTGATGGATGGCCAGACGTTGAGCTCCAGTGCCTGTAGCAAGAACTTTGGACATGTCCCCATGCAAGTGCCAAAGTTAATCAGCCAGAACTGTCTTAGTTTTATTCTCCGGGGCAATCATTTCATAGTTATATAGTTAGATAATTAAAGAACAGAGAGAGGGGGCTGATATTTTTGCACTACTCAAAAAAGAAGTTTCAGTGACAATGCAGTGGAAGCCCTAGTTTCTGCTCTTTATGTTTTGACCCCAGATGAGATAGTCCCACAGTGCAGTGCGAGGACAGGGAAGAGAGGTCTAACTATTCCCCCTGAGTCAGGGAATGGCCAGGGGGTGGGGCTAGGCTTTTTCAACTCACCTTAGTGAGTAACTGTCCTGAGGGTTTTGGACTTGTTTCCAGCCTTAATAGATGTTCCAAGTGTATCTTCCTTCAGTGTCCTTCACACTGACACCTCGAACAAAGGTCTGGGGGCTGTGCTCTATCAGCAATAGGGAAACAAACTCTGTGTTATTGCTTATGGTTGCAAGACATTCACACCTGCCGAGAAAAACTACCATCTCCGTTCTGGCAAGCTTGAGTTCCTGGCATTGAAGTGGGCAATCTGCGATAAATTTGCAGATTACTTCTATTATACCCCCACCTTCACCGAATACACAGATGACAGTCCCCTCACCTATGAGGGGAATCATGGCCAGGTTGAATGAAATTTCCATTTCACCATCAGATATCGGCCAGGCATGTCAAATTCAGACGCTGACACTCCATCACGACACCCATCGAGCATAGCTTATAGTTAATTAGATTCTGATAATTATGAGTTCTTTTTAATATCCTGAAAGCTTCATTTAAAATTTTTTTACCACTTGACCACATTCATCTGTCCACCAAGGAATTGCGTATCTCTTCATTCTTCCTTTACTTTTTGAAATTGACTGACTAGCAACTTCTACCAGAGTCACTCTAGCCATCTTATCAATATCGAATTTAATCAGTAATTTCCACCCATCCAACCATCTTCTGCTGCTGGAGCACCGTCCAAAAACATGAATGTATAGGTTAACTGGAGACTCTAAACTGACTGTAGGTGTGAATGCGGACATGAGTGGTTGTTTGTCTCTGTCTGTCCTTGTGTGTTGGCCCTGCAATGGACTGGCAAACTGTCCAGGGTGTACCCTTCCCCTCGCCCAATGTGTGTTGGGATTGGCTCCAGCAGCCCCGTGACCTGGATATGGATAAAGTGGATGAAGTTCAATCCTGTTTTGACCTGGAAACTGGGAAAGAAAACATGAAGATGAGACACTCCAAACTCTCACACACAGAACTCTGCTTTTGAGATGAGTATGAATAAAGTATCCAAAGTTGACTTAACAGTGATGGAGTGTTTTCTTTCCTAATGTTAAATGTAACTGCAGTTGGTGTTTAAAAAGTTGTGATGATTGGTTTTTTGTGGTGTGCTGCACACAATCAGTGAAGGGTTGTCTGTACGATCACGTATAGTGGAGTATAAGTTATAGATCTTTGTATTCTTTTATTCTTTTTAGACCCTGGCTCAATTCTCTGTCAGCCAAGATTCTTGCTCCTTTGCTTTTGAAATCCCACATTCTCAATTTTGCCTCTGATCGATCCAAGCGCTGGTAGTTTGGGGGATTTTTGGATGGTTCAAAGGTTATATTTTAGTAACTAAGTGGTCCTTGGTCTGCAAAGCTTGAGAAACGCTGGTTCTTTAATTTGCGTTTCAGCTATAGTTAATAGCACCACACAACTAAAACAAACCACTCAGCTCTATTCAGCTCTTAGTAGCACTGTTATAGGAAAAAGTGTTCGACAGACCCAGGGCTTTTTTTCTTTGCCGGCAAGTTAAATTTTGAAATTCAAAATAGTTTGTTTTGTTTACTTCACTTAATTGACATCAAATACCGGGCACATTTTAACAAATGCATCCAGCAAATGTGACCAGTTTATAATAGGAAATCTAACCCTTCAGTGGGGACACGTATTGCTAAATCTAAGATTATATGTTAAACTGAGGGAAAAAAGGAGACAGAGAAAATAAAATAGGATAGGAGCTATTTTAAAACATCATGATAACTGTTACATTGTAGCGGTACAGTCAGTGTTAGAGGCCCCAAGGAAGCAAATCAAATAATGCTGTGGAAATCCTCAGCTCTTGGGTCCCACGGAAACCCCTGATCTGCACTGCGGTCATTTTTTTTTTTTTTTTCTATCTAGCTGCTATTTACAAGGCATGAGAATAAGAAGCAGTTATTTGACCTAAGTGGCTTATCATTCTATTTCAGTGAACACCTCAAGCTTAATGTGCATCACCAGATTCAATAAAAAACAAAAAAACAAAACAAAACAGCAAATAAAGTTTATTTGTTGCTGAGCACTTGTTGTGACAGTCTCCCATGTATCTTTGTAACTTTGCCAAGGTTGTGCTGTATCTCCTTTAGAATGACGAATAGCTGGGCCACTCGTGCCTTCACCTTTGTGGTGGTGAGACCAGCTTTTTCACTCTGAGCCAACAGGGACTTTAAATGATGATGATACAGAAGAAGGGGAAAGTATTGGGTGTACCTACCAGACACATTGCCCTGTTTCTTTAGGTAATGATTCCCGAAAAAGGAACTTGCAATGTCAGAGCAGTGTAGTGACGAGGAAAATAAAAGATGCATGCCTCTGTCTGGTGGTCTTACAGCACTCACCTAGGAATATAAAATAGTAAATTATTGAAAACACAATTGCACAACGTGACCAGGCAAACAAACATCAGATAATCATTGCTGCTCTGAGGATGCCAGAGTCAACAAGACTCATATCATTTATTGCTGGCGTGAGGTTCAGCAGAACAGAACTGAAATGAGAGTTTGGCCGATTGTCAGGGGTAAATTGCACTGCCTCATAATTGCTAGTGGTATGAGCTTTAATGTTTTTTAACCAGGTTGTTTTTTTTTAATCATTAAACCACAAATAAATCATGAGGGGCATAATTGAATCTCTCAGACTTTGTCATTACGATTATTGGTGATGTGTGATAATCAACCTGCAGCCCCACAGCGGTTGTTATTGTGAGTTTATAGGAAAATTGGAAAAATTGCTCTTCACAGAATGGAGTGGTTATTTTTAGTCATCAGGGTGTGAGAAATTTGATGAGGGAGAATAACCACTGCTTCACACCAGGGCAGTCATAGTGTGGGAAATAGCTCCAGGCCCGAGCATGGAGAGACTCTCAAAAAGCTAGTTTTTTTGTGTTTAGTCCTATCTTGCATTGGAGACTAAAATAGTTTGCGTCCATCTGTGCTGAGATTGATGGCTTCAAATTTCAGGCAATAATGTTCCCAATATGTCATCAAAATAGTGCTGTGGCTGATATCCACTGTGTTCTCTGTTGGTTCCAGTACATTCATGATCAAAGGGGTAGTCAGTCTGTCGCAAATTGCACTTCCTGATTACTAAATGCATTTTCCCAACACATGCTAGGAGCCCAACTCCGACGCGGACCCTATAGTAGCAATGCACAAAGATTTTCCTGATGCCACCTGCAATGTGATACACATGAACAAATATGCAGCTTGACGTGAATTATCATGTTGTATGTTGTATCAAACTTAAAACTACAGACCAACACACTTACTTAGATAATAAACCAGAAATAGGGACATTTTCCAATAGACTTCAATATAATCTGACTTCTTTTTACAACCACTGGAGTTGCCCCATGATGATCGGAGAGGAAAAACGTTTTCTATACATCCATGTTTCGAACATGGATGTATAGGATTTATAGGATGTATTTTCTTTATACATCCATGTTTCGAACATGGATGTATAGGATTTATAGGATGTATTTTCATTATACATCCATGTTTAGAACATGGATGTATAAAGAAAACTGGATATAGAGTCCGAGGGGGGCTCATTCATTCCTACGGACATTGCTCAGTGGCGCATGATGCCAAAAAAGTTTGTTTTTCAGGTGTCATGTGGGCATAAAAATACCCGGATCTTCTGCATCAATTATATTGAAATTCTGGAAAACTTTATTTGCTGTAGAAAACTGTAGGGAGCTATTTATTTGTTTGTTTATTTGTTTGTTTTCATTTAACCTTATACGACATGCTGCTGAGCCTGGGAGCTCCCTGGACTTTTTGTTTCAATTTTAAAACAAAGAGGTCTACTGTCTAAGATAGAAATAAAAAACAACCTTAAACATGTTGCAAATCTGGTAAGCTGTTTAATAAATATATGCTTAAAGGCATTTAAATGAAGTTAATTGTTGGAGTGTGTATTATTCAAGATTTTGACGCCAGTATTTTCCCTTTTACTGCAAATCAATATTCCAAATATCAGTTATCGGCCTCCTTGACTATGAGTAATTGGTATTGGTATCGACCCTGAAAAAACCTAATCATTCTATCTCTACTTGAAACCTCAGCGGAGGAAATACCGAAGAAAGAATCAGGTACTATCCACAGCTCGTCATAGAAACAAGTAAGGTTAAGTTGAGTTGGTGCCATGCAGTGGAAAAGGCTATAATAGCGTTATGAATGTAGTGCATTAGCTCTCCCTGTACCTGGCCAGTGCTCAGATGTCTCTCTTTTACCAGCTCAGTGTGGGAAAGCCTGCAGGCACCTTGTGGAGGCGCCTTATTTTTTTCTGCGGTGACATTAGCTTACCCCCAACAGATTGTTTGGGTTGTCCCAGGATTTATATTTTGTTTTGGGTTGCAGCGTGTATGTGTTAGAGTGGTGTGCGATCTGTTTTAACAAATTAATCCTAAACAGGGTCCTTTACGCAAAATAGCTTATCTCAGCCTCAGTCTTGAGAAATTGGTCTTTTACCAGCTCAGTGTGGGAAAGCCTGCAGGCACCTTGTGGAGGCGCCTTATTTTTTTCTGCGGTGACATTAGCTTACCCCCAACAGATTGTTTGGGTTGTCCCAGGATTTATATTTTGTTTTGGGTTGCAGCGTGTATGTGTTAGAGTGGTGTGCGATCTGTTTTAACAAATTAATCCTAAACAGGGTCCTTTACGCAAAATAGCTTATCTCAGCCTCAGTCTTGAGAAATTGGTCCAAGGTGAATGCTGATGCCACTCTAGATGCATCACCATCAGACGTGGCTGTGCTGCAGGTTCTGTTGACTTGAAACAGATCTTCGTATCGATTGCTGACACTAAACTGAGGTGTCAACACCGGACACCTGATGGCTGTGTAGCTTCTTAGTGAATTCATTTTCATCCCATTGGCACAACCTGTTATGGCTTATCATCCTCTTTTTGGTGTATTTTTTTCTTAATGAGCTGCCAAACAGTATCTGGCGTATTTACAATATGAAGCCAACATGAAAGTGTGGGATATATATTGTCATATTAAATGCTGTATGATTTAATAAGGGTACATTAGTAAAGCTGTTATTTGTGTTCATAGTCTGAGTTATAACATATAGAAAGGATACCTTTATTGTTATTATTATTTATTATACAAAATATTATACATCTACTCCGTTAGGCCCACATGCTTCCCTGTTAAAATGAAGGAGTGTCCAGAACGTGAGAGGACTCATCTCAAAACAAAAGCCCAGATTAAGCCTCAGGAACAATGGTCTGGAACTAAGCTAAGAGTGTGGAGCGCAAAAGGAACAGCACAAATGAAGGTTGAGAGACACTTTAGGATGTGTCTATCTTCTTTCAAACTGAGAGTGAAACTGTCAAACAGGGTACTGACTGCTTTTGTAGGCCAACAATTTACACTAAGTCATAAAATGTGCTTCAAATGCAGTTCCCAGAAGGTATTAGCAACGCAGACGAGGTATGCATGCTGTGGCATGCTGGATTGAAAGAATTATTGTATTGGGGAAGATGTACTGTATCTGCTCAGCAACTTCTAATAACCCTGCAATACACAGAGGCATTTTTCTCTAGCAGGCCAAAAGGACACAGGATGTCTAGTGCTCAAATGTCCATGAATTTTTTTTTGTATTTGCAATGGGAAGCGTTGCCCTTCACTTTCTATCGCTGAGACACTGCCAGAGAAAAACAGGTTTTCTCGGACAACTTATATAAGCTTTAAAGATTATGAATGACATTTTGGAAGACAGCATTATCACTGCTCCTAGCCGCCACACCTAATGTATCTTTTGAGTTACCAGACCTGTCTATCAGAGGCGGCGTGTGATTCTCTAAATATATATGGCAGTAAAAACAAACAAAACAACAACAACAAAAAAAAACAAAAAAAAAAAAACAACGACAAAGCAAACGTATGCAATACAGGGCTGCGTCCTGCATACAGACCCTAAACTCCAGTATAAATGCAGAGGAAACTGGAGATATTACTGTGAGGCTGACAGATGCGGATTATATCTTTGTGTTACTATAGTAAATACTTATCTTATGAATTGAGGCAGATGATGACTGATTCTTCCTTTGCTGGAGTGAAGGGTTCAAATTCAGCACCCTGGACAGCATCATTTGGAGCTCTTCTTTCTGGACAAAACGCAGATCTTTTTTTTTTTTTTTTTTTTCCGTCATTATGTGAAGGACAAGGTAATGACCAATATTATGTATGTACATTGTTTCAGTGTATCCATCTACCTAAATCTACAACATTTCCGTAGTTATTTATTCACTATCCGTGCTCATCCTTTTTCTGTTTTAAGTTTTGCTTTTTGGGCTTTCATGTCTTTCATGCCCTTAATACCACAAAAATAAGTGGCAGAGAGAGAAAGGTAGGGTATACAATGCAGGTGCATTAATGCAGCACGTGCGGTAACCACTCGACCATCCACACTGTCCACATTGCTTTACACAGTCCTGGGAGCCAATCCCAGCACAGTTTTGGGTGGGGGTTGGGCACATTCACACTTGTACACAATGTTATTTCCAGTTGCCAATTTATCTAATCTGCAAGCTTCTGGAATATAGGAGGAAGCCAAAGTACGCAAAGTAATATAAGGCTGTTTCTACATTGAGAGTCATATGTGTTTTCACACTGACAGCGGCACAATAAGATTGCGTCTAACTGTAACATTTATTAGACAGAGGGAACAATATTATAAAGGCCATTAAAATTATTTTTTGTTTTTCAGTTTCATGCCTTGTTCTCGAGCCGTTATTATGGGAAAGATACATGGAAACGTGAATGCTGATCAGCTAGAGGACCTTTTCACATTGACAACACAGCAAGAAGGTCAGCTGGTCACACATGTAGCAACGCCTGAGCTGTCTTGCTCTCATTGTCTCTCCCTCTGAAGCTCTTTCACCTCTTTCTTTATGATAGTTCGCCTGTATAAACTGGTCTGTCAGGACCTTCCCTTCCAATCACGGCAAAGATCACTCAGTGTGCAGGTTCCATGGGCCACCCGTGAGTGTTCCTCAGTAGAGCATCATTTCAAGGCATAATTTACCACCATTGTTCCCTCTTCACCACTTCTGTCAGACTGTCAGATGGTCTGGCAGTGTTGGTTTACAACCAGTCAGGCACCAAATAATCAAGTCTCCTCAAGAGTGCCCGGAGCACCCAGTAGAGTCCTGATGGATCAACATTCTGGGGCTCGTCCTTAGATTCATATATATGTGCGCACTTGATGAAATAATACACAACTGTGTGTATTTAATCTTCATATCACATACTTTTCTCTCAATGTAGATACTTCCTGCTGGCACCACATGGATTCTTGGAAGATTTCTGTGCTTTGATCTCAAAGATGAGTAATCTGAATCACTACTTGCTGATCCAGGTCTGAACTTGAGAATTGACCACTTCTGCCATGCTGAGGCCCAGCTGCCACGAGTTTGTCCGATTTGGATAACTTTGTCACATAGCAAACTAATATTCAGTCACCTCTAGCCTCTCTCCACCTGGGGCACCCTTTTGCAGTTTGCCACCATGACAGTTTGGCTTGTCAGCTGATTTACTTTTGGATTGGGGATCATGGTGGTAGCTGAGCAGTTTGACAGCCATCCCCTTGTTTTTGTTTTTGCTCAGACTGTGGTTTTAGAAATAACTATAGATTTGACATCCCATAGGATAGAATTCTGGTATCTGGTCTCTCATAGTAATAATTTTCAGTTGTTAAATAGTGGTTGGCGTGTCATGTCTCGGGGCTGGGACATCTTCTAATTCCTTGAAAATACAAATCCACATGACGGATGTAACATTTGGAAAAGTCAAATTTTTTAGCCTTAATTTAATTCCACACAGATTTTTATTTTATTTTTTTTCGCTACAATTGCTGCCTTACATTTGGGGCAGGCGGCTAGTACATGCCCCAGGTATGAGGCCTAAGCTACTCTCCTCGTGTCTGTTCCTCACATTAAATCAGCTTCTTCTTTTCCTCACAGATTTCATCAGTTTTGAACTTTACTATAGTCCAGACTCAGAGTCTGAATAAATGGAATTGGCTTCTTCTTTTGTTCCTGAAGAGAACAAGAGAGAGAGCCGTGTATCTCTGTAGCCTCCCTTTCAATATAATGAGTTTGTAATGTCTGGCTGAAAGATTATAATGTCAAATCAATGACAACCTCAACAACTTCCCCCGATTATATCCTACTTTTAATACCCTTTAGATTTGTCTTTCTGCGCTAAGCTACTAATTTGTACTTTTGATTGGTTTCTGTTTGTCCCAGTGGCTTTAAATTTGCTTTGTAAGTGTTTTTAATTTGGAAATTTTGGAGTCGTTTTTCCCCTGGGTTATTTACTGCATTACCATCTTCTAGGTGTGGGGTAATTATTTCAACTGAGTTTTAGCTTTCAATTTGAGTTAATTAAATTTGTCATTTAATTTCTGTTTTAGAGACATACCCTTGTCCTTTGGTAAAGTTCAATCCTGTCCTTCTAAAAACTGAAAGATGAGTCTCCTCTACTCATGAGGTGAATCTCTGTGACTCTCAATTACAGACACACAAAAGGAAGAATAGATGTTGTTTCAGTATGGTGCTAACAGTGTTGACGACATCTGCCCCAATATATTTTTCCAAGCAGGTTATTCATCCTGCATTGGCCATTGGAGATAACTTAAACCTTTGCTGCTTCAACCTCTACTGAAGTGGAGCCACATAGCATGAACATGCTAGTGCATGCTATAGCATCCTAGTTAGTCAAAGCACTGAATTAATCAGATACAGTTTAGAAATCATAAAAGGCTTCCAGCAAATCCATGGGTTCAAGAGGGTTTAAATCAAGATAACAGTGTTGAATTCTCTGACCAAATGAACTAAATAAAAACAGCTTTTATGTTCATTAAAATTTCACATTTCTTTCGATTACTGTTATTTTTTAAACATTAGTTTTCACCAATATTAATCTCCCTGTGAATCTTAATTGTTTTTGTATCATCTTTTTTTTCTTGTTTTTTTTTATTTTTTTTTTCACGAAGCCGGCGCTGAGACAGCCACGTAACAACCACATGCACATGACAACAGCAGACTCCAATGTGCACTGCTGAAATATTTTGTCACTAAAGAAAATGTATTTTATTTTATTTTCAAACACACACACAAACCCCCCCAAATGAAATTAAAACATGTTTTGCTGTGAATACTTTGACTTCTTGAAATTTGTTGTGTTGACTCTTGATTATGAACATCAACACATTTCAGAAAAACAGTTAATTTAGTCACAGATGTGAACTCTGCAATGCTCTTTCTGACTATTTGTCAGTACACATAAAACAAAAGCTCCCTTCAAATGACAAGATTTGGCAGATGTTTGTAGGATATATATCATAGCTGGAGAGAAATCTGTTCATCCCGGGACTATAAAACTTTCATGCCACAGCTGTAAACCTTCAGTATTTGGTATCAGCCATTTCTGCTGTACCCTGCCTTTTTTCTCCCTGGATATCTGCAAAGCTGCTTGGCACATCTTGAAAGTGCATGAATAGATGCTAGAGCAATTAAAAACTGCAAGATGAAATCATCCCTTGCTCAAATGCTCTGCTCTATTCCCTTGTCAAGGAAACATGGCCTCTCCACAGTAATCCAGTGTTAATAGGACGGGTTCAACCAGAGTGTCAAGAGCAGCCAAAAGCTGGGGATTTTCTGAGCTGCCTGACAACTAACCCACTTCCAAAACCGCTCCATAAGCATTGGGATAATGAAGCAATATGCCAGCCAGAAAGCACGGTGCTTTAGCACTGTGAGCAAAACAAATAAATACACTTTGTGCTATGTTATAATTAGGGCTCAGGGTTCATGGCAAGTGCTGTTTTTCATGTATGCAAGCATTGGATGAAGGGGTTTACTGTAACACTCCGTGTAAAACAAGTTGTTTCAAATTTGGCCTTGTTGTGTGTGTGCGTGTTTGTTTGGGACCAAGTTTCACGTTTGAAAGCAGTTAATTGGGGACGACTTGTTTGATGTACTGGACAGTGGTCAAAGCAAGTGTTAGGGCGGCTTTGGGTTAGAGCCCAAAAGTGACAAGTTTCCTCTTTCAAAGGAAAATGATTTAATGCCACAAGGGCCACATTATTTGAAGACATCTCAAAAACACCATGATCTGGCATTAAAATATCTGTAAGGAAAATTTTATACACTGCCATTTTAGGAAGATATTTTAAAAGATTGTTCATTGCAACATTTAGTAGTTCCTTCAACTGAAATGACCATATGGAGCATTTCCCTCTGATACCATCCATCGGGTTTGTCTCTGTGTGTTGGCCCTGTGGATGGACTGGTGAACCCCAACCTTGCCCAAAGTGAGCTGGGATTGGCTCCAGCACCCCCGCGACCCGGAAATGGAAAAGCGGTAGAAGATGGAAGGGGGGTCACTCCTGGGTGGCAGGAGATTGATCTTAATATATTGTGACAAAACGATGATGAATGTTTTATAGCAGCTTAGTTGGATTTAGGGCTAGCTCATAATTTTGATTAAAGCAAGCACAACTTTATTATATCAAAATAATAATGAATGCTGTTAAAATTATGGTGATCTAGCAGCTTGATCAAAGGTACCATATTCTGTAAAGTGAGATGATAATTCATTCTTTCATCTTCTACCACTTATCCGTTGCCCTGAAAAGTGAGATATGCATGTGATTATTTAGTTTTATAGGATTACAATTAATGTATCAAAGGTCTCCATTCACAGAGGAAAGCTCACAGTCTGTATAAATACTGAGCCTGAAAACCAGCCGTCATGATTTCTGGAACTTTATCCTGTCATCACAAAGTGGTCAACGCCCTCAGCCATGCGCCATAACACTTTCAAGTTTCGGTTTCTCACCTCTTAAGTGTTCAACTGAAATCTGCTTGACTTTTATATGATCAGTAAGATATCAGTCTGAGGCGATCGGAGTGTCTTCTTGACTGGTTCACTGTGTGGTTATTAAAGCTCCTGAGAGAAGGCCGAGACAGAGAACTCCAGTGAGAAACAGTTTCAAACCGTCTTGCATTGATAGGAAATGTGTCAGTGTCAATGTTATGTCAGTCCATCCATCCACCATGTGGATTTTAACATCATTCAACTTCTTTCATACTCAATTCAGCACCTAGATGAAACACACTTGAACATAAACAAAATGTTCAGGAGCATCATAAGTGATACTTTCTATCCTTCGTAAAAAATATATATTATGATAAGAAGCATGGGTTTTAAAAAAACTGCTAGCACAAGCAATGGTTTTCATCGAAAGTCATTCATGTTTCTTTCTGTTCCCGTTCATTCTCAGTTAGTTTAATTGAATGGATTTTCATTGTGTGTTTTAATGTTGTTTTAATGCGTTCCTTTGGCTAATGCGATGCCCTACACACCGACTCTTTAAATTGCCTCTAAAATTGAAAAGGTGTTTTACAAATAAACTTTCCCTCATTCTGCTGCAATCCATTCCTTCACCATATGGTGCGTCAATGATAAAAAACAGTCGACATGGTGCTGCGTTAAATAAATGAATAGGCCTGTCACAAAAGCAGACCACAGCGGTGACACCTGTGCTGGGTTCATTATGGTATAGCGGGGAATTTCAAAGTGCATTATTGTATTAAGTCTGTGCTTTAAACTGTCATCTATTTCTCAAGTGCATTTGGAGTCACGGTTGGGTTAATTCCACCTGTAAATTGACTTGCTAACACAGCAGGAAGCGTTGATGTTGCAACAATGGTGAGCAAACTGTTTATTACTGCAGCAGCTGACACATCCTAATGTACTGATGATAAAATGACGTTTTTAATCAAACACCTGCTTAAGATTCTGATATCAGTGTTGTTTAATGGGCATAAAATAACCATTCACTGTCAGCACTTGGCAGAGAGCAATCACACTGTCATCATCTCCCTCATCCAAGGTCTTACCAATCACAATAACTCACGACTGTGCGTAGCTGTCCGTTACTCACAACCGCCCCTACAAGACAGCAACAACAGCAACAACAACAACCACACTGCCGGCGACAAGTATTTCAATATTTCAAATATCAAAATAATCCTTAAGGAAATACATGCAAACAACGCTGCTGAGTTCTTTGTAGCACACAGGAAGTAAACTGTAAAGAAGGTGGGTGGTTGGTGTTTCGATGCAAGCAAATATGCAGTTGTTGTCTAATGCTTTGAGCCTTATGGATTTAGGAACATTAGTCAACCAGAGAGCCAGCTTCATCACTTATCTGTGTCCACTGTCAAATAACTTTTGTGCTATTAGCAGGGAGCTGCATTTTCAGTATATGAGTTGTCATGTTGTGTCATGTTACCTGAGCTTGAAGCAATTTCGCATGTGTTTTCTGAAAGTCAAATGAATTACGTGCTCAGGGCCATCATACTGATCACTCTGGGATCGTCTTTGGGAGAGTCAAAATCTTCAAGATAGGTCCTGAGCGTGACATAATCTGGCAGACTGTTCACGGTCTCTGGCTGTACTGGAAGAAAGGATCTAGCATAATACGGATGTTTTTTTTAAAGACTGCCAATTTAAGATCAAGGGAAGTAAAAACTTGTGGAAAGAGGGAAATAGCTCTGAGAAGGAGATTTGCTTCAGCTCCTGTGCACTTCTTATTTTCTGAAGCCTCATCTGTGTTCCCAAGATACAAGCCATAATAAGCTTTACTGTGTCACGGAATAGGTTAGTGTTTGGAAACCATTATGTCTGATAGTGTAGAGTCAGAGACACTTATCCGCCATTCCTGCCATATCCAGGGTCTTACAGATAAGGAGCTAGAATGGAAGAGCGAATTTGTAAGGCATTCTATGTGGTTAAGTTATTGTCAACTACTGGCTAAGTAGGAAAATGGACAAGACTCTTGTATCGTTAATTAGTTAAGAAATCTTGAACTCATTTTCAGTTCACAACACTGAAAACTGTTATGCATTAAAAATGCCAACTCCTTGTATGGATGTATTTAACTTTTTCAGCTTTAGGGGAAAAATTTGTAGTGCCATGTTTTATGGACATACATTTTTAAAAAATGAAGAAAATTTTGAGAAGGGAAGGATGTTGTTGCCACGGCTCATGAACCCATAAAAACGTGCTACTCTTTCTGTTTTACAGGAACAAACTTGTCCATTTAAGAAGCAGCATCGAGCAGGCCTCTGTTCAACCTTGAGCTAATGGAAAAGCAACACACACTGATCTCTCCTCACTTTCCCTTTGAAACTATAAAGCCACTTTTTAAAGACACCACCTCAACCAACTCTCGACAACACAACACTTGCACTCTGGATGACTCGCGGAATCCCACTAAGCCAAGTGACCTTTGATACCATTTGAAAGCTAATCCTCTTTCACAACTTCTTCATGAAAACTGCCATTGTGCAGATCAGTTTCTAATTAAAGGGGTAAAAATAGAAGCAGACACGTCTATGTTACTGGGAGCACATTACTCACTCCAATTTAAATCCCCCCCCCTGTCTGCTTCTTCGACAGTGCGTTGCTTTGGCAAAGAGAAAACAATGAAAAACAAAGAAAAAACATGAGAACTGTTTTGGACTAAAGGGTAAAAAGTGGCTCAGGTAAGGCTTGCAGCTTGTATTTGACATCTTGTCGAGGAAAAAAAGAGAAGAAAAACTCCTACAATACATTTCAGTGAACAGTTTCCAGAGCACATTGCTCATAATTTCATTTCTTTTTTTTTTTTTCCTGATCCTACAAGGCTCCCTGCCTTGTTTAAACACAGTTCAGGGAGCTCTGACGGCAGGGATACCCATAAAAGATGGCATGTCAGGGTGAGGAATAGGCTAACTAATGAGGACTCTTATAATACTTTAGCTCAAGCTTAATGGGGCATTAAAAGGAAGACAATGCATCTTCTGGCACAAAACCCCACTCTTCCTCACACTCTAATTTGTAGGAAATCATGTTACAAGAGGAGCACAATTAGCAAAAGCAGTGATAAAGAGCTACAGTGCCGGTTTTCCCTCTTATCATAAGAGTATCGCACATTGGAGGATGCATTAATCAGCAGCGCTGCTACATTTTAAAACTCGCAGGCATAATTTACTTGTTTGCTATGATGAAGATGGAATGTGCCATATCTCAGGTGAGCACATGGAACTTTTTTCCCAGCATAATTTCTTCATGATTTGCTCTAATTGTCTAAAATAATTTATTTTCTTTTTCTCAAATCCTGTATGGCTGATAATAAGCTGCAGTGCGTAATCGCAGCCCATCCATCTCTGCTCTTTTTTGGACGTTCTCTGCTGGCTGCCGGCCCGGAGTGAAACGATCCGGCGTCACCCTGAGGAGAGCGTTGCAGTCAGAAGGTTGTGATTTCCCAAACTTCCCAACCAGTGCCTGCATCCCCCTCTCCTGCTGTCTCCTGTCTTCCTGTTATACACTCTGACCTCATCCCCAGTAGATCCATGCACCTGCCCCCTGTGTGTTCAGTTGATGAATATGTATGCCGGGGAATAATAACAGGAAAAATCTCAGTCAAAATCGCTGCTGGCTGTCTCAGCTGCGGCGCCTGCATGAAATCCCAGGCAAGGGTCCTTTTCTTCAGCCTGTGTATTAATTTTTATGTTAAATTCTCTTATGTGTAGACCAAGGTGACCAAGGCTCTCACGGCTCCAGTGCCATTCAATTTCCTTTGAATATTTTTTTTTTTTTTTTTTATCATGTTCTGATGCTGCATTACAGTAAATGGCCTTTATAATATTTGCTATGACTTTTTGAAATTAGACGTCAAAGAGATGATTCAAAGAGGAAGATAAGCAATTACTGATCCTAATAAATGCCAAGCCCACGGTATTGAAGCTTTACAAAAGTTTAATGTTGTGCGTCATGACAAAGGCATAACACACAAATCCCTGCTCTCTTCCATAAAATGCGATCAATAGAACGGGTGTCCGGTGTGGTAGGAACAGCAGCCCGCCTGATCACACCTCGTGCATGCAGGGTGTGTCTGTTTTACTTTAACCCCTGCCCGTAATAATAAAAAGTTGGGTGATTGAAACAGGTCTCCCAGCGGCCAGGCATGCACCGTGGCCCCTCGTGTGCTTGGACCTCTAAAAATGAAAAAAGAAATCTGTGTAATTGCAATAAGATGTTGTGTGAAGCTGCAGTATCGGCTGTGTTGTCGTTCACCTGTGTCTTCCTGCGGATGTGGTGAAGATGTGTTTCAGCAGCATTAAAGCACCAGTTCGTAAGTTTTGGATTAATCCATTTGCAAAGGTGGAAGATTCATAACTATGATTTTATTATAATGATTTTATCATATTTTTATCCCTCTGCTCTGACGGTGAGATCACTGTTCTGGATTTACCCTTTGGATAAAATATGTGTGTCTAAATAAAGCTACTTTGACTTGTATCATTCATGAAACATTTAAAAAAAACTTAAAAACTGGCATATGTGTCTGTGTGTGAAACACTTAAATAAAATAAAAATGAATTGAACGGCTTGTAACTCAGTTCCCATCATTATTGTTAAAGAGCCGTTCAATAAATTAGTTTTTTTTTGTGAACATCACAAATCTAATACAAATTTTACTGTAACATGTTGTCATAAGAGCATGGACATGTTTTGATCTTTGGAGAGCCAGGCTAGTCAGTTTATGTTAAGCAAAGAGGAGCTTAGCCAGCTGTCTGATGGCACAAGCTACACATTCTGTCTCCTGACAAGTGAGTGCCTTCAGTCTACTTATCCAGCTCTCAGCAAGAAAGCAGATAATTTAATCTTCCCAAAATGTTTTAGTCTTAGCTTTTCAATACAGCCTTCAATGCAGAGGCTATTCTGTAGCTTGCACAGTAGTTGATTGATTGATTTAAAAAAAAATAATCTTTCAGATACAACAAGTTTCCTTTCTCTGCAGAGTTTGCATGCTGTCCCCATGCCTATATGGGTTTCCTCCCTCCATCAAAAGACATCGTGTTTGGGTTAACTGGTGACTCTAAATTGTTTGTAGGTCTGAGTGTGAGTGTGAATGGTTGCTCATCTCTGTTTGTCTTTGTGCGTGTTGGCCCTCTGATGGACTGGTGACCTGTCCAGTGCGTACCCTGTCCCTCACCCGGCTGGGATTGGCTCCAGCACCCCGCACCCGGAAACGGAAAAGTGGCAGAAGATAGATGGATGCATAGATACAACCAGTTGGTGCATTCACACTATCCGATCAACTGATTGCCTGTGCCTACTGCCCCACTGGACCTATTTAACCCCTCAGTATAAACTTTTCTTTGTGAAAAGACTGAGCTATGAGACAACCTAGGATAAAGGCTGCTGTTGTGTGCCTGGGTAACATTGTGATTAAAAAAAAAAAAAAAAAGCGAAAGAACAAATCTTGGTAATCACTCTCACCTTCATGTGGTGCCTCTGGAGAAGGTGATTAAGGCAGCCTCCATACTGGCTGTTTTTTTGTGGCTGCAACATCACTCAGCAGGCACGATGAGAGAGGGGGCCGTCAGGTCCGCGGCCATGTGGATATTGTGTCTTCATTATAATCCTCAGAGGTCTTTAGTGGGGAGCATTGTTTAGGGGGGCAGTGAGTGAGTCTGTGCGTACACGTGTTCCCTGTTATAGAGCAGCCTACTTCAGTTGACTTTAGGTGACAAAACACTGGCATATATTAAAAAAAAAAAAAACTGTTCCAGAACAGAAACCAATCTCCATCTCTTGGGGTTTGAAAGTCTTCTTTATAACACCCTGCTACTGACCCGAACTAGGAAAGTTATGATATAGCTTAACACTTCACGGCTCAGTATCTCCTATTCTCTCAAGAAGCTGGCTACTAATTCAAGTCTTCCATATCAGGAGTCACTCGAAATCACAGTGAAAGGTGTTTTCTGTTTGTATTTGCAAGAGTACACTGTTTGGGAGCAGTGCTTGTTAAAAAATGTATGAGGATTTAATGGATGCAAGTGTGCTGCCATCCTGCCCATGCAGTGATGACAGTGCATATCTGCAGTGAAATAAACTTTCAAAGTTGATTAGTATACGAAAAAATGCTTTTTATTTATTTATTTATTTATTTATTTATTTATTTATTTATTTATTTATTTTTATGCAGGCATCTGTAATGTTCTAGAAATAGCTTGATAAGGCTGAAACAGAGAGCCAAAAGGCCCTTGGCCACAATATGTTTTAAATGATGCAATTAACTCTCTCTTAATTCATGTATATCTTATGGCACAGAGAGCCACCGAGGCCAATTATAGCCACCGGCCGACCAAACTAAAGCGAAGGCCGCCCAATTGGTCCCTTTGCTGATGTGCTGCAGTGTTTTTAGGAGTCAGAAAACAAAATGATAGTCTGCAGAACTTGGTGTTTCTAAATCAATCAAACCTCTTCATTGCATAAACAATTTTACTGTATGGATGTCCTCCAGTTATATTGAGGTATTAGGCAAAGTCCCTATTATGCAGCCCCGTCCTCCCACAACTCTGGTTGCATCACAAGAATATAAATGAGGTTGAACTCTCATGCTGGTGATCTTGACGGAGAAAAAAGAAACAAATTCAGCTTTTTCCCCAACAAACTGGGAGTGCCATTGCTATAAAGAGTCCTCCATCTCTAACTTGATTTATTAGCTCAGTAAACATTTCCCTAATGAGTTTATAGTCTCAATCTCTAGGTTCAAGCCCTCTTCAGCACAACATGATGTCCATTTTTTGATTGGATTTGTAGATACTAAGAACAGGATCTGACATTCGATCATGATTCATGCTCAGAAAAAAAGAAAAAAAAAAAAAAAAAGAGTGCTGCATTCCTCCATTCCTTGATGCTGTGCACATGTGGCTCTGATAAATTAATGATGAATGTATTTAAAGATTGACAACATGACAGCTTCCCAAAAGCTCACCCGCAACTCAGTAACCCCCTGAGGAGTAAATGCATTCTGTTTCATATTATTTAGTTCACGACTAAGTTTTTGCATGCTATAAAATGGGAGTGTAACATGATGGACAGCTGAAATTGAGCCACCTCATAATTCTCAACATTTGGCTTTCCTCTTCATATTATAAATGCATTTTATTGAACTGGCTATGCCGAACTCTCATTATTTGATGTCAACAGGAGGAAAGAAAGGTTATCCCCAGATACACAACTCAATTGATGCTTCCATTGAGTGGATCCATTATCCCCCAACCTTTCCCATGATTCTTTGTTGCTTGGTAAGGTAAATGATATGCAATCAATTAAGACAGAGAGAGCTCCAGGATTAAAGTTTTACATACAAGTATTGAGTTTCAACTCAGTTCAACAGCTCCATGGTACAACTCTCCAACCAGGGTATACTGTATATTGTCAAGGTGGCTAACCTTGAGCCACTCTCCATGATGCAAAACAAAAATCTGCCATTAGCTGGATGGCATCATTGTACATAAGCCTTCACAGCCTCCTGAAAAATGTAGTCTAAATCTGTATCCAGTAACAGTATATCTTGGCTTTTGAACTGAAGTAAAAGACCCGGCCTCCTCTCGATTTTGACCTTGTTTTTAAATATCATATCTGCATTCCTGAATTTGGATTTTAACACCACAAACACTATTGTTGAGCTGCTGTCAATACAGGTCAATACAGGGAGAGGACATCACTGGGGTGAATTGGTTAATACACATGAGTTCCAAGGAAAAACTTAAAGGCATGAAGTATAAAGATGATGTGCGTGATCTTGTCATCTTTATGTTTATTTATTACAAAGTCAGATTTTCTTTAAACAGATCATATTTGTTGTTTGACATGCTTTTAAATATACATCAGAATAAAGCACAACTGCACAGAAATTGCTCAAAGTCGGGGATGTCGTAGATCAGATTTCATGGTGGTGAGAGAAGTGATATGTGATTCTCATATTTCTCTCGCTCAATAATTTACACGGACTTGGGGTTACAGTCACAGTGAGCAGCAAGCTGTCTATATAAGCAGTAATAACCTTGAACATATCTCCTGCTTTATCAATACAGCTCACTCAGGGCTGATTATTTGAGTCCAAGCCAGCAGCTGATTGCATTGTCAGAGAACCCCGGCTCAGCAGCCTCCGCATGTGGGAACTTTAAAGGCATACTGTATTCTCAGACAGTCTCATTCAGTCTCATTAATGAAGCATGTGTGGGTTTCTCAGAGTTGCTCAGCTGGCTACTCTGAACATGGACCTTATTAGTCAGCCTCTGAAGTTGATAGAAACATGTAATAAAAACCCTCTGAGAATGAAAAGCTTTGACTTTTATTTCAAACTGTTGGCCTTACCTCGAAACACTATTTGATCGTCTAGTTTTCTTTTAGATTTTATCCAAACATGCTACAGTAGTACACTCATTCAATATCAAAATAAAACCTCGAACATGCTTTTGATTCAATGATGCCAAATTTCTAGACATGACCAGTTTCCCTTTCTAGAGTCCAGTGAAGGTTTGGAGGAGCTAACACTGGGGCTGAATAGCTCTGTCAGTCTGAGGAGCGGAGAGGCTAATCATTTAGACAGCAGTGTGTGAACAGTTGTCGCTACTTCCTTTTATTGGTGATCTCTTATAATAGAGCAGCAGCAACACCTTGTCAGTGCTGCCCTTCACCTTGACCAGGAAGCTACACAGATCAGATATTATTAACTCCTCTGGGAAGAGATGTGGATGCGTTGTGGCACAGAGCTCATTACAGCCGAAGCATTCTCCAATACAGCATGTCCATACATTGCAGGGATACATTGCTGATGTCTAAACTGCTTCCTTTTTTTCCCCCCCTCATGATGATGGCTGACCTAACGATGTGTGTGAGGTGTGAAAGAAAGTGTGACTGAGTTGTAAATAAAAACAGAATAAACACGAGGTAGTAAAGAGTTGTAGGGTCCACCTCTAATGACTGTCATCATTTCAACAAGTTCAGCTAAAATGATAAATTCTACAACTTGTTCAGTCTAGAAATTGGTCTGACTGGGTGGGGGGGGGGGTCCTAAACTGTATCAAAGTGCAGTGGGGGCTCTTGGAAAATCTCTCACCAAGCCAGGGAAAATTAACCTGTGAGAATCCAGTCCCCATGCTCAGAGTCACCATCTGGCAGAGATATATTGCACAATTACCTACAGCGCTCCAGTGACAGTCTGCAAAATAAAGGCCCTGAGATGGACCCATAGAACAGAAGCTGAATTCTATAACCAGGAGTTGAGCTGAAAATACAGATGTACCCAGGCTTTTTACTCTTTTATTTATTTATTTATTTATTTTGAAAGCACCAATTTCACTGCAAACTTGCAGTATCAAAGCAATAACTCACCTCATTGTGGCTTCATTGATGCTGTATACTTGCTGGCATTCTCAGATATAGCTGGAAAACTGTTGGTTCACTATTACTTGGGAACGCTTTACAAACTACACAAAACATTTCTGAACAACAAAAGCCATTTGAGTGCTTATACGAGACATAAAGACATAAAAACAAACTCACTGATATGTTGGAGTTTTCAAATGTAGTGGAAGTAAATGGGCCACTTAATGTATCAATAAGACATATGACTTTATACAGATAATTATGGTCAGTATCTGATACTGAGGCATTTCTTCCATACATAAAATGCAAATACGTGGGTAGAATAGATAGCTAAGGAATCGCTTTTAATGGATCTTCATTGTTTTACTCAATTACCTTTGTACTGTTTGTTATGTGGAGCTTACAGTCTTATTCTTAATTACAGTTTCACCTACTTTTCCTTCTTCTGAGATTGCCTTGCATGTACAGGGTGAGGGTTAGGGTGATATTAATATCAATGGCTTGCAAGGACCTCCTCTTGCGCGTCACGGTGGGCTTCACGGTGGATTTTGAGCTCTGCATTAGATCCATTGTTTTGATGGAGGAGATTCTGTGTGATGCTTTGTCCAGCATTTTCAGATATTTGTTGGAATCCAGACCTTTCTCTCTCTGTGCTCTTGTGCCTGTGTCACTGCTCACCACACAATCCCACAGGGGAATATTTATTGTTTAGATGTTGTTCAGATCTGCTAGTTTGGCAAAATGCTCTCTTTGCTCACTGTGTTGGATGTTTTTTTTTTTCCTCTAACTGCTTTATCAATAATAATACACATGTTATTAATATTATATTAATGCATAGCAAATTTCCCCACTGAAGGACTTATAAAGGATCTATCTTATCTGATGTAAAGCATTTTTATTTAGTAATGGTGGTGAAGCTCAGTGTGGAGGAAATGCTTTTTCTCTTCACTGCAGGTACCAAGCAGATGGGGGGATCAGAGAGTTTCTAAATCCATAGGCACTGTGCTAAGTTAACAGCATGACATAGTGCAAACACAATGCTAATAGAACCTGTTTGCACCAGCAACTCAAACTCACTGGTAGGGCCTTTGGTTGAAAGTCATTTAGGGACATTCCAGATTATACTACTCATTCCACTGTTGCATTCCAGCCAAACATGTATAGAATAATAATAAACCGTAAAAACACTAATAGAAAGTAAATGCTTTGGCAGGAGTGCAAGATAAATGCAAGAACGGAAAGCAATGGCATAACAAAAATTTAAATTGACAACTGTTTAAGAATGACTGACAGAATACATGAAAAAATACAAGAAACAGCATGCAAGGGTCACAAAATATGGATAAGTGGAGTCTGAGATGCTGTCAAAAGGTCTAAAAGACAAAGTTTTTTCTCCAAAGTAAACCTCTGAGGGAACACGGCAGTTCTTTATGCCTCACTGGTAAGCCAGATTTGCCAAGAAAGTCTAGATGGAAATTTGCAGTCTGAAACCTTATCCTCTGCAATCTGTGTCAGTCAAATCTGTTTGACATGTGGCATTTAAGACACAGGGCTTATTTTCTCATTTTGCCCAACCACAAAACAGTTTTGTCTGGGGGGAAAATGGTTTCCAATGAGCAAGGTGGGCAAACAATATGGCTGTACTGACTGACAAGTCTTTATCTGGTGTCAGTCAAAATGTGTTGCCGTTAAAATACGACCAAATGCAATGTCCCAGATGAGGTGATGCTGATCGGAAATTCAGCACAGATAAAGACTGGAATGGAACACAGGATCAGATTCGAGCAGCATTCCAACTATTTTAAATCAAACACAGGGCTTATTACACTATGCTATGACGTAAACACAAAAAGTTAAGAAAAGACAATGTTTACATGTTGCAGTGGTACAAAGACAAACTGAGAGCAGCTGAATGAAATAAAATTGGAAATGGAATAAAAGATTAAAGAATGCGATATATATCACATATAGATGTATTTTCCCATTTCATTAATTTGGTGAATTTGCACACTCAGGGAAGGTTGGTTTACAGAATAGATAAAGGGGCCCCAAATACCCCAGTTTCACTGCATTGCTGTTCTTTTCTGCTCATTTGATTAAAAAAGTAACTCAATTATTATTATTATTATTCTTTTTTAGCTTTACTTTACTTTCAAATGGATTTATGTTTAATCGAATTATCAAAATTAACTAAACAAAGGACACTAGTATTTGTTAAACAACAGTCTGCATTCTTGGCACGTTTTTTCAGGCTTTCTCAAAACAAAAGATTGAATTTCTTCTATTTAGTTTGAAAAACACACTACTGTTTGAAGTCAAACTTGGATGAGTGTCAGATTATGTGAGGCCAGCAGCAAAAAAATTGGGTGTATGCTTTGACTGCAAGTTGACTTTCTCTGGGCGGGAGAAACGGTTTGTGAAATCCTCCTATTCCCAGCTAAGAAATATTTCAAAATGAAGGTTATTCACAAGGTGACCTCAGTGAAGCAGTAAATACCTCGAAGCATTGAAGCTACATGTCTTTCAACCACATGATCACATTGTTTTGTTTTGGTTTTTTTTTGTTTTTTTCCCAGCTGCCTTCCACTGGCTCCCAGCTACATCTGGAATTCAGTTTAAAATTATATGAGAAACATATAACCCGAGCCACATGATCTTGATCTATATTAGTGACCTCTTGTCATTGTGGCACCTGTCCTTAACCTGGGGCCGTTAGCAGCAATTTTGCAAGCTCTACCTTAAGGTTAGGATTTGGCTTTGAAAGCTACAGATCAGCAGCATCGGGAAAGGCAAACAGGCAAATGCTTGGGACTACTTGTGGTATTATGCTTGACATGTTTGGAAAAAACAACTCTTAACCCCTTTGAAGCACTCTTGAAGACACTATACGGTGCACTGCTGTCCTCTTTTGTGAGGTCAATGATGCTGTGCAATTTAGCAAGCAACTACTAATTACATGCATTTGAGGCATTTATGGGGCAATCTGTAAATTGTAGTGTCTGCCAGGATATTTGTACGTGAGTGGGTTCTTTAATAGACTTTCACTCCCGCCCCCCAGAGTCCAGGGTTGCCACTTGAGCTATGTACATAGCTACAGGATGAGATGGTTGGAGTGATGGCAGAAACAGAGACACAATATTCCCTAAAGCATCTTTCTCTCGCTCCCTGTATATATATATATATGGGGTCTATTTTGGTCACCAGTCCTCACAGTACGCACTCTGTAGCAGTAACACACATGCCAATTATGGGTAATACTTCCTTTCCTCTTTAAAGACTTGTGGCCAAGACAATGGAACCAACACTCTCGCATTTATACAAAATGGACTTTAGTGAAACTAAGCTTTTAATGTTCTCCCTAGCCACTTTAAAGCTGATTAATGCAAATTGATGGCTTTAGTACCATACTTAAGACCTTAGCAAATTCCCTATGCATTACATTTATCGTTCACTCTGCTTATACCCTCAGTACTTGGTGCCTATCATTCCATATGACCATTATATGGATGTTGAGTAAAACCCAGTGATTATTTAATCTAAAGTGGATTTTTTTCTACGTATATTGAAAGTATTAAATGACACTCCATTAGGTGTTAAAATTAAGTGATAGTAATCGTTTCATCAGATGACTCATTTATATAGAACAGTGGCTATCTCATTTTGAAATGAAAGTCTTCATTTCATGGATAAACCAATAAAACTGTATTTTCCATTTCATTCCATAGCTTATTATTCACTTGTACTTGTTTTATGTGATAGCCTTATTTAAGCATAAGCAATGACGTAGTTGTGTATGATTTCTCCTCACCTCAGTAGAGGTGGACTGTGCGCCCTACTAGCCTTTAACTGTGTATGTAACAAGTTTCTGATCACTTTAGGTGAAAAAAAAAAAAAAGATATTCATGTTGGTTACACTGCGTCATTGTCACTGGAGTGCTGAATGGATTCCTGATATATTTTATTTTTGACACACTGTTGTGAGGTCTCCCACACCCCTCAGATTTTAAAGAGACTGTTGCCTCCACAGAGATTTCCCAGATATCTGCTAAGTGCCATCCTGGACCTTTATCAAACAATAAATTGCAGTCCATGCCACAAATCAGCATAAACCTGCCTAACCCCGCAGAGAGGTACCCCTTCTCTGACCTTCCACTCGGGTCAGCCTGATAACATTATCAGGCAACAGATGCAAATTGCCGCCATGGAATGCATACAGGCCAACAAGTACACAAAGATTGATATAATAATAATAATATAATAAGAAATTGGACATTCCGATCAAATGAGAAGAGGACTTCACAACCATTTTTCTAGATAGTTTGGCTGAGATAGAATTTACACCGGACAATGAACTATTCCAATTATGTAACAACAGCGCCACCTGAATGACTAACCACCGGAACCGATGGCATATTGTCTGAGCAGCGTAATCTATGTGCTTGGTTGTTGCCTATAACTGTTCTGTAAAAAGAAAAATAACCATTTAATCGGATCAGTGAATCAGATAAAACCATGTCCACCGAAGTAACCACAACAAGCAGAGAAACTGTACTTATCAAAACGATACATTTATCTTTGTTTTATGTATAACTTCAAACTTGGGTGAATGAAAGGCGGAGTTAAAATCCAAACACCGCCCTTACTATGCCCTGAAGTTAAAGGGAGAAATTTGATTGGACTGAATTCGCGCCGACAACCGGGCCACACCCGTGGGTCAAAAATTACATTTTATGGCGTCTTGGTAGAGTTCTGGGGAAGTTCTGAAGAGGAGAGCTTCCCCAGGAGACCTGACGAAGCAATAACAACCACAACCGAAAAAGAAACTCAGAAGTCAGAATTTAGACACTAAGCTACAGGGGCTAAGTTCCAACTTGAAGCCAGGCTGCTGGAGACCGGAACAAGTTTGGCTGCACGGCAGTCAGCCTCCAGCGTCTCAAGTTGCCGTGGTAACCAGGGCCTCTTGTGCTGCCCGCGGCTCCTGTCTGTTTTCATCAGGAAAGTGGTTAACTTATTAACCAAGCCAATCGCACGAAAGACAACACTGCTGCTGAAGAGGGACGAGCCAGACCAACAGCCAGTTCAGCCGAGGACCAAACGATCTGCCATTCATTCGTCCAAATCCTCGAGAATCACCAGCCGCTTAAATTCATTGTTATACCATACCAATCCATTTACATATCCAAGCTCACCTGTCTCACCTAGTTTATGCTTTGATTTGTACCTGTATATGATGAGCACGTTTTTATAATACTATACGCAATCCTAGGCACAACAACACCAATAACCCATTTATTCTATTCAAAGATGTGCATCGCCTCAGTGATTAACCACAGTTTTCTGAAAAGTGAGCTGCTCTGCTGTCATCATCATGGTAGTAGCTGACTTTGGCTAACCATTCACAAAAATGGGATAAGAGGTAGAGGTGTGTGTGGGGCCAAGACGTTTGCTGCAAATATATCTTACACCACCTGTCAAGCAAACTGGCTGTCCCTGCAGTCATACAAAACTTGATAAAATGTAAATATATGAGTTCCAAAGTGATCAGAATCCTGGAAAGTTGTCATGAAGGAGTAAAATATGTATAGAGATACACACAATTTTTATACCAGGCTGTAACCATCTTTATTCCTGCTGTAAAGGTGGATATTTTAATACTTAATGTAATCTATGAGGACTGATTTACTGACTGCTGGAGCCAAACTCTAGTGGTCTGCACCCCGGCGTTTCTTTGTGATTGGTAAACAGCTTTTTGATTTTCTGAGCTCCACCTGCTGGTGGACAAACATCTTTAACCGTCAAGCGTTAAAGATGTTAACCTACATTCCAAACTATCCAGCTATTTTGCAAATTTAGCCAGTGAACAATCATAATAATAATAATAATAAAAGTCATTATTTGTACCTGAAACTGGATATCAGTCATTTTTTATGAGAGAGTAAAGAAAATGTAATCTTACAGAGCAGCTTGAATAACTGCAAACATGGCCTAAGAAACTGGCTCGTAACAGTCACAACAGAAATCACAACATGCTCTATTAGTAATTTGGCATTTGTTCACCATTTATCCTTTGATTTTGTTGAAGACATGGCTCATTTTCTATTCTCAATTCAAAATTAGTGCTGAAAGTGGAGTGGAGAAGGAGGAGATTATCGCACATTAATATTTCCATCAAAAACACATTTCTTGAATATGGATCCTGTAGGTTTTGCCTCATGGTTCCTGATAAAATTCTGACAGGTTAACGTGGGCTGTATCCTCTGACTCAAAGTACACTAACACTGTAACAGGAACAGGTCCCAGCTTCCCAGTGGCTGCAGAGTTGAAGTGGCTGTGCTTTCTGTGAAACCAGTGGAGCATGAAAAGTTTTCTCTCTAGGCTACAGGCACACAAGAATGTCAGAAAGGACGAGTTTGTTCTGTCTGGCCACATGGTGCCACAGGAGAGGCGTCTTCTTTCGGGGAGCCGGATCAGAGTGTGGAACGAACTCACAGCGAGGAGCTGCTGAGCATTACTGCATCAGGCTAGCAGCACCAGGACTGACAGGGTGTTCACTCTGCACTCCCTATACAACAGGAGATTTGATTACCTCAAATCATTTTTCACTGAAAAACTCGCAAAAACTTTACTGTTTACTGTGAGGTTTCCAACTAAACATAAGATGACAGTGGAAGACCAGGCTGTTGATGGCAAACAGAGATTTCTGAGGGCGCTGACACACAAATTGAACGTGTTCAAACTCTCTGGAGTTTTTTCAATAGGTGAGAGTACATTAGGAGTGACAGTGCAATGGGAAGGAGCAGGCGTAAAAAGAGATATTTTCCTTCAATATAGCGGAGGTCCACCTGCCATGAAAGCAATCACACGTCCAACAGGCAGACCCCGTAGCTCACTAGAGACAAAAGAGGACTCTTGCACTTACTGTTGAATGTCTGCTCTTTCCTGAAATGCTTATGTCCGATGGAGGCATTGTGGAAGGAGATAGCCTTCTTTTGTGCAAAATCACCTGTGAAATGTGTGTTCAAAAAGTGTGAAATAAACCAGCAGTCACCGCAATGTGACACCAAAGTTATTATTTCTTTGAATCATATACAGTACAGGCCAACAGTTTGGACACACTTTCTCATTCAAATGAGTAGGAAAGTGTGTCCAAACTTTTGGCCTGCACTGTATATGTATATATATATATATACACATATATTTATCTTAAAACTCTCAAGTTGTTTTGGGTTCATTTAATGTGTCAAGATATATGAAATTGAGTTTTTTAAGAAGACTTAACTGATTTACAGCCTCTGAAGATGGCAGTAAAAAATGCTGTACTTTAGATCGTAGCACTTTGTGTCTTCATGAATTGTTTGTCACCATTTTGGGCAAGCATGCTGAAAATATGTAGAAGACATACAGTATCATATTTTAGTTTGATGGCCAAAATAATGCTTATAGAAGGGAATACCACAGAATATAGATTTTAAATAATGATGGCATTTCATGTAAACTTTATAGGGAATGAAGGGATTGAGTCTGTTCAGTTGTGATGTTGCTATTCATTCATTCGTCTTCTACCACTTATCTGTTTCCGGATCTCGGGCGGTGTTGTAGCCAATCCTATGATGTGTTTGGATGGTGGGAGGAAACCGGAGTACCTGGAGGAAACCCACGCAGGCCTGGGGAGAACATGCAAACTCTGCACAGAAAAGCCTCAGGACAGGGGCCTTCTCATTGTGGCGCAGCAGTGCTAACCACTATGCCGCCGTGCTGCCCTATCTTCCTATTGGGCTGCTGGTGGAGCAGCAGGTGTAGCAGGAACAACCTTCTCCTGAATGTGTACAAAACCACAGAGATCGTTGTTGAATTCAGGAAAAATCTACCCAGTCACACTCTGCTGCATTATCACAACACAGCAGTGGAGGTGGTGGAGAGCACCAAGTTCCTGGGCGTGCATATAACTAACACCTTAACCTGGACAGCAAACGCCATATCTCTGGTGTAAAAAAAAAAAAAAAAAAAAAAAAAAAGCACAGCAGTGTTTACACTTCCTCCGCAGGATGAGAAGATCACACCTCCCCCCTTGTATTCCCACCACTTTCTGCAGAAGCACCATCGAGTCCATAATGACCACCTGCATCTTTGTGTGGAGCTGCAGACTGGAAATGCCTTCAGAGAGTGATGTGGACAGCAGACAAAATTATTGGGACTGCCTTCCATCATGGACATTGGCCACAAACACTGTCTGACTAAAGCAAAGGACATTATCAGAGCCTCCACACACTCACACCATGGGATGTTCTCAATGCTAACCTCAGGTACAGTCGGAGGTACCGCAGTGTGATAAGTAGAAAAACCAGGTTCTGCAACAGCTTCATCCCCCAGGCTTGCTGAAGACTGCTGAACTCTAAATAAAACTGCTGCTAAAACCACTGTTTCATACTGTACAATCATCACCTTATATTTCTTCATTCATGTATTTACTTCTCTTTTTATAGATTTGCACTGATCACATTTGCTGCTATCTTTTTTCTTGTTTAAGTATTTGCACGTCTACTTTTAATGCTATGACAGAGTCAATGCAACGGATTATCGTTCACTGTGTACCTGAATAATTATAAAGTTTATCTATCTATCTATCTATCTAACTATTGTTTCCAAAAATGTTTGTCCCCTATACTGTTGAATAGTGATGCTGTGGATTATATATGAATGTATTATTTAAAATTGTACTAATAAGTAATGTCATAACTATTTATTAACTTGGTAAAACAAAATGATCAATAAACTGGTTGGAGATTTCTTGTGCAGATATGCTGATCACTGGCAGCTGTCATGAGTGGATAAATTAGGCAGCAACATCGGGTCAAAATTTTGCTCTGAAGTTGATGTGTAGAAGCAGGAATTTTCCAGTGTGTGTTGACGACTGGGTCAGAGGATCTCCAAAATTGCAGCTCTGCAGACTGTACAGGAAGTGGATCAGGAATGGTTTGAGGAACAACAATCGGTTTAAGGTGTTGACTAGGCTCCAAATTTCCTACATCTCAGTCCAGTCCAGCATTTGTCGGATGAGCTGGACCAACAAATCCAGATCCATGTAGGTTCCACTCATGACTTAAAAGATCTGCTGCTAAGTTTTAGGTCGAGATCACACAACTCACCATCAGAGATAACCTTCAGAGGGACCAACCTAATATTTGCCAGGTGCTCATCATGTCACAGTTGATTGGCGTGTGCTGACTAGCATACTGGTTGAGTCATTTTGATCTATCTGACTGCAAAAAAATGGAAGACCAGGAAAAACTATGCACACAACCAGACGACTTACAACTATCAGTCAGTCGTGTCGGTTTGCTTTGAAAGGAAATCTGCTGGAACAGCAGCTGCTACAATAGCATCTCACTGGAATTTGAAATTTTGTTGTTTTGCCACTTATCAATTAATAATTTATCACTTATTTTAAGAATGTATGTGAAATTCAGTACATCTTGTCTAGGCCCTGGGTTAGGGTAAGCCTAACCCCTAACCCTAATCCATTGAGCGGCGACCTGTCCAGGGTGTACCCCGTCCTCGCCTTATGTGAACTTGGATCATCTCTAAGCACCGCAGGGAACCCGAAAACGGATAAGCGGTAGAAGATGAATAAATGAATGAACATTGTCTGCCATCACTTGAATCTGTTAACGCATAACATCCAACCGTCAATTAGAAGTGCGGCTGCTTTCAGGTTTCCTGCGGGCCAATGGAGCATGAGGCTTTAATTCCTTTTAGTCCTCCTTTATTTACTTCACTTCAAAATGCAATGGATGGAGTCTCTCAACAGTTACCTTTACAAGAAAGACAATGCCACTTTTTTCTGTGTTTGGTGATCCCCTGAAGATAAGAGTTTTGTGGGAAAATCTGAGCCCACCAGAAGTCCCTGGATAATATTATAGGTCATGTTGTCCCTTGTGATCCCTTTCATTGATTTTACTGTGTGAGACACCAATTGCCACAGTGTTTTTATGTGTAGAGGCTTAGGGCAAATTTCACTCACTGGTTCACCTACACAATCTCCTCAGTCATGGGTTCATGAACACTGTGGGCTGCTGGGCTCAAACATCCCTTCATCCATGACCTAGGAACAATCCTCCATTTTCCACCTCAACCCAGCAGACAGTTATCAGGGAAGCAATCCTCACTTTGCTCAAGGGCTTTTGCTGTGCTCAGTGGTTTTCCCTGCACTGACTTAAAAACCGCATTAGCCTCCAGAACAACTTCCTCCCATAATGTAGTACAACGATTGCAAAAATAATGTTACAATTTCAAGATGTTGAATACAACTGGAGTTACTTGTTAATTGAAGTATAATTGTGCCAGATTGCGAGTGTTTTAATTCTGTCAAATAGTCCAATTATGCTAACAATACTATTAAATTAGGAGTGACTTTTTCATTCTGACATTTAGAGCTGTGTGTCTTGTGATTAAAATACGAGTGTTAAAAATTTGAAATTATCTTCTACCACTTCAGCAACCCTGTGACCTTTTTCCGGGGGGGTGCTGGAGCCAATCTCAGCTCGTACTGGGTGAGGGCGGGGTACACCCGAGACAGGTCGCCAGTCCATCACAGGGCCAACACGCACTCACACAATTAACTCCACATGCATTTTTTTGGACGGTGGGAGGAAACCCGGAGTACCAAGAGGAAACCCATGCAAGGATGAGGAGAACCTGCAAACTCACAACTCACAACAAATGCACGGAAAGGCCTCATCACCAGGAACCGAAACCACAACCTTCTTGTTATGGGGCAACAGCACTAACCATTATGCTGGTTTTCTCTGTTACTCAGACCAACCAAACTTACACAAATAACCTTACAACTGTCCAAAAGTTCCTCAAACTATTTTAGGATAATTAAATATGTGGCTTACTTGGTGCAGAATATACCATTTGGATATATTCAGTCCCTACCTCAGCTGCCTGGGTTTCACTTTACTCTAACTTTCTTTTCTCACTGTGTCTGTGTCTGTGGTTGCCACAGTTAGAATGCATCCAATTTCATTACTTTGCTCTCCCTTTCAAAATATACATTAATTTACAATAATATAATATTTTAAATTATCATCTCACGGTTTTCTTTAACACCTGGTCCTACCTTAAGTCAAAAGAAGAGGTTTACCTTTAATGATGCCAAGTAAATTAATGTAAATTACAACTCTTAGCTAATAGAGGAGTGAAGTTTGATGGTGAAAATTTGTCCTTTAATTACCCGAGGAAAATGCCCATTAGTGACATTTGAAACATTCACTTTCTGTTGTTCACAGAACAGTTTTTTGGTTTTGTGTTGATGTTGTTATTTTGTATATTTTCCCTTGCCTTTCATAGACAAGCAAACAGTAAGATATGACCTTGAGTGCAGCTACTACAGAGTTTGATACCGCTCAGGCATCAATAATGAATGTCAGGTTTTGGTATTTTGAAGGCAGACACAGTGACTAATTCTGTCTGCAGACCTTATTTTTCTAAGATGGGGGAAAAAAAAAAAAACAAAAACAAAACATTGCTATGTTTCCTTCTCTGCCTAAACAGATACAGCAGTGACTAAGTCACTAAGCCTCTTCTCTGGGGATCATTGAGAACCGTTTTGGGAGGAAACCATGCCTTGAAGTAGAAGTCAGTAGAACAGTTGCTAAAAAAAAAAAATAAAGAAAAAAATAAAGAAATAGGAAATTACAACACTTCATCACTCCTGGGACACACGTAACATCACAAATTGATGATATCTAAGAGCATGAGAGTAACCACAGGTGGATTTTTTCCTCTAACCTCACGGTCAGTAATGCATGCCATTAACCTGGGTCGTACCTACTTTTAACAAGTTGATATAAACCACTTTCTACAGAGACCACATTTCATTTCAAAGGGTTTTCAGATAATTTCTGCAAGAGCTTGCAGTTATGCCCCACTGCTGTACTGATGACTCCATTAATGCCATCGTTCCCATTTAACCTAGTTACCACTCAAACAGGAAATGAATGTTTCACTTCAGTGTTCATGAGGGCCTTGCGTCACATTTTTGGGCTTGGTGAGATTAATGACATCTGTTATAATGTTGAAATTTCTACCTCTGTCTCAAGGTGGGCACAATCTACACTTCCCCTGTTATGTGACCAACATTTCATGGTTCTCTTGCTGTTTCCATTCAAGGACATGTTATAGTGGAGTGAGGCACTGCAGCTGCTCTGACCTAATGGAGCTTGAATGTGGAATGTTCCAAAAGAGCGCGGTCTTCACTCTGGAGTGTGGCAGGCCCTGATTACAGAAGTGACAGTCTGGACATCCAGAAGAGTTACTGTGATTGTTCTGCAGGAGTCAGAAGAAAAGGGAGGGCCTGTGGGATAACTCACTCTTTATCTACTCTATCAGATGATTCCATAGTGCGTACAGCAATAACAATATCTCCTTGAGGGCCTTGGGTGGTGTCTGATGCACTAACACAACTCTAACTACATCTTATTCAGTATAAAATGGACCATCACCCCATAGCGCCAACACAAACAAGTCATAATTCTGTCAATTACTACGTATAAGCTGAGTGGAATCACTTACAAAGACTTTGAATTACCCACTGATTGAGAAGAAAGTGACTGTTTGTAACTGCAGAGTGAGTCTTTTTTGTGAGTATGTCAAAGTCTTGCCACTACAAGTGCACATTTCTTGATGGCAAGCATCCTTTCATTTCTGTTTTATGCCTGCTCTGCTTCATTGCTTCTCTGCTTCAGGGAATGTGCAGATCAATCATTTTCCTTCAGTCCTCTCAGACGTTACAGAAATAACAGAGAAAGGGCATGAATTTAGTATCAGCTTGCCAGCAAGTGTTAGAGTACCAGTACAAGTACAAACAGCTTGGGTTCATTATACATTCACAGGTTTTGTTGAGAAAGTTATGACACAGAAAAATCTTTTTTGAACACATGGTACAAACAAATGATGATCTCATTGAGTATGATGCATTGGTGTAGGTGAAACGACCCGACTTCATATAAATTAGTTGACAGTAGCGCAACATTAAACATATAAAGTCGAAAAATCCAATGTAGTAAGAAAGCAGGAATATTTGTAATATCACATAACAATGAAACACTGATGGAGAATATCAGCACTTTTATGTTTGATACAGTGCTTGATGCTTTAGGATTTTAAAGGAAAATTCAGTTTGAAGCTGCTACCCACAATCACCTGCATCAAGTTCAAGTCACTAATGCTGTGCTCAGTGTGACCACTTCCTCCAACGCAGATTCAGACTGTTCTGGTCTGTGTTTCCCTGATGGTGATTGTTACCAGAGCGGGGACATCTCTCTGCCTGCAAGAAGTTGCTTTCAAAAACACTGACATATATAAGTGCCACTTTTGCTGAACATTTCCACTGTTGTCTATGAAGATTCTCATTCATCCAGGCCATTCTTCTCTGTAGTCTACTAGTTTAGTTGGTCTACTAGTCCGCACTATCCTGGCTAGCAGACTACTAACATGAACTGGTGAAGCCCCTTGAATAAGAGGCGAAACGTCTTCAACATCTCCATAGACAAATACAAGTCCAGTTGCCTATGAATCAATTTTGAGACACATTTCAACCATTTATTCACTTTCTTATATGATCTCCTCTACTTATTTAATAGAACAGAACAGAACAGAATTTAATAATTTAATCAAGGCCTTTGCAGCACTGAAGATTTACTCACATCTAATATTCAAGTCACTTTGCATAAAAGTTTCTGACAAATGAATAATTTGACAATTATTTCTAGCACATGAGACTCCAATGAGGCAACGTGCAGACTGGATCATTTAGCAGGGGCCATGCTCAGCACCAATATAGGAAGTTGTGTACTTTAAGAGGGTTAGGTTGATGCCTTGCTATCACGAAACAGCCCACCAATTAATTATTCCACTTTTTATTAACTTAACTACAATCTTTCCCTTACTATAAGTACTTTAGATGTCAATTCTTAACAACACCATATTTTGCTCAGCATAAACATGATCACTGTCTTCTATTAAGATTTAAAAAAAATGGTTAATATGTAACATTAATATGTATGAAAAAAAAAAAACACTAATCTGGGGTTGTGCAGATGTTTCCAATAATTATGTCCTCAGCAGGAACCACTTTATTTAATTAGTTCTGAATCTGGAGGAAAACTCACCATTCACCCTTATTTTCTTGAGTTTGGCCAACCTGGGTGCTTATAAGGACTTGGTTGATTACCTTGCCACACATGGCTTCTTTTTAAAAGTACAGCAAAGTCCTACCTCTGTTTCAATGAATGTCATGTGTCCAAAATAGAGCAAGAAAATAAATTTACAGCACTGATTATTAACATTAATTAGGATTGTCATTTTCCAGGTTCTGCTGGGGAATTGTACCCAGTCCAGAAGACCTCTCTTTGACCACGAAGACCTACAAAATAAGGACAGACAATAAGGAACCTATAAGAGTAAGAAAACTCAAGCATGCCCATAGCATATCTATGTCTATAGTATAAAAAAGGAAGACAAAATGGGAGGCAAGGAGGAAGCTGGGTTTTCTGGAGGATGGGATTTAAGATGCACAACATCTGGAACCAGATGCTGACAACCAGAAGGGGGAGAGTGGTCCCAAGACAGCTGCAGCCTGGATGTGCATCTGCTTGTTAGAATAAATAAACAGAGGATTCAAGACAGATATATTGTCAGTAGGACCATATGGACTGCACTTGGTTTGATGGATTCAGACTGAACCCAACCAACCGGCATGAGAGTGGTAACAGGTACAAATTTTGAAATAATAAGCCACTAACTGAAAGTTAAGGTGTAAAGGGGAGCTAGCTTGAAAGACAGACAGTCTGTTGTCAGCAAGTTTGTTCTTGAGGAAGTGGGTCCTATAGGAAAATGCCTTGCAGCCAGAAGATGTCATTTTAACTGTGGGGGCAGACAGAAAACCTATATCCTGAGAGTAAAGCACATGGGATGGAATTTAAGATTTAAGAAGATCAGACAGGTACGAAGGGACATGATAGGAAAAGCAGCCGGCTCTTTTTTTTTTTTTTTTTTTTTTTTTTTATTCTTGGGTCAGACATGAGGAATATTCAGTTTTAGAAGGTCAGACAAGCTTGTAACTTGTCCCAAGTTACAAATCTGATTGGCATTAAAAGAACCTTTCAGTCTGAAGAGGTAATATAAAATATGTTATGTGGGCGGCAGTGATATTTTTTACCGCCCAACTGAAAAAGGAAGCATGTTAATAGTTTGGGACCAATACAGACACAATAAACAGAACTATAATGTTGACAACAGTTACTGAACAAATTTGAAATATAGCTGAACCTTAAATTGGTGGTGGTTTGCTTTTTTGACTGAGTGCCTGAACAGAACTGAGTGGCTCGTGGGTAAACAGCTTGTAAATATGCCTGAAAGCAGACAGAAACAGGGAAGGACAAGAACCGGGGAAAGTGAGTGCAGGAGTGGGCTAGAAACAAGGACTGGGACAGAGGACAAAGGCTCGACATGGCTGGATGGGAGCAGGTAGCAAGAAACCCACTGTGTTCTTTCAGATAATGAAGACTTCACATAACAGCCAGGTTGGTGACGCCTGGTAAGATCTACAATTTGTGTTGGTGTATAGAGCAATCGATGGAATCAAAAACTGCACTGAAAAGTGCAAGGTGTGGAGTCTGAATCTATATTAAAGGAGGAGATGATTTATCACTTTGGAGAGTGCCGTTTTAATCTAAAAGTACAAAGAGCAGATACGTGGAGCGAAAGCTGCTGATTCTTCCAATAATTTTGAAAAGATGGTCAGAAACCAGTTGATCATGGATCAACCCTGGATCAATGTGCACTCTTCGAAGTAATGTTTGAGCCGTAGCAATTAGATATTGAAGATTATGCTAGATGTAAGTGATAATGTATCAATGTATTGGATTACAGATCCCAATACTCGGCTGAGATTCTTTAAGTTTAGCTGGTAGTGGCTAATAGCATGTGCAAAGCTAATACTCACGATAGCAGTGACCACAATGATAATAGATTTTTTTTTAGGATTTCTCAGTTTGTGAAAAACAGACACTATTCAACAAAACACTCAACTGGATCTGCAGAAAGAGCTGAAGATGATCACATAACTTTTGTGCCTATAATGTTATGCGGAAAAAGTTTAAATTGGGCTACAAATAAATGCTATTGACTAAGACTAATAATACCTGTGGATGTAGACTTACAATAAATACGATTCAAAGTTGAAGCATTAAGTTGGTCCAATAGCTTTGAATTGCTGCTTTTGTAACAGAAAACAATAATAGAAAAAGGAAAAGGAGATGAGCTCTTGAATGATTAAATACAACTAAGACCTTTTGTCTGCTGTGAGCCAAAGATGTTGATGCTCATGGTTGATCCCTGACCCTTTAAACTGTGAGGGCACCTTCACAGTCATTTGTAAAACTTGTTGGGTCCACTATTTGCAAAATGTGTGCAAGCAGTGCATAGCAATTGCTTTTTTATTTTTAGATGAATTCACGTTGTGCCAGTGTTGAGTGCCAATGTTGAGCGCCAGTACAGAAGAAACTAAGCCCTGAGCAGAGAGAGCCCCTGAAAGTGGTAATGTACTGTAATTTTCATGTGCATTGCGACAGTTTCTGTTGTGCCACAATTAGACACTTGCGCACTGACTATTTAGCAGATCTATGCCTCCTGCAGGTGTTTGTAGATGCTGGCTACAGCACACATCAGCAAGGGCCTGACTTTCACGACTTCCACGTCTTAAGGTCTAGTGGAGTCCAGACCCCCAGTGTCAGGGCTGCTTTGGCGGCAGAAGGGGACACACACAGTTTTACATAGGGGATCACAATGATATGGCTGACTGGTGTAGCTGTTATTGCAAAATGTATGAACATGATGAGCCACCTGCTTTTGAGGACCCCGAAGGGGAAAAGGGTATACGGTGATTTTCCTTTTAAAATTTTCTGTTAGAGTGGTTTTTATTGGACATAACTGACGCTTTGTCCTAAGTGTCTTCACTTATAGATGCCAATGGTGTTAATTTTGTGGGGGTTTTTTGTCAATAAGAATTACTGGAAAAAAGGAATCTGTTTTTTACCTTTTCCATTACTAGCAGTCATGTCAGCATCAGGATGCATCGTTTCCTCAGCGAATGTTAGAGTGCAGCTGAAATGAGCTTTTTGCTGTGTTGTGCCTTGAAGTCTTGAAGGACATGCCGTAAGCCCTCTACCTTGTGAGGCAGGTCATGCGTGCTCCCTGATATACTTTTTCATCCTGTTGGCAATAGCAGGGATTACGAATGTCTTTTTTGTGTGTGTGTGTGTGTGTGTGCATGTTTTCGACTAGTAGAATGTCATTCTTTTGTTCCCCTTCCTCAAACTCAAACACACCCTCCACCTAGTATTTTAGCAGTTACCTTTCATTTAGCTGGCCACTTCAAAAGGGAATGCATAGTCAACTCCCTTGCCAAGATGAGGTCAAACGCATACCGAGTATTGCCCACCGCTCTTTTTATTACCACAAATGTCAGTAGTTCTCTTCATCCTTCGTGCACTTTTATTACACTGGTGGAAATGTCAAATGTATTTGCAACAGTCATAACACCATGATGGCCCTGAGGCTCACAGTAGCGCACTAACATTTTATTCCCTCCCAGACTGCTCTTTTGTTGCTCTGCAGAAAGACCTAATTCAATGTACGTTGAATATTCATGCAGTATGCCTAAATGAAATCTAGGCATGGAGCTATTACCCCATCCGTATTTCTAATATTTCTTCTCCTAATGGGCTGCAGATCTTTCCTCTTTACTTTGATCATCCATTGAACTCCCACTCGGAGATCATTAAAAATGTATACCTCCCCAACTGTGTCATCTCAGCAGTGCTTTCCAATGACATGTTAACATATAGGAAGATGGCCTGGAGGGGCATAATGTTCATGAAGCAGCTGCATGGGAACTATCCTACTCTTCTCACTGCAGTCCTGCCGAGGCTCTCAGCAAGTGAAGGGCATTGTGTCTTTTCATGTATAATTTTAATAAACATTCAGTCATTTGTCCTTCGTGAGTGCTTAGTTAATAATAAACTAATGACTTGCAAAGCGTGAAAATTATTCCCAGCATGAATCATTTAAAAATTTTACATTGTAAAATATCATATAAATAAAACATAATTACTTTATATACTAGAGGAGGAATAGCCCAAATTCAGTATCTCCATATGCATTGATGACTAATATGAACAAATTAGTCAATGACAGTATATTACTTATTCATGCATAAGAAAATAATATTTATGATCAAGCCATCTGATTAGAAAATCATGTTTTTTAATTATTACTATTAATGTAATACACGGGTCAGTGTTAAATACATTGAGACAATAACACAGAGATGTGAACCCGCGGTGAACCTACAGTGGCAGAGAAAGCTCAGCGCACTGCAAGCATTTTTTTATTCATTCATTCATCTTCTACCACTTCTGGTCACACTCAAAACTACGGATAATTTAGAGTCATCACTCAACCTAAACATATATGTCTTGGGATGGTGGGAGTAAAACTGGAGTACCCGGAGGAAACCCATCAGGCATACATTATCTGATCTACCCAAAATTTAGAAAATTGTAATTGTAAAGACTCTCGCCCTGAACAGGTCCCCTGCTTTCAACAGGTAGTCAGCTTTTTAGCAGAAATATAACCTGATTTTCATAATGTTTACAAGATGTGTTCTCCACATCCTACACTTCAGCACAACATGACATGACGTAAGATTGATGGGAGTTCTCTAGCTCCACAGAGTGGAGACTCATAAGAGGAATTCCTTCCATATCAAATCAAATCAGATTTATTTATATAACACCAAATCATAACAAAGTTACATCAAGGCACTTTACACATAGAGCAGGTCTCCACCAAACTCTTCACAAAGTTGTTAAAGAGACCCAACATACCCTTCCAAGAGCAAGCACATGGCGATTGTGGCAAGCAAAAACTTCCTTTAAGAGGCAGAAACCTCAGGCTGAACCAGGCTTGGGGGGGTGGCCATCTGCCTCAACTCTGTCCTTATTCCTGTCTCTGCCACCAGACAACTGCAGCTCATTAGACTCACTGTGTCACTGTCTGGAGCTAATAAACAACTGGATGAGCCAGAATTTTCTTCAATTAAATAAGGATAAAACTAAGCTTTTTCTGTTTTGGCAACAAAGAGAAGAGGGTCAGCGTTAGTAAACATCTTGAGTCTCAGTCTCTTAAAACCACATGCCAAGTTCGTAACCTTTGTGTGTTAATTGACTCAGATCTGAAATTCAATAGCCACATCAAAGCTGACACCAAGACAGCTTTTTTCCAACTCAAAAACATCAACAGAATTAAACGTTTTCTTACCCAACAAAACCAGGAGAAGGTCACCCAAGTGTTCATCCAGGTCCAGTAGACCTGAATAGTGTAATGGTCTCCTGACCATTGCCATCAACTGGACACAGGAAGTCAGCCTCATTGCGCAAACATCATCCGAGTTTTGGATTGTACCATTTGAGATGTTGGGGTTCCTCACGCACAAAAAAAAAAAAAAACAAAGATCACTTGTAATGTTAGCCATGTCAAGCACCACCCTCATGCCCTGATTTTTTTTCAGGTGCCTCCTCAGGGGATTGTGCATTACATGCTGGCCAAACCTCGATGCTGTATTTGGCAGGTTTGCTCAGCATATGTTGTCTGAATTGGCAGAATGGCAGGGTAATGGTTAGCGCTGTCACCCCACAATAAGAAGGTTGTGGGTTCAGTTACCGGCCTGGGGCCTTTCTGTGTGGAGTTTCCATATTCTCGCTGTGTCTGCATGGGTTTCTTCTGGGTAATCTGGTTTCCTCCCACCGTACAAAGACATGCATGATTACATTAACTGGTGACTCTAAACTGTGAGTGGTTGTCTGTCTCTGTGTGTTGGCCCTGCGATTGACTGGTGATCTGTCCAGGTAGTACCCCGTCCTGTGCCTAGAGTGAGCTGGGACTTTTGGGAATAAAGCTTTCCCTGCCACCTTGTCATGTGTAAACTCAAAAGTATGAAGTCTGCATTTGCAGGTGTCGGGATGTGAAGACACACACAGACACGCATTTTTTACACAGCTAAAACAACTTGCGGTCAAATTGACCCCAGAGGAGCACTGATACGTGCAAAATGTGTACAGCAATGGAAAAAGCATCATCTTGATAATTTTAGGCTTGATCAGTTGTCCCCCTCAAATTAGGAAAAGTCATGAAATATGAAGTCAAAAAAAGTTAACTCGAATTTTTTGAATGATACAAATTTAAAGGGGTCAAATTGATCCCCAGTTTGATAGGAAGGCAAATTTAATTTGAAGAAGAAACAGCCAATATGTCTATTACCAACTGGAAGATTCTGCACCCCATAAAACACAGCCAGTCCTAATGCACAAAGCATTGTGTCCATCACATGGGGAGGCAAAAATTGATATTTGGAGTGGAGTTGGGAAATTATCCCAACGTTAATATCACCATATTGTCATTAGCCTTGAATGGAGGCCAGGTGCGGAAGATAGCCTCTAGGATTGCTTATTTTAAATGTCAAACAGCTGATCCCTCAGCGTAGCTGTTGTCATTAACCAACTTAGTTTTTTGATTTTGCCAGACATCATTACAATAATAAAATAATGATTATGACTGCAGCAAAACCTGACAATGATAGCTGGCTAAGGTGGTCATGAGCTGTGATCATGCTACACACTATTTGCAAAGTTTAAGAATGGAAACATAGAAATATAAACAGAATGGGGTTCTTACAAAACCATCTCCCTCTCTGCTTCTTTCCCGCTCTCATTACGAAGACACAAAACAAGCCTTGTTGTATATCTGCTAAGACAAAGTGAGTAAGAAATGAAATTTATAAATGCCTTAAAGGCAGTGAGTTAGTCTGGCAAAAATAGACCCAGTGTGTAAGGATAGTTTCGTGTGGAAAAGAGCTTGGGTCACGCATGGCTCCCAGATCTGCAGGCGAGTGTGCAGTGCAAAGCTTTGATGAGTAGATGGAGACCCACGGTTTTATCGGACTGTACAGCGCACTGGTTAAGACCGACAGATGAGAAAGGCATCATAGGCAGGTGAGTTTAAATAAAGGACAACAGTCACTTGTGCTGCTTAATAGTGATCATTTTCACAAAAGAAAATCTGTTTGTGTCTTGGTTAATCAGTACTGATTCTGGTTGCACAGTGGCAGGGTGGGTTGACGTTTTGTGTTGTGTTTGTGTGCATCTAACTTTCATGAAGTTGTCACAGATCTGCTATTAATTGCCTTTTAATGACTATGCTCACAATATCAATGAGTTTTAGCTAGTAGACCCAAATCAGTATATTTTCCTCAACTGAAATGAGGATATTTGTAATTTTTCTCTTGCTGGGAATGTTGGCTGTCTAGCAAAGGCAAAACTTACAGCCCCTAAACCAAGTAGCATTAATGCCTGAACTTAACTAAGCTATGATTTATCACCATGGTGACAGATGCAAGTGGATCTCTCTCTTTATGGTCCACCTATTACTGTAACAATGACAACCAAGGTAGGTACACACCACCATAAAGGTGCCATTTCAGAAAACGGTCCACGTGAAACATCATCAGCCACAGCCCAAAAGCTGGTACAATTAAAAGTCCAGATGAAACATACTGAAGCATTCTAGCTGTCTCTCTCACCCACCGTGCATCTGGATGTGACTTATATTGACTTGAGACCGCTAAATATCCCAGAATGCATTATGTATCAAAATGTTAACAAGAACAGAAACTCAAACAACAGTGATGAATGATGAAAGGTGACAACAGCACTTCTGATATGTACAAATACACCTTTGCGTTTCAATAATAGCATAGATGATAATGAACATAGACAGTGTGGCCACACTGTCTATGTACTTGTAGATATTAGGTTGTCACAGCGCAGTCAGATTTAATGTGTTGAAGTGTAACCTGAGCTGAGCTAAACTGCTGATCTTCTGGTCCTCAGGAGTCCGGACCAAACTTAGTCCAAACCTAGCTTGCCCAGTTACGCAGCTAAAGGATTGTTTTTGGATTGGAATCTGGTTTCTTCAGTTGTTTAACTTGAATGAGCAGCTATGATGCAAATGAAAATGAAAAGATTTGTAAGCATTTCCTATTTGATTGAGAGTACTTTTCTCCTGTGTGGCACACTTTGGTACCATTGTCCTGAGACGCAGACAACGGATGGCTGTACCCCCTTCATACATCAATGCTGCAGCAATATAATAATGGCAGAAATTTAAAATCAATCATAAATCTAAGCCTATAACTAAACACTATAACTTCTGTATATATCCTAATTTCAATTTAGTTTTCACTTATGTTTCAAATACTAAGAGAACTCATTATGTGATTGGCATGAAAGTTCAATATGCTTGCACATTGAAAATAGGCATTTTGAACAGAAAAAGAAAAAACTTTCACTAGAGCTTCACAACCTTCACAGCAGCTCGAGCAAATATACCAAGATATTACTGAGGACTGAACCTGAACACATAAGGTACAATAAGTTTTGAATTAAAAAATATTACCACCTTTTCATTTGACTGGTGACCTGTACACCCTCATCCTAAACATGCATGTCTTTGGGCAGTGGGACTGCATGGCAGGAGGCACGTAAATACAGCACTAACTAAGCAATGATGGAAAATAAGTTAATGAAAACAAAAAACTTGATGTGAAAACGTATTTGAATCTGCTAGATTTTGCTGAAAGGAATCTGAGGAGGATTCCAGGTGGCAACAACTAAAACCGTTTGATGTAGAGGGTGGTGTCAAGTGAGATTGAGACCCAAGGACTGTGCCTCCTGCAGAAACTGGACACGAAGAACAAAGCGCTATCAAGACATTACAATCACACAAAACTATAGGTTTTCAATTTAGCATATATGCAGCAATTTCTATTATTAAAAACAATGATGCAAAAATAATTAATGTATGGAATGAATTTAACTGATGAAAATCATAAAAATATTGTGCGAGGCACTTATAAGTGCCGCCACCTCAGCTGGGGAGCTAGGACATTTTGGTGGATAGGAGATGAGCTCATGGAAAAGTACCTGAAATCACGCTGATCTTTAGAATAGCAGTAGGATAGGATGTAATGGAAATATGAGGTAATGTTTGGTAAAACATAGAGAATTGGGTGTAGCTGAGTGCGATCTATGATACAGAAAGGGAAAGTCTGATACTCTCGGGGAGAGCTCGCCAGGAGTTTGTAAGAGATCAAAAGCGTGCATGAGGACATCAGTGGACAAAGAGGCGCTGCCAGGAACAGTAACTGAAGACGGTGGGGGACAGAGCAGCGAGGGAGTTTCACCGGCAGGACTGTTGTCAGTCGTTGTCAGAGCAGAACTGCGGCTACAGAAAACAAGGTACTGTCTTCGATTCACAATCGGCCCATGGAGAGCCTCCACTCTCATTGCCAAGTGAGGGGAAGAGGGTCATCGGACTCTGCTCGACTCCGGCATCTGAGCGTTTACTGTAAATGTGGTGACCTCTTCTGTGCTGGCAGGTTAGCGTTGGCCATCTGGGCCACTTCCATCCCTCCCACAAACACATCTGTGAGTAATTTGATTCTCCTAATTTGTGGATTTGGAAATGTTTGAATGATTTGAGTGTTTGAATGATTATTTCACGGCTACTTGAGTCCTTCTAAAATCCTGCAATAAAGCTACTGAAATTGAAAAAAGATTAATGAAAAATAAACTTTTCCATGATGGTAAAAGGTTAAGACTCAGTTGCTCAACATCTAGTAGGCTCTGAAAGGTTATTTTAACTCTATGTCCAATCATAAATAACAGAAACAGACTCTTATATGACGAGTATATCCCAGCTTTTAAATTAAACCTAATAATTCACCAAGTGCCCAGATCATTTAGAGTAAAGCTGCTGTGAACGGGCGTGGCCGGTGGTCAACACCAGCTACTTTAGTGCGAGCCGGCTGCTGGAGGTGGGAAAATAGTATTGATTAGTACTGATTAGGTCAGCCTTCTCTTCTAAATGTAGTTTCTTCTGTTTCAAAAAAAAAAAAAAAAGATGGCACCAGACACATTACAAACTGAAGGTATTCTCACACTCTTATCGGGAACTGTGGTTAGGCTGATTTGTAATCAGATCTATGTTAGTATACATTTGTTTGCAGGGACTCCAGAGCAGGGGAAACTGATGCTCTCTATTTCTTTGGGGAACATATATTCTGACGTTAGTTTCATGCCCCATGACCTGCTGTCACTCACCTGAATGTGACTTTTTCCATTTGTGTCTTCTTTTTTTTATTCAGATTTTATTTCAGCAGGAAAACATTGCAGGTATGTTTATCTGCAGTGGATAATATTGGCAAGATAATCCTAGAGTGGATTTATTTTATTAGCTGTGCGACACCTGCATTATAACATTAATAAAGGCTACATCTCTATGAGAAGGTCACACAAGATGTCTCCATCAGCACTGCCACCCCATGTGGGTTTCATAAAGCGAGTAGGCAGTACTAGCCTGTCCTCCTGCCAGGTCTCTGTCAGTCCCCAGATATTGCAAGTGTTTCATCAGAGTGGCCAGCTCAGAGTCTCTAATCCCCACAGTGAGAAGGAGAGGCTAAGGCAGCTAACCCTGTGATCCAAGATTACTGTAGGCTGTAGGCACCACAGCCTCCCTCTAAGTCCTGATCCCTTCCTCTCCCTCCCTGAGCCCAGAGTCCGGGCCTGTCACTCCTGAGGCTGCCGCCGGTCAACCTGCACTGGTAATCACCTGCGGACAGCAAAGTGATGCTCCTAAGCTGTCTGATCGCGCAACCAGGTGAAAGAAGGGACGGGGGGATGGGGGTGGGGTGGTTACACTGCAGTAGCAGTGGCATCTATTACACACAAAAGACACACTATATCTTGGTAGTCAGTGGGATGAATGCTAACCAACGATGGCAGCATTTGCCATGTCTTTTCATACCTCATCTCATATTCATGAAATTTAATTATACTAAAAGCCAAAGTAGTGTGATTTTTGATTTAATGAGTACACATGAGCCATTTTCATTCACAAACTAAATGTGTATGCACAGGGATGTAAGGTAGCAGTTTAAAAAGTTTAAAAAAAGGGTAAAAAAAAATAAAAAAAAATAAAGCTGTTTTAGATGTTCCACCCTTCTTGGATTCTGCCGCATGACTCCCCCACCTCTGAGTCAGCATGGTCAAGCAGCAGCAGTGCTGTATGCAGGCAGTGAGCACAAAAAAATAAAAATAAATAAATAAAAATAACATGTAGGGATTTGTCCAAAAACCTGGATAGCAAACAAAGTTTCTAGCAGTCAGGTGTTCTTCGAGGTCTTGCATGTAACCACATGGTAAGCAGAGTAATCTGGCTGTGAATTAATGGCCAGCTAGGTTTCTCACGGTGGTTGATTGGGAGCTGAAAATCAGGTGAGCTAGGTAACCAGTGCTGCAGAAAACCCTTAGAGCTTAATTGGAATGTTTTTGCAACTATTCTTGCACATTCTAGAAAACACCAAAAATAATTTGTGAGAGGTTCTCAAAATAGATGATAACTATTTTATAGTAATCAAATGAATGAGAGTTTTCATTTTTTCATGTTTATATCACCACTATTTGTGTTTTTTTTTTTTTTTCTTACAAAGATGTAACAAACAAAATATCAATATCAGCTCAGTCCATATTATCATGCATTTTTGCTGTTTCGATGAAAAAGCACTTCTGGTGATGCTGTGTCTGCTGGGTGAACTTAATGAGATGATTCAACTTGTTACACTTGCCCTGCTGTGCTATATATAATGTATCTTTACTGTCTGCTGTTGGTGCTGTTTAAAAAGGGTGAACTGACCACGACGGATAATAAAAAAAAAAAAAGATGGCATGCCACTTTAACTTGTCACTTAAATAAAGAGTTTCATCTAAATTGCACAGCGGGTGGGAAACTTAAAAAAAAGAAAGTATACTTTCTTTCCCACTTCAAGTAATTTCCGTCTATCCTTGAGCAATTTTGGCTGTATTTGTCCATATTTATGCTTGGACTCCATGGGATTTCATTTGTGGTGCTTACACAAAATATATTCGACTCACCTCCATTGAATTTGGCTGGAGGCTTTTTTATTCTAAATTTAATACTCCTTACCCAAGTAAATCCCAAGTAGGTTGAGGACCTCTTTTTCTATCAAGGTCTGGGCAATATATTGCATAAAAAATGCATGCAGAAAAAAAGTTACAAACAAAACAAACCTAAAAGAGGAGAACATTACAAAGATCTCTGAATTAAGGTAAGACTAGAGACAATTGTAAGTCCATTTTTAATTGTGAAAATGAGAAAACAAACAAACCCTTTTTGCCAACTCTGACCTCATATAAACAACACACAGCAGATTTTTATCTGAGTTAACTGGAAAACCTGGACAAATTCAATCAAAACAGTAAAAACTCTCCTTTAAAGTTTTAATATCACAATTGTATTTATTAAAACTTCAAAAGCTATCAAAAGGTCTAATTTTACCACAAACTGTGAAAAAACATGGGCTGGTCTGAAAAGTTGAACAGGTTTTAGCTCCAACAGTTCTTCTGTCACACCACATGGTCCATCCATGTTATTCACATTGCCCATCAGCGGTCATAATGTTATGGCTATCTGTATCTATAGCTCTATATATGTCAGTATGTGAGTATGTGTGTGAAAAAAAAAAAAAATAGGAGTTTCTTTCTGTTCTATGAAAAGTTCTTCTAATCTTCATAAGCAGTAAATTTTGGCTCACAGGTGCAGAACAACAAACAAAATGCTCACCGGGGAACAATTAACATATTTTTGCTTACTAGTGCTACAAAAACATCAAACATTATTAACCAGAGAGCAAAATTAAGGTCATGGCTAATTGGCTTACAGGGCTTATTTTTCTGCAATATTTAACTTCCATACATTTTCTGTTTGTATTACTTAATCAAGAGGAAACAATAAGATTTTGCTGAAATATAATCCCTAGAATGCAGAGCATGTGAATTAAGAACACCCAGAGGCCATTAATTTCAGGAAACAAATTGTGCATTTGTAGATGAAGAACATTTTATAGATTTGGTTTCTCTTGGGTTTCCAGGCAATAAAGGAAGAAATAGCCTTGCTGTGCGAATCCCCTCTGCCTGGGAGTGTGTTATTTAAGAATGTATGATGTATTTTTGGAAATTCATAGTTAAGAATGAGACCGTTTGGGAAATTACAGCAACAGAAACAGCAGATAAAGCTGCTCAGGTCCTGGAGTTCTACACGATGCTGAAATAAATCAAAGTGTTGTGTTGCAGGGATAAATGAAGAGGAAGGAGAACAAAGCGAGTGTAACATTGCATGTTGTATTTCTTCTTCTCCGCTGGACCAGGGCTGTCGCGTGACTTTACAGCCTGGCGATATGGCCGAAAAATAAATGTCTGCAGCTGCTGACTGCACACATTCATGCACGTTTTCGCTTGTATATATTATGTATAATGTCGATGCATTTGCTCTGTTTCGAGCAAAAATGTGACATGAGACATAACAGTGGCATGGGCCTTCAGATTCTCTCATCCTCAGGGGCCACACAGAGCACTTTCCTCCTCCAGTCTAGAAATGGAAACATCCCCTCAGACTCTTGGGAGGCACATCTGAAATCCATCCATCAGTTCTCTCTGGTGTATATAAATATACCCATGTGGAGCAGTCACACACAGGCTTGTCCTATAATATGGGGCTCGCAGATGGGAATGGATGGGGACGATTCAAGTAGGTGGTAAAGTGCTGAGAGCAACAGGCACACTGCTCTGTTTTTAGGCCTTTTTCCCCAAATAAAAGCAATCAGCGAAATATTAAGCTCGCTGATCCACATTTAAGGAGATGCGAGCTGTCATACAATATGGCCTCCCTGTAAGTAGGTCCACTTCAGAGGAATGAATCACACAGGCGGACACGGTGGCCTGCTTTAGGTGGACCAGGAAACAAATTCCAAATTCCTCATGTGACTTCGATATCTTTTGTAACAAAGTAAGGGGGGGGGGGATTGCCAGCCTCAGTAAGGAAGACAGTGTTAACAACTTGCTTTGAGTGTAGCTTAGAGGCATCCACAAAAAATGACAAGTGACAGGAAAAGAAACGTATTGGAGTAAGAACCAAAATGTTAAAGTCTCCACTCATCTTTCGCAGTTTAAGTTTTCCAAACTATTACCGCAGGATAAAAAACTAACAAACAAAAAAATACGATAGGCAGACCTTGTAGACACTTGCATATATAGCTTGTGTTGCCCACAAATTACACAGTTGTTGAGCTTGCTGCATCTGTGTTTGGCCCTCCTGCTGTGAAGTCCCCTCCACCAAAAGCTGCCTAATTGCCCTACAGGGAGACTTAGGTGGTTTGATGGGGTGATATCGGACTCCCCCCCCCCCCCATGCTCTGCTTCTCTTCCTCTCAAAAGGCTTCCTCCATCTGCTCTTCCCTAGGGGCACACAACTCCAGCAGGACCACTTGTCTTGTTGTTTCTGACACAGGACCATGTCTGACCCCAAATGCCATCACTGTGTTGCTGTCTGGGACTTTGAGGTGTCCCCTAAGGCCAAGCTTCAACTGTCAATCCAGTATTTTCACCAGAGGGCCTCCCAAGCTATATCAGTTATTCACAAATACACTGATACACAGCTACATGACGTTACCACAGACTATTTATGAAATGTGTGTATCCTGCTTTAAAAATGCTAAATGGGGAGAGGGGTAGAGCAAAATATATATATAACCAACTCAGCATTACTAAACTGTTACCAGGGTTGACCTTAATTGGTATGTTTCCTTGTCATCACAAAACATATGACAGATATCTACCCAAACCTCCCCGGGGCCTGATCATAGCGGCAGTACGTGATCTTTATTTTGTTCAAAAATGACAGTTTGACATTAGCAACACTGCTTTGAGGTCACTGTTATGAAATGTGACTTTTAAAACACATCCCAGTAGATCCCAGTAAATAGAGTATTTACAAGAAAGATCATCATCCTGTGCTACATGCAACAAATTAATCTCTCGGGGGGTTATTCATTCATTCATTCATTCATCTTCTACCTCTTATCTGTTCCCGGGTCAGTGGCTGCTGGAGCCAATCCCGGCTCACAATGGGTGAGGGCGGGGTAGTTTCAGAGGGTTAAACTCCTTTAAATTTTCTGGTGCCACTGTGAGATGGTCTCTCACTTGACAAACTACCAGCCACAACATCAAGACCATGTATCTACGGATAGTATCTACGATAGTGTAAAGGTTAGTTGTGTAAGTCTAGAATAGGGGCATTAGGTCAGATCAATCAGGTTTTAGTTTTAAGTTTTTAGTTTGTGATGTGATGACTGATCAATGAAATTCTCTGCATGATCACAATGTTACCAACAACAGTAGACTGATTATAATATCAAGGTTCCTTGAAACCGCACGCAGTCCTTCTAGTGATAATGTTTGGCAAGAAATACTTGAACTATTTTATCCATATCTGGTTGAAATCAAAGACATGTTACTGTACTTTCGCTCTGAAGTTTTTTTTTCCTTTCAGAACACCAATATCTACAATTAAGGCCAATTGCTTCATTTAAAACCATGTTGATGGCATGGTATGACTGATTAAAAGATTTATGTTGAGGGCATTGTGGGCTTAACGATGACGCCAGGAGACGGCCTCGTGGTCGCTTCATACTCTTACTAAGAAGCAGCGTGGTGGCATGAATGCTGAGAGGTGGATAAACAAAAGATTTTGTGTTCTTGAGCTTCTTGGGATAGTATATACTGCCGGTCGTTATGTCAGCATAAATCAACCTTTTCATTGCCTGGGAAAAGAAAAGGCAGCAGATTTATGGCGTCATAAGCTGAGGTCTTTGTTCCCAGTTCTCATGCTCACCTGGAGCAGCGTAAATCCACAACGGTTGAAAGTTGCAGGCAATATCAGAATGGTTTATTGGAAGGGAGAACTTAACTTTGCACACTTTACACAATCACACGCACACTCACACACCATATGTGCATACATATCTTGACACTGTTAAGGTTTGCATGTAAAACAGTGGATGGGAGGGGGGGGGGGGGTGTGGGGGGTTGGCAATAAGAATGCTATGTGGCCATAAAGAAATGAAGGCTTGATTCATGGATTATACATGTTCCATGTTGAACATGGATGATGTGACTATGTTATAGAAGCAATGTATTACCATTCTTCGTCACAGAAAAATTGGCCGGCGCACCGTTTCAAAACAGCAAACAACACAGAAATTCACACAGAATACTAAGAAATACTGTTGCTGCAATTCCAAACAATGCACGTAGATAATCGTATTAATGGCAATGATTATAGTTTTATTTCATTTATTTATTTAAAACATGTAAATGAAAAAAAAAAGACAACACGAAAACAACATAATCAAACAGTACTAAAAAGTACTAAGTACTAAAGGGAGAAGAGAAGAAATTACTTTATTAAATTAATTGTAATACTGAATAATAAAAGTAATAATAACAATAATGACTTTTGGAGCCATCCTGAGCTTGATGGTAGTTGGGGAAAAGGATCTCCTGAACATCTGTGTATGGAGAGGGTGTCTGGTGCTGTCTTACATGCATCTCTTCACAACAGTCCTGAGTCCAGACCAACTGGCAACCTTCTATGCTGTCATACACTGGTTTGTGAACTGAAGTTTTAAAGGTGTGCCATCACATGGCATACACTCCCTAAGGGATATCCTGCTTTTGGTCTATTTTCCTCCAAATGGGGTTTACGGCTTTTCAGAATTGGATTCACTTTTCATCCCAACTTACGACCCAACTTTTCTGAGCAGCTTGTCGCATCTCTGTTTGTTCATGTCTGACATGCAAGGAGACTGGCTACCATAGAGTGATAAAAAAGTTCAGTATTTTACTGCAGATGCAAAATGACCATGGCCTCCTGAGGAATAAAGAGCTACCTCTGCCCCTTCTGGAAGGTGGGATACCAATCAAATTCAGTCACAACCTTTACTTGGTCTGCTTAATTCATGGTAGTAAAAAAAAAAAAAAAAAAATGCTTCCTACATCGCCTGCCACTATTATCAGTGTGCGTGTGTTTGAATGTGAGAGGCATGTAAGCATGATGGGAAACTCTTCAGTCACTGTTTCATACTGCTCCGATGTCTGGAAACAAACAACAAAAAAAAAAGTAAATAACAACAGCTTCATTGGGAATTTGACTCGGTCACTTCAGCTCAGTCGTTTATGGCAGCTCCACAGTATATGTCATTTTTAACTTGCATCTTCATGTGTAATATGCTGTAATGCACCACTTATGAGAGGAGATTTTTGCTAAGATTTAAATCCTATTTGTTCCCTCAGCCATCATTTGAAGGAATGGTCCAGAGATTTAGCACATAAAGTTCAGCCCCACTGTTATCAGGAGAGCCAGGCTAAAGATGGATTGTTCCTTCTTTAAGTCAGCAGTTGAAAGTCAAAAAAAAAAAAAAATAAATAAATAAATAAATAAATAAAGAATAAGTTGATGTCATTATGATATCATGAAGGATATCTCTGCCTGTCCTCAAGACTTTTTTTAATTGTCTTTTTGTTCATTAGAGGTGTGAGGTCTGGAAAGATGTTGGAAGGTAGCATGAAAAATGTTATGGTGATGCATTTTGGGAAAAATATGTAGGAAAGTTAACTGATTGGCCTCTGGCCACTTGAGGGAGGGGTTTCTAGCCCTGGGGCAAAGGTGAGGACTGGGTACCCTAACATCGTGATTTGTTTTGGTACTTTTCTTGCTCATTATCTTGTGCCTCACCTCTTTCAAATTGTTGAGGCAGTGTCTTCCCTTCCAAAATGTATTACTAAAATCGAGAGCTGTAAAATAGCTTACAGCAGGCATCCAAGCATGTTTATCGTTGATGGGCACTGCAAAGCGCTACAGAGAGATATATTATGAGCCTGTCACAACACCCTCACTTCATAGTCTCACTGCATCTGCAAGCATGAGTGGCTTTAACATTAAATGTCTGGCAGTCGTCAAAGAAAAAAATGAGGGATGCTGTTGGTGTGTTTACCAAAGACTTGACCTCCGGGAATGGACTGTGGAAGTAGATGATTTTCTCAGGACTTTATTTTCCATCTTGGGCACTTTTTGAAGCAGTTACAGTACACACATTCACACCAAGCTGTGCGGCAGGAGGACAAAGTCAAATTCCCTGGCTCTGTTGTTGTTTGTGATCTCAAGACAGCTTAATGAATTGCTGATGAATGACAGATGAACAAATTAGTTCTTCAAGAAACCACACTGTTGCCGGTTGTCACAGAGTAGCAAGAACATCACAAGATCTTCAGCTAATCAGGAAAAACATTTGTCCTTTGCATGAAATTAGGTCCCTTCTATATAGCAGAAGTTAACATTGTGAAATGTTTCAATTTTGAAGTCATAAAACACCAAACAAAAGTGTGGCAGCTCCTGTTGAATAAAGAAAAAAAAAATTATGCCAACTGTGTCACCATGGCAGAACTTATAAAAACCATATGCATCAATGGCCCACATAAAAATAAAATTTAGCATTTCATCTAACAGCAACTTAGGGTTGGAGATTTCAAGTTTTGTCTGCATTTGCTTGAAGAAAATCTAATTTAGTTTTTGTGGATAAAACTACCAAGAATCAGCAACATGAGGTCTGAGTGGAAGATGCAGTTCTGAGACTACAGGTATTCACTGTACAGGTATTCATTTGGATCAGCTGTGGTTGGCACCAAACTACTCAAGACAGATGAAGCAAATTTGAAGGTCAGGAAAAGGTCAAATCTGTCACCAATGTAATGTTTCATGGCTGTGGTTACAGTAGATCTAATTCATAAATTGTGCCCCCTGCCGGGATAACGGCTTCCTTTCATGGGTTGTTTTGTGTATAATAACGGTACACGACATTGAGATCAGCGATCCACAAAGAGTGGCTGGAGTGCGGCTCCTGACAGCTCATTCAGATCGGCAGCCTCTCTCATCTCATCAGGATTTTTTTCCACTCAATAACAAATCAATTATAGAAGACAGCAGGTGTGAAATATGAAACGGACCCGTATTTTTCACCTTTTGCACCTCTTTGTGATATTATACACTAGCGGCAGTGAGAACTTCATAAACCCTCTCTCATGGTTTATACACACAGCACAAAGCTCTTAATGGCCAAGCTCCATCATATCTCAGAGAGCTCATAGTTCCTTAATGTCCCAGGAGGCCACTCCGCTCTCTAGAAGGAAGTTCCTTTGTGGTTGATAGAGTCTCCAAGAGCAAGGACCAACTCCTAATATCGGTCCGGGGGGCGGACTCTGTCGCAGCTTTCATGATCAGGTTTCAAACTGTCTGTCAAGTCTACAGTCAAATATTTGAGGTTTATTACTCCTTTTCTTTTAGTTGTGCTGCTGGGCATAGACTGCTGCGAGTTGCACTGAGCAACCCCAGCCCCCCACCCCTCTCCCCCATGCATGTACATTGCAACCTAACACGTCTCTAACTTTGTTTCTTCCAATAGTCTATGTTTAGTTACCTTTAGTTATCATTATACAGCGTTACTCACTTCCTATTGTTACTGCTTCTTCTCCCTACTACTGCTAATGTTTACTACTTCACATTTAGTGTTACCAGATTCCAATCACTGTATGTTTTCTGTATGTTTTGTTAGTATTTTCCATGGTATCTTCTATTCTTCTGCTCATGTTCTGTCTCCATCCCTCTGCCGAGACCCCCTCTCCTCTGCTTCACGCTCGCTCTCACTGCCTCTGTTTCTCTCTCTCTCTCTCTCTCTCAACCCGACCGATCGAGGCAGATGGCTGCCCTCCCTGGGCCCGGCTCTGCCTGAGGTTCTGCCTGTTAAACGAAGATTAAACCTTGCCACTTTTGCCAAGTGCTTGCTCTTGTAGGAATATGCTGGGTTTCACTCAAAACTCCATAAAGAGTTTGGTCTGTAACTGCTCTATGTGTAAAGTGCCATGATGTCCAGCATCAGCAGTCTTGATGGCAGTGAAGTGAATCTAACCACAGCTCCTCCTACTGGATTGATAGAAGACTTCAACTGGTTTTCGTCACTGGTGCTTCAGGTTACTAACATGGTGCCAGCCAAGCTATATGCACAGACGGACCCAACAGGGATCAGTTTGTGTCCAGTAAGGCTATTACTGTACATGAAAACAAACAAACTAAGCAAAACAAGAAAACAAGCCATTTTATCAGAGAGAAGCCAGCTTTTAACAAAAGTCTGTTGTAATGCAGTCAGGGACCAGAGTGAGTTGAGTTTATGTTTAATTCACAGTGACACTGATTACAGACCAGTGAGGAACCCTACAATAACAAAGTTCTTAGTGAATCATTGGAAACAGTAGATTCATTCAAGTAATATAAAAAAAGAAGGTGCAAACAAGACAGGAAAATGACCCCCTCAAATACAAAACATGGGCTTGACAATAAGATATACATAGAAAATTGAGCAATCAGAGAAACCAAAGGGAATCACTGTAGTTGACATGCTTTCGGACTTACTGATTACTGACCTGCTAGACGTATAAAAAGGAGTCACCAAATATTGAAAAATGTAGCTGTCGATCCACAACGTGTATTTAATCTTTTCCAATTTGTATCAATCACATAGTCAGCCCTTTGTTGTCTCTCTGCTGCCACTTAGCCCAACACACATGAAACCAAACTGGCTGTTGCTAGCTTGTGCAATTTTGGCCCATGCCAGTTGTCAATGCAATGCAAAACAGAAGTTCACAGGAAATACATGCAATAAAGAAACACCAAGCACCCCCTCCCACCTTTGTCCCCTCTCTCCGGGTGTCCTTTCTCCAGTTTCCATCTCATTGTGTCCCCTTTTGGACTTGTTTAATTGTAATCCGTTTGGCTACTACCTGTGCAGGAATACTTGAATGAACGAGATCAGATTAAGGAAGTTCAATAATGCTGCTCCAGCACCCAGAGTATTTAATAATGGTTCCAACAGACAGAGAGAGTGATGGAAGCCTGTCACAAAATTTCTATATTCAATAAAGTCACAGGAGGACAAAACTCAGATTTAATCACTTCACGTCACTCATTGGAAAAGCAGACCGTTTGCCACTGCTCTTCTGTCTGTGCAAAACTGCTAGAGATCAGTACTATATGACACAGACATTTTCTATTTGTCACAGGTGTTGAAGTTAAAATGTAATTTTTCCTGTCTTGAATTTCCATGGCCTTTCCAGGATTCAAAATGTGCTGCCACACTGTTTGACCAGAATCTGTTATTGTTTTGTCCTGTTTTCACATCCTGCCATATTTGAGTCAAACAGCCTCGAGCACGAAGACACTTTTCCATCTCAACATCCACCTTGACGTGACATTAAAGGAAAATTTCTGTGCCGAGGTCTCTGGGGATGGGGTGTGATCCAGTTTCCCATCTGTACTTGTGTAAAGGATCCAACGCTGTGAGCTCTTAATTTGAACGCTTTTCACGTGCTGCAGTTTGTGTTGGATGGGGGTGGGGGGCAGGAGGAAGCCCTGCTCGCACCGACACAGCTGTCTGTCTCAGGTAATTTTTTCCGTGAGGTGACGTTAAAGCCTCCTCAGAAACTCAAATTAGCTGCATCTGCTCACAGTGGCAATGTGATGTTAATGTGCCTTTAACCGATCCTGTGTCAAGACAGCTGATCCACCAGCATCTCAAAACCCCCATAGCAATAAAGTGCATTATGATCCATTGCGCTATTGCAAATACCATATTTAATAAAAAAAAAAAAAAAAAAACTTCTTTATCACCAGTGGGAGCCAAATTTGTTTTGTTTTTTTTTTTATCACATCTGGCAATACAATAACCATAAGCTGCTGCTTATTGCTTGTCATGTCTGAGGAAACTGTTTAGATATTGATGTCTGCTAAGACACAACTGCAGCTGTTTTTATTTTTTTGATCTTGGCCATGAGAAAAACTGCTTGCTCATAAAATCTGGAAGGATACTACACTCGGTGGCAATGCATCAAAATGGTGCACCATAATACGAGCACTTACTTCACGATCCAAATTGATGAATGGTTATAATCCTGTCGTGTCCCTAATGACGCATGTTGCTATGACCTCTATTTCCTGACCTACCACAAGATGCAGCCCAGAAACAGCTTAGTTTCAAAGGCGATTTTTGTGAAGTGCTGTGGCAGAGTTATAATAGCTCACATTATCATCTCACTTATATCATTACTATCCCATAACCCACACATTGCTGTCTCCTTATATCTCTGTCTCACTACCAGCTTCAGAAAACATATTCTCATGTCAATCTTTGTTTATTTGTGTATATGGCACATAAACTCTATCTAGTTACAATAGATAGGGGACTGCAGAAAAAAAAAAAAAGTAGATGAGCGAATCCGTGCCTCTGTCTCGGGTTTCAGGTCCAGCCCAGTAGAACCTTATGTCCGGGGCTACGGTGTGACTGACAGACTGACCACAGGATAGAGTGCAAAGCACCTCAGCACCATGTTTTCCTTCAAATCTTTCATCTGGCTTCATGCACTCCGAAACAGTTATGGTAATGGCCTCAAATGCAAACTTGAAGCTTGAATCAAACTTTACGAAGCAATTATTAGTGATAATGCACAATTAATAAAATATCACTATATAGTATATGGCTTAGTGGTCAGCGCTGTCGCCCCGCAGTAAGAAGGTCACCGGTTCGGTTCCCGGCCTTTCTGTGTGGAGTTTGCATGTTATTCCCGTGTCAGCATGGGTTTCCTCCGGGTACTCCGGTTTCCTCCCACCGTCCAAAGACATGCATGTATAGGTTAACTGGAGACTTTAAATTGACCGTAGGTGTAAATGCGGGCGTGAGCGGTTGTTTGTCATTGTGTGTGGGCCCTGTGATGGACTGGCGAACTGTCCTGGGTGTACTCCACCCCTTGGCCCATGTGAGCTGGGTACGGCTGGATACGGATAAAGTGGATGAAGATGTGAGAGAGAGAGTACATGTTCATATAAAGAATGCAAAAACTGAGAGCACAACTGGTTGGATAATTGTCTGATTAGAAAGGGACTGGAGGAAAAAAGTGTCTCCAGATTTTGCCCCTGACTGCCTGCTTTCAGGACAAAACATTTGCTGTGGTGTTTGTGTTTTCTGGGACTTTCTGGGATTTCTGCATACAACTTTTTCAAAGCTAGAAACACCCATCAAAAGCTTCTAACCTAACCTGATCCTGTGATTACAGAAAGTAAATAACAGTGCACTTACTAGCCCAGCGATGGCACAGAAAATGTACCACAAAGTTGTTTTGCTTTAGAGACAGGCAAGATTCATCCGAGTGTGACAACAGTGAACATCCCAACAGGCAGATTTCAATTAGACCAGTCGCCAGATGTGATTCTGCACATGAAATTTTGTTTTCGTATAAGACAAATATGCACAATTCACTTAAATTAATGAAATCAAAAGGAAGATATTAAATATAAAATGAGAGCTGTAATCTTGTTGCTTTTTTTTTTTTTGCTATTTTTTTTTACATTCAACTATTTCTATTAATGATCTTTTAAATCAATATGTATCTTTTTGACCTTTATTTCATGATGAGGTAATTTAATCTTTTATCATCCAGCCATAGTAGGGATGCCTGATGAGCATCTGAGAAAGCTGTTTCTCCATCCAGTTAATGGATGATTGTGTGAGAGGAAATAGGGATTAGTTACCTTCTGAACAGCATGGGAGAAAGGTAGAGCAATGAATTTGAAGTAGACCTGTGAGTTCATGTTGGATGATGCTAAAAGTATATAATTATGCGCTTTGGCTGGCTGGTTTTTTGGACCATTTATAGCTTGAAGGTACTTCTGTGTGTGTTCACCGTGAGGCCAGAGGCGCAGACATAATTAAACCCTTTCCTGAGAGGAAAAATCTGCTGAAAACAACGGAGGTCTATCACGCACCTCTACAATTTGAAACAAAGAATTTGTTTCATTTGTGTCACACATATGTCATTTCATTTTGAACTGGCATCATGCCTGCTGTTCTTCATATCTGTCTCAGGTAGTGAAAAACCACCCCGCTTAGTATTTTTAGTGTGTCTCCAGATTCCTTTTAATAGATTCATCCTGCAGCACATTCTTATGACTCAAAGAGCCTATCTAATTAATGCAAATTTCCTCTATCTAAAGCAGAGTTGCCAGAAAGTTGAAAAAGTCAGCTTAGCTGTGATACAATCAGCTTTGCTGTAGGATGTATGCGTAGGATGCACAACAAGCCGACACTTTCTAAACATGAGTTGCATCAGATCAAGAGGATCTTTGTCAGAGGAATTTCACGTGTAATAAGTCCCATATTGTACGCTAATATCAAAAATGATTCGTTGTGGAAATGCATGTGTGAGGAGACACAGCCAGTGTGCAGAAATGCAGGAGGTACAAAGTGCCAATGATTCAAGCGACTGATGTGGAAGATGTCACAGGTGGTGACGAATCTCCAGAGCATGATCACTAATGCTGATGTCATTTCCCTCAGGTCTGTGGGATTTTTGGAAATGCGTCTTATATAAATGAGTATTTTCATTTCGTTGTACTTCATAATTGGATTAAAATAAAATTCAAATTCAAAATTCAAATAAAACTTTACTCGATTACATCTGTATATTTTTTATAGATACACACACAGTAATACACATAATGTACTAATCTGTGACACTCATTCTCAGTCAAGTTGGATTGTGAACTGTTATTTTAAAACCTCCGTTTTCTAATTTGTCAGTATTTTTTTTTTTTTTTTTTTAACCAGTAGAAATCATATTTGGAGGAAGAGGTGAAACTGAAGAGCAGTGATAGCTGGATTTGACTTGTGTTCTTTTCCAATTGTCAGTTGGGTTGCCGTATGTGGTACAGCTCCTCAGCGTTTACTTCACTGCTGGCTGGATCTGTTTTTACACACAGTCTCTGTTCCCAACCTGTGGGCTGTGGCGCACTGCTGAGCCACAAAGGAATTGCAAGTGCATTGCCGAATTACTTTCAAATAAAAAAAAACAAAAAAAAAAAACAAAACACAGTTTTTCGAGTTTAAATTACAAATAACAAAACATTCCTTGAAAACATTTCAAAAAATTCAATCATTCATCCATTCCTCTATCTTCAGCAGCTTATCCGGAGTCGGGTTGCTGGGGTAGCAGCTTTAGCAGGGTGCCCCAGTCTTTCCCCAGCAACCCCTCTGGGAACCATCACCTTATCGCAATGGAGAGGTTTGCACACCCCAGTTAACTTGAGAGCTGTGTCGTCAGGAGGTATGTGCTCCTGGTAGGGGCTCACAAGGCAAAATGGGCTCAGGTGAGAGGCCAGACAAAGCATAGCTCAAAGGACCGTGTGAAAAATAGAGCACAAAGGAATGTCACCCTGCCTGCAGGAAGTCTGGCCACCAGGATTCAGGCTTGGACGGAAGGCCCGTCAGCAAACACCTGCTGGCCAGTTCTGCATTGGGGCCTGGTCAGGCACAGCCCAAAGAAGGGACATAGGCATCCCCCCCCATCTCATGGACCTGCACAAGAACTACTGGGGTCATTGCCACTGCCATGATTGTGAGGAGCCTCAATATCACCAACCCAGACCTGGCGATGAAGGCTGGCTCCACTTGGGGACTCTATAGCACTACTGGGAGCGTTCAATGAACATGTTAGCATGTTATCAAGGAGATACCTTGAAGGGCGTAATTGGAACAGCCTCTCTGATTTGTCCTTCGTACCAGAGTGCCCTAGGCTGAAGGCTAATGAACGATTTTGTAATCGTAGCATCTGACATCAGGCTGTGCATCTTGAACGTTCAGGTTAAGAGAGGGGCATAGCTGATGAATCCCTGGATAGACCTGGCAAGCCCAAAAGAGTAAACTGGTAATGTCTGTGAGGGCCCCTATCCAAGAAGCCTACAACTTCCACCTCTGAAGCAGTGTGTCCCACATCCCTGTGGAGGCTGGGGACCTCAAACCTAATGTCACTGTTCAGATTCCATTGCTAAAGCTGCAGCTGCATCCTGCAGCCTAAGGGTCTTCAAGAGGCAGTAACCCCTGGACACCGCTGACAGAAGAGCAACCAGAGGGTGTGTGCAACTACAGGGGCAACACACTACTCAGCCTCCTGGGAAAAGTTTACTGAAAGGAGCGTCCCGCCAATTGTAAAACCTCAGATTGTAGAAGAACAATACGGATTCCGTGCTGGTTGTGAAACAACAGAGCAGCTCTTTACACTTGCAGGGATCCTGGTCCACTCCAGGATCCTTGTCTCCGATCCTGTTTGTAATATACAAAGACAGGTTTGGAGGCACAGCCATGGTGAGGAGTGGCTGCAGGTCAGTAGCCGAAGGATCGCATTGTTGTTTTGTGCAGACAACGTGCTCCAGTTGGCACCATTATCCTTAGATGTGCAACTCACTGGATCGGATCTCAGCTAAGAGTGAAACAGCAGGGATGAGGATCAGCACCTCTAAATCTGAGGCCATGGTTCTCAGTAGGAAACCGATGGTTTTCCTAATTCATGTGGGGAATGAGTCCTTTCCTCAAGTGAAGGGGTTCAAGTATCTTGGGATCTTTTTCACAAGTGACGGAACAATGAAGCATGATATTGACCAGAGAATCTGAGAATCATTGAAGAGGGAGCTAGGCCAGAAAGCAAAGCACTACACCGGTCATATGTTCCTACCCTCACCTATGGTCATGAGCCGTGGGTCATTGTAATGGAGACCAGGGGTTCCATTACTTAAATTTATAATTGAATGTGTATTTATGGATACAAACATTCCAGTAACAGAATAGGCACACAAATGTTAATGGTCAGTTTTATTGAAGGGACAAACATTTGGGACATTTGCTGTGCCGTGTGGAGGTTCCAGGTGGGAGTGGGCCTGGGGGGGAGGCACAGAAGGACTGGCCATCCTGTCTGTGTAAAATGAAAACCCCCAGTGTTAGTCAGTGGTAATCACTGTGCAAGGGATGGCATTTTGGTGTGTAATTAGTTGCGTCCTGTGTGTACAGCAATATTAGCAAATGAAGTCAGTACTAACCTCTTCCTGGTTGCCTCCTCAGCACGAGGTGGAGACCAAAGGGTGGGAATGGCCCAAGGAAGCTCCTTAAGAGCTCTAGGAGCAAACCATTACGCCTAGATGGTAGTACAAGCATGTGTAATGTTAATGTAGAGGTGTAAGCATGTGAATGTATTATTGAGTTAGTGTAATAATTTGATGTATGTACATATGTATTCAAGGGATGCTATTGTGAGGGTGTTGGTTTTATGTAAGTATTTATGGAGGGCTATGGTTGTGGTCTCACCTACACTCTGTGGACTGGTCTGGCTAATTTCCTGCAGCCGGGAGCATATAAAAGGCAGTCAGGGATTTTTAATGAATGATGATTGTTGGTGCCTGATGTCAGGAACAATGAATGGCACCCTGGTGTTTGCTTATTAAACTGCCATCTCATGCATCTTTCTTAAAAAAAAAATAATAATAAAATAAAATAAATAAATAATAATAATAATAATAATAATAATAAAAATAAAAACAAAAACACCACTGGCCAATCCAACAGTCAGGACCGAAAGAGCAAGATCGTGGATACAACTGAAATGGGTTTTCAAGTTGGTCATGAGTTGAAAAATGTTGGGAACTACTTGATTAAAAATAAAATAGATTTTTCTCTGAACACTGAATATATTTGTTTTTCATATTAATCAATTGATCAATATTTAGGATGCAGGAGTTAGTGTTTCCTGGATCCAACCTTTATGCAATCGAAGGCACATTCTTAGCAGATGGATGTACTTTTGTAACAAGACGGATCTATGATGTAATTTCTGACATCTTGTTGCGGTCAATATCTACCAGAATATCAGACCTGTTGGAGAAGCATGCAAAAGATGATAGGAGCAATTCATTCGCTTGAAGCAGCATTAGCTTTCCATTGAGTGTGTGTGTGTGTATTTTCAGATCCAATTAGTGTTTTAAAGAGGAGGTACTTCTGCAGTGTGTGTGTGTGTCTGTGTGTGTGTAGTCTCCCGAGGAGCTCCTCTCAGTCAAGCCAGACTGGAAACACGACAGGATGATAGCAGTAAATGGTGTGCTCATGCCTTGTTCCATTTGATGGACTCCACACGAATACTTTTGTGACTGTGGAGTTTTTGTTCATTTAGGAGCCAGACAGTTCAGCACTGGATTGGTATTATGTGTCATCAGGGGCGCTGCCAGATATTTTAGGCTCCACGAAAAGATATCATGCAGGGTTCCACCACATGCCACGGCAACTCTGAAAATACAAAATTGCGCTGAAGCACGTGCAAGATTCTGTGGGATTCATTATTTGATGGAAAACTGATAAAAGACGGCATAAGAAACCATATTTCAGTCTGCATCAAAGCTGTGGAGACCGGCTTTACCTCCTGAGCCACAGTATAATATGCACTCTGGTATATATAATGTGCAATAACAATGTGCTGATGACTTCTTTAGAGCCACTCCGTCAAAGGAAGTGTGTCATATTGACTCTGTCTGGCTTCTGAAAGGACGTGGGCGCAGTCACAGGGTTTATAAGGCTAAGCTCCAGTTTTGTCTGCCTGAAGTGATATAACGTGTACTCCAGACACATTCTGAGGAATGAGCAGAGATGGGAGAGAGAATCTCTTCAACAGGACACCTCCCTCTAATAACTAACGTCCCGCTGCCCAAATAACTCACTGTGCTGTATTTCTCATAACCTGTTAACAGTATGTACCTGCGGTTGTAGAGTAGTTCATAAATGTGGAAGTTGTCTCTGTGATGTCATGGCATTCTCAAGGGCAGTGGGCTGCTCTGCCCTTGCCGTAATTGTCCGTGCCTGACCCTGCCAAGCTAATTCAAACGTGGGCAAAGATTTCAGTTGCAGTTTTATTAACGCATTGTTAGCTGGGCATGGGTAAATTTCCTTCAAAATATAATCAAAGGCAAGGACCAAAGTAAAGTAATGTATAAAATGACAAGTTAAAATCAGTGCAGCCATTACAGCTGTGATCCAATGAGCAGGTTAACTAACTTCTGTTGACCCTCGGAGTTAACTAACAATAACATGGAGCTTTAGTGTTAGTAAGCCAAATTCTTTATTTAGACAACGCATGTTATGTTGAACATAAATATAAAATACTAAGTGTAAAGACCTTATGATGTAGCAATGTGCTAATTTCGATCCCTAGTTTGTCTGCCAAGAAGAGAGCGATGACGAAGCTTATTAACTGTTTGCGCATGACGAGCCATTTTGGTTTGAACTGGCTCAGTTCTTTCTGCATTTATAATTATGTGTATGTGAAAGTTATCCAAGAAAAAGCCCAAAGACACACCATCTGACAGCTGACATCCAAGATGTGCCATCTCCGGTAGATTATGCACGGAGCAAATGAGCTGATTGACAAAGAGGCTGCACATCAGTGTGGCGACTGGAGGCCAGAGGATAAATCAATACGCAGACTCCAGTCCACAGTCCAAACACACACACACACACACACACAAGGCAGAATATTAAATTAACCATTGTGTTCTGTTTCTAAGTGATCCGATTATCCTTCAGCGTCAGAACAATTACATCTAGTGAGTGCATTCAAAGACTCAAATGAAGTGGAACAAGAGATCAGAAACACTTTCTGCTCGTCTCTCAGGCCTGGAGAATCGTTCCCTGTGAAGCACCTTCAAACACTCAGCTGCTCCTTCCCACATCATAACTACCGGACTGAGCATGAGGGGCCACATTTTAAAAGCTCAGGTGTTTTGGCCTACCAACTGCAAGGGAGGCTCTGATCAGTTGTAATGCAGTAGCTAGATTTTCCAGCTGCGATGCCATGCTTGATTCCCCCTTACTCTGCAGTCGCTGGTCTTTAAGATGAAATGGCACAAAAAGCACAACACTTCTCATGATCTTAGCTTCTCATTAGCCTGTCTTCCTTTAAGACATCTGCTGTTCATTGAATAGCAATGAATCATAATTTCCACACACACCTTTTCCTCTGCATTTATTACACCTAGACAAACAGTAAACGAATATCAACTTCGTGGAAGGTGGAGGGAGTGAATATTTCAGGTCTGTATGCATGCAAGTACAGGAGTTCGAAGCGCAAGCTGTTTTGAGAGACAGATTTATAATCTGAAATCTAGAAAATTTCTAATCAGTAATTTCCACCCATCTAACCATCTTCTGCTGCTGGAGCACCGTCCGAAGACATACATGTTTAGGTTAACTGGAGACTCTAAATTGACCGTAGGTGTGAATGCGAGTGAATGGTTGTTTGTCTCTGTTTGTCCTTGCGTGTTGGCCCTGTGATGGACTGGCGACCTGTCCAGGGTGTACCCCGCCCCTTGCCCAATGTGAGCTGGGATTGGCTCCAGCAGCCCCGCGACCCGGATACGGATAAAAGCGGATAAAGATGAGTGAGTGAGAACTGTATGGCTTTTTGAAAAATCCCGTCATCTTGAGAGCCTTGTTGCTCGGTGATGGCTTTGGCTAGACATTTTGTTTCTTCTCCTTGAACTATAAATTCAGCTGTAAACAACCTCTCATTCCTGTGTGCCTATCCATAGACTCTCATCATCCATCTTTGCTTTTGACATCTGCTGTCATGTCTCTACATCCAGTGGGTGATGTCACAGCCAATAAGAGCATCTAATTCATAGGCCTAGCTGTTATCCCCTTGTACAGCCAAAGTTTTGGGATCAATCCTGTATTTTTATAATCTCACAGTGAGGAGCACTTGGTTGGCCAGAATAAAGAGAAACAGACATGAAGTAGAATATATATTTGTTCACCAAGCAAATAAGCAAATTCATATATGCAATGGTCATGCTTATTCACTTGGAAGGCAGACAGAATAATTTACTTTGGTCATACTTAATTATATTCACATTGTTCTTGCACTGTTGATATATTTTCAGTCTCAGTTTTGAAAGATGGGGGTTTGAGCGGCATGACTTCTTTGATTTAAATATATTTTATTAAATATTTAAATATGTGGACTTAAAAGAAAAAAAAAATCTGAATTGTTTCAGCACTGGTAAAAAATTTCCAGACATAATATTTCAGTTTCAAGCTCATGTAGAAGTCCATCTGCATGTGTTTGACTGCGTGTGCTTATTATATAATGATTAATATCATTACTGAAATGCGTGGTTTTCATTCATGCATCATCAGGTTACAAACATAGCAAAATGAATGTAATTACATGTATAGTAGCTAAAACACATGTAGACACTGTATGTGATGTATTATGTATCAGTACAATGAAGCAAAACAATGATATTGCCCATTTTTGGAATAACAGGACACCCAGCTATTGGCTAAGTAGACCACACGTTGCAATCGTTTCAGTTGGCATCTCACCAGTAGGTTATATTTCATTGTGCATGTATGAGCACAGTGTAATGGCAGAGCAGTAACCTAAGACATGACAAGCAGGGTGTTTGTATCAGAGTCAGCAGACGTGTCGGTTTGTCAAAGATTCTCCAGAGTAGCTGTTGAAAATTGATGTTCACATTTCCCAGCAGCTGACAGTTTACAGAGTAAGGCTGCCCTCTATACACCCCGAATGCTCAGAGAGGAAGCTGCTGTGGTTATTTATTTATTTTTTTAACAGGGCAGCTGCGAGGAGCCCCGCTGCTCTAACCATCTGTTCCTCTCCAGCCCACTACCCATCCGCGCCGTGGTTACCCCACTCAAGCACAAGACCGTAGGTATCGAAGAGGAGTTTCGCAAATATGTTACAAATCTACTGAAAACTGCAGCTTGTGCCATCAATGCTCTTCGGAGATCTGGCTGCGTACAAGTGATTTAACAGTATGACTTAAGATGAAGAAAGCTCTTCAAGGACACTGATGCTGCAGGTGTGAATTCATGTTCAACTAAACATCAATCCTCCCAGAACTGTGTGGCGCTACTCATCAGGTATACCACTAGGAAAGCTGTTTTATTAGCAGTAACGATGATTAAATAGTTTTTGGGCCACATGAATATTAAAGACACGATTTTCAGAAATCCCAATGTAAAATGGGAGCAAAGAACTGTTGCTTCAAAGGACAGAAACGCCAGGCAAAATCCAGTTAGTGCTCAACAACTTTTACAATTGGTAAAGCAGTGAAATGATGTAGGATGGACATGTGAAAAAGACATACTGAGCCAAAGCTTCAATTTAATATTAAAACTAAAATGAAAAAAGCATAGCTGGAAATATCACTATATTCCATGTTATAAATAATTTTTGATGAGTTGTACTTGGAGCTCAGGCATCTGAAAGTGTCTGAGATGAATCAGCTCTGAAAAGAAATGTCAAAATCGTCCTGTACATTGTACAGGTCTGAAGAGCTGCTTCAACCAGTTCAGTCCAATGGTTCACCAACTTTTTCCTCCACTGCTGTGAATGTCTAATGGGTGCGATAAACAAGGACATAAAGGGTCATCATTGTTTGTGTGCTTTTAGCCTAAGCAGACTGTGTTTCTCTAGGTATAGATGATGAATAGATCATAGTTGTGATCAAATCAAGAAAGTAACCTTTCTTTTTCTTGCAACTGCAAATAAAATGTCCTTTATGGCTGTTCAGGTTGCCTAAAAGGTAATTTAACAGTCCTATGATACAGAAACTGAATAATATGGACATCACAAAATGGCCTGTAGCAGATGAATGAGACTTGATTGCATTGTATATGTGCAGGAAATAAAGTGAACACTAAGGCCTACACTACACTATGGCCGACAAACTGTTTAAAGTCTGTCAAATCACCACATTCATCATCAGCAGTTTTTATAGGCAGGCACATAGTCCGTTAAAAAAAACAAAACACGTGGAACAATTAAAGACCAACTGGAAAAGAACACCAGTATCTCCACATAAAAATGGCATCTCACCAAACTACAACATGGATCAGTCAGCAGCTCGGTAATATCATTCTCTGCTGGGTGTCTAGTTCTCAGTTGGTGTTCTAGTTCATCCCAGAGGTGTTTGAAGGGGTCGAGGTCGGTCAAGTGCTTTCACAGCATGCTGGGAAAATCATTCCTCTCAGAGGTGGCTCTGTGCACACAGGGGCAACGCGCGCCTTGCAGCTTGGAGGCCATGTGGCAGGCCACCGTCTGAAAAGCACAGGTGTAAATGATGAAATGAACGATGGCTAAATCCCATTCAGCTGCTTCACTCTCAGACTTTCTGGCATAATGCATGCTGCATCACTGTCACACTGTCTGGGGCACATGAATTGAACTGAGTCATCATTCATTCATCGACACCTGTGCTCTTCCTGCTGTGACAAATCTGTCTGCAGTGGAAAAAAAAAAAACTCTTATTGTTGTGGACAGGAAAGGGATTGTCCTCAAAAAGAGGCAGACACATTGTGTAAAATATGATTTCATGCTGAAGAATTAAGATGTCTGTTAATAACAGGCTTAGCGTGAGATCAAAGAGGGGTGTCCACATTTGGCTTTGCAGTGATTACACATATTGGAAGACTAACAAGTGCAGTGTAGACATTTAAAATATTTTGTTACAAATGCACTTTGGATTGAAAAACTCTCCCTTGGATAATTACATATATTCATTATCTGCCCCTGCAGTGATGGCCACCATTTTCAACATAATCGCACACACACATATATATATATATATATATATAAATTGGAGCCCCAGTGGAGACACAGCCTGGTTTTAAAATTCCATTAATTTTGGACAAAATGAGTGAGTGAGGCATTCAGGGCAGACACAGGAAAGGAATTGCATCACCTACCCAGGCTCTCTCGGTGCGCCTCATCCCTGATGCCCACACTGCTGTTTTAAGTAAAGAACTTGAGTTTGAACAGACGAGCTGAAACAAAAAGAAAGAAAGAAAGAAAGAAAGAAAAAAAAAAAACACATCTGAGGATATAATTCACTGTATCCAGCAGGCATCTATCCTATTTAAGCCCCAGCTCTAGGCTTCCTACAATAGGACGTTAATCGCTTAATCTTCGCGTCACTTCTACTGCCACTTCTCTCAATTATTCCCAGGGTGCTCCATTTGCCATACAGCTATTTTCAAGCTGCAGCCTGCCAGCCTTTTGTGTGCCTCCTGGAAATATCAACAATGGGAGTAGACAGGGATGTGAAAAAAAACAGGCTATTGATTCAACCTATCTCTTACGCCTTTTCAATTGCCTTTAAGTACTTGTGGCGCCTGTCACAGTATAGACTTGTTCAAGGAATCACTTAATTCTAGACAGCAGTCATTGTGTAATGTAAGAAAATGAGATGCCTCTTCTATGGGACAAAAAAAAAAAAAAAAAAAAACTAAGAAAGGTGGAAACTTAGCTGCTCTGTGCAATCATCTCAAAAGTTCTCTTCTAAATAAACTGTTGCCAAGATACATAAGAGCCTGTCTTTGTTATGAAACAGCAATTTCATCATATTAGTGTCAAGTGCAGACACTTTCACTCTAGCGTACGCTTACATTACCATCAGAGCTTTGAAGTGGACTATAAGGAAGGTTATCAGTGTTACCCGCTGATGCAGGTTAGTTTAAGAATGAAATCCCTATGACAACCAAATATTATATCTCAGGATTCATTTGACTAAAATATGCTTGCATATGCTTTCAGAAGAGTATTTTTTTTATGACAATTCCAAGTTGTTGTAGTGCAGGAGCTTTTATAGATAGCAAGTGTGTTCACAATTGTCTTGTTGGTCAACCTGGCATATATTGTGTACACCCAGCTTTTGTCAGTAAAACAGTCCTGACCCTGGAGGTTTGGACTCCTTTAAACCTCTGGAGGTGAGCTTTGGGATCTGAACCAACCAGACCACCTTCTTCCATTGCTCTGGAGTCCAGTTCTGATGTGTCCTTGCAGGAATTTTTGGAGTGGGCATGGGTCAGCATACACACAATCTCATACACAACAGATTGTGTGTTCTGACAGCTTTCGAAACCAGTATGAACTTCTTCAACTCTTCCACTGGCCCAGGCCACACAGTCCAGCCTTCACTCCCTACAACCGTCAGTGACTCTGCCTGTGGTCAACTCTATTTATTGGACCACTTCCAGTAGTTCTTGACCTCTGCAGACCAGAATCATCCCACAAAGCTGCTGTGTTGGAGATGCTCTGACTCATTTGTCTACACTTCACAAAAGGCGTCTACAAATTACAGTTTGGTTCTTGACGAAGTTCCTCTCCCCTCGCACTTCAAAAAAAAAAAAAAAAAAAATACATGGAGAAAATATAATTGCTACTTGACTAAAAATTACAATTATAACATTTCTAAGCATGATTTATTGCTTGTGAAAATGGAAGCCCTGCAGTAGATACCATCTGAACAGTATATGATTTATGGTTGAGCATTAGATTTCACCCACTTCCACATAATTAGGGAGACGTGATCAGGCTGTATCATGCTATAATTAGCCTGATTACCTACAGTAACTGTGTTCACAGTCTTTCATTTACCAGATGAGGATTAGTGAGAGTGTGTGCCTGGTTTCCTGAGCGAATACGAGAGCATATTTACATTATTTAATTCAGTCTGATAAAGAATGATGGTTGCTGTAAGAGTGAGGTTTTGCAGAGGGGAGATGTTGAATGCGTGTTATTTTGAAGGAGAAGACTAGCACTCTTTCCAGAAACTTGTAGGAACTTGCAGTCCCTGAACAATGATGTGAAGCTGAGAGGTTCATACATCATAAATACAGCATTTTTATTTAAGCTTACTTCATGAGAGCTCCAGTTTTGGAGGTGATGCATTTGTCACAACAGCCTGTCAGAACCCTGGTCCCCCTCAGGAGGGCAGCGCTATTAGTCCTGCCTCTAGTTTCATACCTAATTTGTTTCATAATTCATTTGTCAAAATCACTGTGGGAGGGATGAGAGACAGGCTGTTGAGCTGAACATGCTGGCAGGATATAAATGTTGCAGTAGCTGCTCATGGTCAATCATGCTCCTGATGTTATTGATGGCAGATGAAGTCAACCAAACTGGCCAAGCACAGATTTTTCTATATTATTTATTTATTTTAATTTGTTGTAAAGGGGGTGACCCAGGGTCACCAAGTTTGGTTCCAGTTTTAAGTAAGGTCATTTACACTGACTTGATGTAAAACCAAGTGTGAGCAGCTCACTGCAGTAAAATGGCAGTATAAAAGGTGGCCCCTCATTTACCCTTGTCCCTAAAATACAGCCTTGCATCAGATAGGAAGCAGACAGAAATGTGGGATTTTCATTATAATGCTGGTTACTATCTTAAACCCTTTCTTGTCCTCCACCCTGGGCCTCACTTGGGCCTCCCCTCTCCCCTTGGCCCTTTAACGGCCCAAACTTTTATTACCTGGGCTGATGGGAATATCTATAAAGAAACTCTCTGCCAGCAAGATGGCAAACATGTTTCTTGCGTAATCCTCATGAGTCTTCTTGAGAGAAGCTGAAAGAGTAATAGAGCTTCTGGGAGCCCTCGCTGTTCACTGGTGGGACGTGGGGGAGGTGTCCAGCATCATGTGGAAGGAGGAAACTGGTAAGGGATGTGTGATGTGACAGCTTCATTGACGGCAGCCTATTATATTGGTTTCCTTTGACAGAGCAGCATGAGCATCTGCGCATGTTATTTTCAATGACCCATTTCGGGGCTGCAGTACCATCACAGGAGGTTCACAGGGATGAGAGGCTCTCTTTGGCGGTACCAGCAGTCAGGTTCCACCCAATGGCTCCCACGGGGAGGGGGGAACTCGGCTCTCTGTCAAGCGAAGCCAGCTTCACTTTGCAGTCACTGGCTCAGATAGATGTGGCTGTGCAGGAGAGAAGCTGCTTAACTGAGTGTTGATTTTTGTTTTCATCCATGAGCTCGCAAGTGTGGCTGAAAACTGTGAAAATGGACAGATGTAAGATGCTGTAACAAAACTGCTAATGAAATGTTTAGGGCAATGTAACAAGCTGCTGTTTCTCCCCAGACTCCACAGTTGTTCCACTGAGAAACTGTGAACGCGTCGTGCAGGTGAACACTTCCTATCACAGGGAGAGAGGGAATGGGAAAGCAGATTGCCTCTATTCAGATTTGCACCGTCCTTGTCACAGTCGTGATGACAAACAGGCTGTAAGATGGCGCCTCGCATTCATTTGTCAAACTTGCTCTGACATCAAGAATGCTTTGGCTTTCAGAGCTGATAAGAGCAGCTGTGTAATCCGTCTTGGAGTTGTTTCAAAAATACAATGGCTGACTATACTGTATGCTTTTCATCGCCTTGAATGGCCAAATAAAAAAAAAAAAAAGTATTTTCAAAGAATGAGAGTTTTTCTTTTAAGCCCTATCTTCACTTAATGTAAAACCATATTTTCCAAAATACCAATTTTATTAAAATCATTCTTGTTATGTGGATCATTAAAGGTCCAATCAATCTTTCATTTGATTTCTGAGTGTTTACCTCAAAAGCGCTCAATTTTTATTTAATCACTCAAAGAGCAGTTGGAGAGTGAGAAGAGTGCTTCAGATGGCTGTTGTTCTGGAGAGAAACCTGAGAGAGATGGGAAAGTATGCTGAGACAGTTTTTGGTTCTTAAAAACATAAATTTATCTTCTTGTGGATATCAAATACAGGATGTTTGTCATATGGACACTTTAATAGAAGTGTGCATACGTATAAAATAAAAAATATTTCAAAAATGCCGATATAGCAAACACTATATCCCATTCATGTGAATTTTTTTTTTCACTGCTCTGTTAATTATGCTGTCAAACTGGCACATCTGTCTTGTGCTAGTTTGTTTCCCTTTAAATAATGTGGTGATGAAAGCAAAGCTGTGTTATATTTCATATGAATTGCTGGAGAAAAAAGAAAAAGGAAAAAGAAAGAAAGAAAGAAAGAAATGTCACTGTCTCCACCCTGATTGTTTTTCATCATCTCAGGCAGATGTCCGTTAGCTGCCTGGGGCTGCAGTCATCACATGTCATTAGTCAAATGGCCTCCGTTGCTCTCATGTTCAACCTCGCCTGTTAGCTTCACAATGCGACAATCACGCAAGGGAGCTTTACTGGTGTGACTGCCACAGTAAGTGAACGGCACAGTCAGTAAGGGAGGACTCCCCAGAAAGAAGATTCAGTGATGATACTGTAATAGTGAAAAAAGGATTACAGGCACCAGAAATGGCAAACTGGAGCGCACGCAGGAAGAGGCAAAAGGAATAATATGCGCTGGCAGCAGGAACACAGGGGTAACACAAAGGGAACACAAAGGTGGGGGGACTGAGCAGAAAAACGTAACAACTGCTTAAAATATCATACCTTACCCAGATAAGAGATGCTAAAAATCAACATACACTGACTCGCAATGGTGCTGGGCGGCTTTCTGCTTACTGCCAGAACAGCACAGCTTAGAACTGAGTCTGTGAACTCTAATGGAGGGATGAGCACTAAACCTGTGGGATATTCACGACATGAGTCACAGCACGGTATGAGTCATAATTTCAGCTACAGTGATCATTTCTACAATTCTTTTTCACCTAAAAAAATGATATAGATATATATATATATATATATATATATATATATATATATATATATATATATATATATATATATATATAAATAATTTTCATGTGTTTTGTTGTGGCCAAACAAACATGTTCCCAGATGTCTCGATATGATTTGTGGGCTAGGGGGGCCATCGCTGTAGGATTACAATGCTTCATTTATGAGTTGTGGCACCAATTCTCTTGTCTGTATTATGTGTAGTGCACCGTCTCATATATCCAGCGATGATGTTCCATAGCTGTTCGTTTGAAACATCACCCGTTTGTTTTAAATTTGTCCATCAACCATCCTGGCTTTTCAGAAACTGAAAGAGACCATATTTTGCGGGGAGGGGGGAGCTGATGAGTCAGGGCTGGATCTGACCTGCTTTCTCTGGCAGGTTGCCATTTCTTGTCAGTCAGTCAAAATGTTTTTGTCTACATTTATATTTTTTATTTATAATGTGCTGGTCAAAACTTGAAACTAGACACTCTGAACTCATTAGGGAAATGTTTTATGAGCTGATAAATCAAATGAGAAATAGGGCCAATAGACTTCAGTACAATATCATCCCCTGATGGCCATTAGACATTAGACAGGGTCCAGGTCTGCTTTAAGACCTGGACAATGGGGGGGGTTAGAGACTTGGCGACTCCATTCAATGACCCTGAGGAACAACATAGTGAAGGACAGTAATTACTCCAAAACTGACTGTATTAATATCTTTGTGGATCAGAGGTGTCCAAATTCGGTCCTGTAGGGCCACTGTCCTGCATGTTTTAGGTGTTTCCTGCTCCAACACACCCGATTCCAATGAGTGGCTTCTGATCAGACCGCAGCAGAGCTTGATGACGAGCTGATCATTTGGATCAGGTGTGTTGGAGCAGGAAACATCTAAAACATGGAGGACAGTAGCTCTCCAGGACGGCTCTGTTGTAGATAACTTTTTGTTTACAGAATCAGTTCACATTCTGTGGTCTCCTTTAAACCTTTGTGGACACTAATAAAGTAAACCATTCCTTTAAATTACTATACCACAGCCTTATATTGGTGTGCATTTGTGTTACATTTGCAGTTACACCTCTTTTCTCATTACTTGGCTTTTGGAAGACAACAGGTTTTGGTCATGCCTTCTTGTGCAACAAAACACACAGGGTCACTATACAACATATCATCTTAAAAACTAAAACTACTCACAGTTCTCTAGTGTGCTAACAAAGGTCACCAGCTGATATCCGTGTCAAGAACTGCTACTGCTTCTGAAAGTTGCATCTGATCCAGTTTTATTGTATAGTTAAGTTAATGATGCGAGAAGAAATAATTAGAGTTACATGATGTGGTAAATTAAGGAATGGATAGACCATCACGGTGCAGAGGGCTCCTCTCCTTCCATCTTTTATGCTGATGTAGTTGAAGCATCGTTTGCAGTTGAGGACTTGATGCTTCACGCCCAGCAAGCTTTGTCCAAAATAACCAGCTGCCCAAGTGGACTCATGGGGTGAGTCAGTAACTCTCCGACTTGCTTTATTTGCTCATAGTTATGTGCATCAAGGCATTTTATATGTTTGATTCGTGTGTACAAATTGAACACAGTTATGACTTTGATATGACAGACAAAAATAATTTTCTCAGAAAGCATTACTTATTCTATTTGAAATATACATAAATTAACATAAATATACATAGATGTATTGGTATAAAACACATATATATTTAATAAATAGATTGTATAGAGGTTTTATTTCCTATGCATGAATGCATTCTTGAGGTTAATCGTGCTTATCTATGAGGTTCAAATGTTCATAGCACAAATTTTGTTGATTCAGGGGCAAAGTAAACATGAGGCCCCGCTCCTGAAAATTGAAATCACACATAGTGCAATATTGTGTGATGCATATTTGTCAAACATTGTGCTTGTGTTGGAATTTGTGGCCTGACATATTTCCCCTTGTGACTCTCCTACCCTTTCTCTGTGTTGAGGAAGAAACATGTTTCACGCAGACTGCGCACGTCGTCGGGATGATTGTGTTCCTGTGTGAATACTCATATGAAGTTCGACATTTTTCAGCAGATTAGCTGTCACAATTTAGGCCACAATTTTACACGTATGTGTAAACAAACCTGGATCTAAGTGGCCAATAACCAAATGTATTCATGCAGCTTCAATGCAAACTGTCTGATTCTTGTATAATTGGACTATGCTGTATGTTCCCATGTCTGCTCTGTGTGTTCCTCATGCTAATTATATCTGAGTGTAATGTTTCTCACAACCCTTTGTGTTTCATGCATCAAAGTACATCGACAGCCTGCAGCCTTGAAGGGACTTCCCTTGCATATCTGTGATAGTCATGAGAAGCTGCTCAGGAGCTGTAATCATTACCAGTGGTCTTCAAAATGTTTGATCTGACAGTTATTTGTCTTTATATTTTTATCAATTTTACCTTGTGTGTTTGCGTGTGCATGCAAAACCATGGCAATAAGAGTTGGTGGGAACTATCACAAAGGCAGTTGTGAATACTTCGACAGGTGCTTTGTCTGTCTGACAGACTATTTTCAGCAAGATCAAGGACCTAGAATTTATTCTTTATTTAACCCCCACAACCTTCCCGCTCTTCTCTGTTCTTGACAGAAAAGATAGTTGTGGACACATCTCCCGTGATCTCATACTTTAATGAGTTACTAAACTTGATAAAGCTTAAACCAAATGTAAAATTGTGTTGAACTTTGTTGTCTTGAAATTTTATGTTTTCACTTTTTTTTTTTTTTTTTTTGGTTTTGCTGTTTGCAATGCAGAATGATAATGCAGATACAGAATGGGGAGTAGAGTATGAAGTATTAACTGACAATCATAGGATAATACTAACTACTGTCCTACCCTATGCTGCTGAAATGAGCAGTACAAGCTAATACTGAAAAGCCTGAAACCTGCATTCTGTCCAATGATCCCCATAGGTGAAGAAGTCAGGCTGTATTGAAGTCTGCAGATAAATTAGCCTTGCTCTCATTAGATGTGTTCGCTCATTAAATGTGTTCCTCATGAGTTTATGGTGTGAATTTTGAGCCTCTAGTCTTAAATACAACATGATGTGAATTTGTTTATGATGGTCCAAATAGACAGTAAAGCCGGGGATGGATTGGGGGTGTGTCTACTGTGTGATTGACAGCCTGCACCACCCAATCAGGATAGAGTACACAGCAGGTCGGGTCCTGCTCTCACTCCCCCTCTGTTAAATATGTTTCTTTCTTGGTTAGTAAATAAATAAATAATAAAAATAATATGATGGTTGAAATTCCAAACTTGAAAATGGCTGCCCAGGAACAGAAGAATGACATTACACTGGGTGGAGGCCTAGCATCTACTGCATAATTAAAGTCTCATCTCTTCAGTGCTCAAAGATGTTTTTTTATATAAGTTGCTTAAATTGCTTAAATTTCCTGCCATCTATTAAGTGCTTCACTGGTGTGATAATATGTGATAAAAGTATAAGCACAATCTAAATAGTCTGGGTTTTCTTGGAAGGTCTTTCTTGAGTCGCAGTGCAGTTGAGACAGACTTGGAGGCTTAAAGGGGTAGGTTTGCAGGATTCACAGAAGGTCATCTCACTTCATAGTACCCTGGAAACTTAATAATGCATCAGCCAGCAGAGTGTCTGACTGATTGTGCAGCAAACTGGGAGACTCTCCCATGTTCCTCCCTGGCACTAAGCCAGACAGATACTTCCTAGCAGCACCTGCAACTTTGCCCTGGGCTAATCCCGAAATGCGTAATACAGTCATCTCTTTTTTTCTTGGTCACCAAACAGTCAGCTCTACCTTGAAAGAGCATGGAGGGTATGGAAATTTTATCTGTCGGACAGCTCCTCTTAACAATACGTACAGTCCAATATAGTTTGAAAATGAAATGTCTTGGATGTCTCAAAATGAAACAGACTAGTAGCGCATTTACTTTTCAAAGTAATGATATGGAGCAGCTAAAGTTTTTTTTATACAATCACCGGCTATCAATCAGGTCTAGAGTAAATATTTGATGTGATGTAGGGGCAGAAAATCTGAGGAAAATGGAGACGTGAGTGACATTTCAAATAGCATCACATATGGGATTTCTGCTTCTCCACTGTGAGGCGGTAGACAGTCATGTCTGAGGGGCAAGACTTGGGCCTTTTTTGATGGTTTCACTTTGTCATGAGTTTTCACGGTGTTACTGTCTATGTAGCTAGAACAAGAAGAAGAAAAGTGGAAGCTGCCCCTTCCTTCGTCTGTATGTTTTGTTGACAATGACATTGGTGCATTTATTATTAGACGTGTGATCATGTCACAGATACAGCTCCAGATACTGATAGCGTTGCAAATGAGATTTGATAGGTAGGACTGTGTAAAACTGATAGCTGGTGTGCTTCTTTAAGTATGATATGCCTGTAGGACACAGCCCCTTCGTCATATTCAAACAATCCAAGATGGACAAATGGTTGATTTTAACAACACAATATACAGTATATATGCAGTACACAGGCTGTCATCTGGGCAACTTAGTGATTAGTGCTGTTGCCCCACAATAAGAAGGTTGTGCGTTTGATTTCTGTGCACAGTTTGCATGTTCCCTGCATGGGTTTCCTCCGGGCAATCCAGTTTCCTCCCACCATCCAAGGACATCATGTTTGGGTTAAGTGGTGACTCTAAATTGTCCGTAGGTCTGACTGTGAGTGTGTGTGGTTGTTTGTCTGTGTCTGTCTCTGTGTGTTGGCCCCGCAATGGATAAGTGACAGAAGATGAATGAATGAGCTGCCATTTACTGGAAGAGGTTGGTCCCTCTGAACCAGTGTCCCCTTGCCAGCCTGTAAACCCCCTGCCAGTCAGCTGTCAGTTTTGTGTCATTACGTAGACATTGTAATTTTGTAAAGAACCATCATTATCCTGGTCACCTCAAATTTGCTGCCTTCTCTGGATCATAAAACAGTAACAAGGTCACTCAAGACCAATGTAATTTAACCAGGGCTTGTCTACTGGACTTGAAACAACAAGGAAACCACCATAGATGATGGATCTGATATAATACCTCAAATTGCAACATAAGATGAACATCTGCTTCTGCATCTGCTTGAATTTGCTTCGAATGCAACTTTAATTGATTTAAAGATTCTAAGTTCACCAAAGAGCTGTTTTTCAGGTCAGCCCAAAGCATTAATATAGCATAAAGCACTTCATTGTTGAGAACTTTATCTGCATCAAAGACAGCTGTGTCAGCAATGAAAAGAAATATATTTGTTTATATCTATAAACAACTCTTTAAAAAAGACTAGACATTTTGAAGATAAAAGTTCTTTACAGAAACTGAGTTCACAGAGTTGGCACCTCTAGTAGACAAGTCAACTGCTCTGTCTATCTCCTTACTCGAAATATGAAATTATCCTTCAATGAGAAAATGCAGATATTGCATTTGCTATCTTACAATAACACAGATGTCCAAATGCCCAATAGATGCAACTCTACTTTCATGATCTGTAAACTACAAGTTCTCTGGTGTGGAAAACAAAGATTCATTGAATGGCAGCTGTATCTTTCTCCCAAAGAAACATGCCACCAGAGAACAATTCAGGTCTGGCGAATATCCATCGCCGCCGTCTGTTCAATTCCATTGACAGAGAAACATATGGGATTGTGAAGTTGCTGCGAACCCCCTCTGGATGACATTACATTTCTGGAATGTCATGGTGTTGGGATTGTGATGAAAGAAGAATCAGACTGCTGCATGGCATATTGTCTGTTATTGAAGACAATTACAAGCAGCATGAGGCTTTAAATGGAGGAACCATGACAGAAATCAAAGGGAATTTATGTTTAAGCATATTCACGCAGCAGATAACAAAAGTTTTAACATAATGCATAATGTCAGTGAGGGGGTGGCACTTGGCGTTGGTAAAAATCCTACTTAAATTCACACATTTAAGAGGAGCAACTGTTGTGTTCGAAACCATCCCTGCTTCATCCCAATTCTTGAAAACACTGTCTAGATGGATGTCCCAGAGCCATCCCCATGTCTAATACAGACTCTTTGAGTGAGTGATCACACTAACCCTGAGAGGAATCATTTACTGACACACGTCAAACCAAAAAAGAAGAGAGGTTATGGGGGCTCAGCTACAAGAGCGGCAGTGAAGACAAAAGGAATCCCTGATGAAGTTCTTTTGAAGTGCCTTTTACAGAAGTCCTTGGAAATACATATTGATGAAGTCCAAATTGTCTAGCCTGGAGGGAGAAGGGAGTCGGCTGCTTCACCTTGCACTATAGATATTCACTGAAGATGACGTAGCTCAGTTCAATGCGTGAGTGGAATTAATATGTTAAAATGATTGGAAGTAATTAGAGATGAAGGGAAAGACCGGCACCAACAGCAGAGATCACTTCCTTCAAAGCGGCAAGGTTCTCATATGCTGGAAACATTTGCTTCAGTGCTCAAATTCATACATCTTGCCATCACTGCGTTATTAATGTGAACTTTTCCTCGTGCACTAAACAAAGTTATCAGAGAAATCAACGCATAGCAGAAGAAGCAATATGTTTTTACATACAGCAGAGTCTTAACTGACCACCCGCACAAATTAATATTCAGAGCCTCAGTGTTCTCGCCTCATAAACGCTTTGAACCTTTATCTCTGGAGAAGACTTAGAGGCAGTGAAAGGTGCGACAGCCCCCTCCTCGCCATTTGATTAGAGTTTAAACATTAGTTGCAAACACTTGACTAACTTTTACAGTTTTACACGTCAATATGTATTACAGCAACAACCGCTGAAACGTTTATGCGCAGTGTGAGCAGAGAGAAGCTCACTCAGAGATCTGCATTTCGAAAATGGCTGAACAATATGACTGTCTGGAGTGGAAGTCGTTTGTTGAACCTCAAAAAATAAGTGAACCATTTGCCAGCAGCTTTGTTCTACAAACGTTATTGATGTAAACAGCATATCACTGCATGATTAATTATTAATTACTATAGCTGACTAATTCTTCAATTTAAAGGTTTTAGGTGCCAATCTTACATTTTGACTTTCATTGGATTGAAATTATACCCCTTTAGCACTTTTTAAGCCCCTTTTAACTAATTGTTTTGATTATCAGACCCACAAATTCTGTTGTCCTTGTTGGAGATTTGTCTTTTTGGACTTTTAATCCGATTTGAAACCCGTGTTGAATTTACTTATTTGCACAAAATCCTTTCCAGTTAATTTGATCTTATTTGTGGTTGTTTTCAAGTGGTTATTGGTAAGTAGCTGGATAACAAAAATTTCAGAATGAAATGTTTATGAGGTGAAGCCCTGAGAAAAAGATGTACTCATACCTTTTAAAATAGTTGGGAACAAAAAACAATTTTCCAGGATTTTACTGCAGCAGCCCAAGGTGGAGCTGGTTGGAAAACAATTAGAAAAAGATTAGTCCAATAGTCACCAACAAAAAAGCGAAGTGCTGCATTTTATTTTACTCTGATATTTGTTGGTTTCAACAGATAATTTCTTTCATAAACTTAGGAACTGTTTAAGAGATCTCAAGATCTGGAAACCAAATTTCTGTGCAAACATGAATCTTGGATATAAAAAATTGATGAGAAGAATTTGATAAGATGAAATAACCAATGTGCTGTAGTTACTGGAGGTGTTGATGTTGAACTAGTTCAGAGTCCTAAAATGATGATATGCCGAAATCTGCCTGAAATTAAATTGATGATATATAGTTGATGATATCAAATATTTATATTTGATATGTATACAGATTAGCAGTTGGAGGGCTTGCTGAAATACAAAGGTTAAAAAACAAGCAAACAAAACAAAAAAGAAAGACAAACGATTAATTTTTTTTACTTAGAGAATTAAAGTCCATTAGCTCCATCTAATCTAAAGTATTTGTTATTTTAATTTGTTAAATCAACATCAGTGATGCTAAATATGGCCTAGCAATATGGCGTTTTTCGTTTGCCAACCACTAATGATTACGGCCTTTCTAGCTGGGGCCCGAAGTTTTCCAAGCTACGATGGAAAGACTCCTAATGCCTTAGACAATCCACAGTGAAGCCACAGCTTGTCGTTGTGGCTTATTTTATTCTTAAGTCTGCATTTCTTTTTATACATAAACGGGATAAACAAAATCAGACTGTGCCCAAAGATGGCCGCAAAGCTACAATGTTTGGGTTGAGTCGGCTGCACTCACCACCGCACCGAGAGATAGTTACAACTGGTAACGATAATTCAACTTAGATGTCCCTGACCATTCATCATTATGGACCCCCTAGTGGCTTGAGGGGCCTTATATTAATCTTCATATAGCAGGAAACGGCACTGTTAGTAGTAGACAGCTGTTTCTGGCAAAAGAGGAATGTTTGGCAACTTCAGCAACCTATTGGTTGAAAGATCGTAGAGACCAAAATAGAGCTAAAAGTAGAGTCAGTATCAGGATATTATGTCAAATGGCCACAAATTAAAAGTTAATTTAATACTGTAAGTATTTGCTCGCACACTAACAATACCATATGCTTATGCTTATTATCAACCACATTTGGAGTTTGTACATTGCATGTTTTCACATTGTCCGTCTGTTCCCAAATGGAGAAAAATCAATTAATTTAGCTTTGAATCGAAACTGCAAAGACAACTGTTTCTGTGATCATCATGAATCCCGGCGAGAGTTCCTATGGGGCTGTTGCTTGAAATTCAAGTGTTTCAGCATACAAGAAGTTTGACATCCCATTAATCTCAGTGGTCAGTTACTAACATCATGTAGCTCTGAGTTTTGTACATCTCAGCTGAGAGTCCTTGTGGAGTTCCAAAACATCCGACAAGTCTTATTGAGTCAATTATACATTCGGACATGCAAATTATTTATTGGCCTGTTTGCCTTCCACTTCGACACAATCATACCCGCTGAAGACAAACGACTAATGCATTTAGAGGAAGGTCATTTCATCAGTCGCTGTGGGGTCCTTGGATCCATATCACAATGAAAAGTCCCACTTTGAAACATCCAGAGAAACATCCTGCCAACGTGAGATGGAGCCCTTTCAGGCATAACAAGTATGAGTGACAACTATGATCATGCTAGCAACTCCTGTTGCGATTCTGTTGCAATTCCCTGGTGTTATAACATCTGTGATTGGATACAACATCTTTGAGCCCACCATGGTTTTCCGTTGCTTGGGTTCATTAGCAGAGGGACAGCAATGAGACAATATTTATGATATCCTGTAATAGTTTTAATAAATAAATCATCCTACAGCCATCCACACGATAGCCACTGCGCCAACAGAAACTAAGTCAGAGAAAACTAAATTAAGTCCAAAGAGCTATTTACATTTTTGCTCCTTGATAAAGGCTTTGTTTACTCAGTGCAGCTCAGTCAGATATTAACAACATCATTTGTACTATTTCCTGAAATTTGAACTGCAACAAACAGGGCGGACTTTTGATTTTGTTTGTAATGGTTTTGTTTTAATGATTCGTTTTCTTCGTGAGAGATGCCATGGCCTTTCATTATAAACTATGCTATTTGCTTCTGTTTGGCGTGCAGCTAATGGATAATGATAGGCGTGCGAACCCTCATTCCATATGCAGAACATGCACGCCTCAGGAGCGAGCAGAGCCTCTGGCACTGAGGCACTGGTTTAAGCGCTGTGGGCGAATAAGTAAAAGTAAGATACTTTTAGGGAGGGCATCAAATTTCATTTCAATTTAATTTTATTTATCTTTCATTCACTGCATCACCCACTGGTCATCAGGACTAAAAGCCATTAGGTTTGGCTACATAGTGGACAATGACATTTAACTGGCCTAAGATTTTTTCACCCACCTGTATGTATTGTCGATGAGATGCAATGCTATCTGGAACAGATTTCAATCAAGATCCTCAATCCCAAATTGTACTTCATGAATCAATGTCTTTGTAAATGGAACTGCCATTGGTCATTGGCATGGTCCTTCAAAAGAGACGTTGGAAGCATTGCTACAGTGTTATTACATCATTGACTCTGACAGAAGACAGGAGATTCTGAATTGGTCTACTCTGGCAGCAACAACCATAGGCTAATCACAGCATGAGTGTTATTTTCTTTTTCACAATTTCTATCAGCAACAGCAACAATGATACTCAACACCCAATATTTAATTACATTAAACCATTTAAGAGAGTGACAAGTTTGAAGTTTATCTATTCTGCTTCATCTTGTGCCATGGTAGAACGTAAATACAGACCGGCAAAAGACAACTTCTCAGTGCTCAGTTCAGTGTTGGAAGATATTAAATATTCATTTGAATTTTTCATTTGATGGTTTCATAGCAGTTTTATTATTGTCAGTAAAATTGTCAAATCCTTTGTTTCAGGAAGTCTGTTGTATGGAAATCAAGAAAAGAAGCAGCAGTTTCCCTGATGCTTTTTGCCATAGAAGTGCAGCTTTTATTTGACTGGTTTCACCTAACTTGAAAACCTAGTTTTGGTGCACTTAGCGAGAGGTTGGTTACAAAGTATTAGCCTTGCCAGCCCTGATACTGCAGCCAGTGTTACTGGTCTTAGGATCAGTAGATAGCTACAAGTGGTCTAGTGGTTCTAGGCCTAAGCAGAATTATTACCATGTTCAATCAGAGTTATGAATGAGTAATTTAGGATGTTATTGACAATTTTTTTCAGTTCCTTCCATCCGGTGTGGGCTGAGCTGAAGACTCTGTCTATACTAATTTCATTCTCCTTTAGTTTTCTTCATTTCTGTTGCCGAAGCCTGCCCCTCGCTTTCTCTCCACCTTTCGTTGTCTGTAAATTCTGGACCATAAAGGTTATTACTTGAGTGCAGTTAATGTGAACATTACACTTCTTTCATCCAAACAAGCAATAAATTTAAAGATAACATTAATAAAATAAAGAGATAGATTAGTCATCAAGAATTAGTTTGTTCAGGGGAACCCGGAATTTGCATAATCTATTTTTGTTTGATGGTTTGAGTTCTTTTGACCACTTAATAGCTTTCACTGTTATTAATGAACCCAAGAAAAGCCCATTTATTTGCCAGTGTTAATGTTTTGCTATAAAAATGTTCTTTAATATGAGAGAGAGGCCATCAGTAGTTTTGTGCATGCATGCTTCCTACTAATTTATGGTTTTAACCTATTATTATGAGGAAACTAAAGCATATAAAAATTCTGTGTGCAGTGCACACACACAACACATTGTAGACATCCTGAAGCCTCTTAATTTAAAATAATACTTTAAATTATGGACGGGGCAAGAAAGGCATTAGGGAAGGAGACCAGATTGTCAAATTTTGATATAATTGAATCAGCAAATAAAGATTGTTTCCGACATTATGTCAAAGCTGTCTAGATTGTCTGGGTAAATTGCAGGCTTGTTTACAGCCTTAGTTAAATTCCTCAGTGATGTTTTTTTTTTTTTTTTTTTTTTAACATTCTGCTGTTAACTACTCATTGATTTCAATAAATCAGGATCTTCTTCAATGCCTGTAATCAAGAGTTGGGATCTTTTGAACTTTATGTCCCAGGCAGAGAGTTGCAATGGCAGTTTTGAATCATTGCTCTCTAAGTTGTCGTCCAGCAGTTCTTTGCAAACAGATGGTTATTTTCACATCCAAGGAATTTCTCAGTTTAGGAATATCCCAGTTTGGGATCAAAAGGAAATCAATCAATCAATCTATCCATCTATTAATTTATCTATCTATCTATCTATTTATCCTACAATTTATTTAGTTTCATAGTTTTATTTCCTTGTTATTACAAAAATATTGATTTTAGCTTCTTTAACATATAATCTCCCATACAGTTGTGTGTTCAGATGTCATGCCTTAAAATTGTCCATATACTTGACATCAACTCAAGCTCCTCGCAATGTTTTGAAAAAAGCTTTAACTAGAATTAATGTTTGTTAAAAGCTGGTAAAACAGAAATCAAATATCAATACAATGGTTAAAAAAATAAATGTGATTATTTTAACTGCACGAATATAGAGTTATGTTGAACTACACGTTCCAATTATGAATTTTGAGTAGTTGTTTTATTAATAAGTTGTGACCTTTAAAACAAACCAAAGAAGTTCTTTATGAAGTTGTAAAGAATTGTTATTATGTATGCGTGATATTAGCTATTCCACCATCAGCCACTATTTGACAGTTAGGCATCAAACACAAAGCCAAGGTTAAGGTCATGAACTCTCTCTCCGATTACATTTTAGAAGAACAGAAAATGATTTTCCACCAAGGTCAAAGCGCTAATGTGACTGTTTCGTCAGCACATCACTGCCACATCTTCTGTTGGATAGGAGTAGCTTGGATCTCCATGATACATAACATCACTGTTTTCTGTAGCGGTCAACTGCATCATATGCTGTATTAACATAGAAAATCTAATTTAGGCATTCTCATGGGAAACAGGCATATTTAATAAGGCTAAATATTGTTACTTGCTCAGCCAGAGAGAGAAAGCTCAGATCCCTCGTCACGTTCTCAAGAGCAAAGCAGACACTAACCCAATCAACTGGAAACGTTGACTTTCAACACCACACACGTCGCTCAGGTATGCATATACGTATGGCTGTGGGTATATTCACTGCTCTCTCCTTTATTATTATGCAAAGCACACCTATCAGAAACAAATTCTGCTTAGCTTCCACTGAGCTTACGCCCCCCCCGCCCCCCTCCTCCTGCCTAAGCACTTATTACATTTAACATTGAGTAACCATTCAAATAATGTCTGCTGAGGAATTATCCTGCATAAAGCACCATCTGGGCCATGCTGCTTGTCTTTTTCGCTGCCAGTGTAAACAGAGCAACGACAGATCAGAGGGAAAATAACACACAAAAAGAGGCTTACATCCACAAAACAGGTCAGCTTGTAATCAGTAATCAATTTTGCCTCTGCAGAACCAAAGCTGCGCCATAAGGGAAATATTTGCTGGAATAATTTGCAAACATCAGGGAAGAGGGAAGGAGTCAGTGTGAGAGCTGATTGGAGAGGTGACATTGCTGATTAAAACACCAGCATTGGCTGGTGGTGCTCAGGCTCTATGTGATAGGTCACCTCATTCATTTTTATTGAATCAGGAAATAAGCGAGATCCCAATGTCAAAAAGTAGAAGGATTTGCGGGAACATCTTGAACCCATTTCTTTGGCTATGAATTATCACCTTGCCTTGCTCATCCTCCATTCTCCATATTTAAATTTATTCAAATGAGGAGAAAAAGGGCTGGTGGAGGATGGTATCGTGGCAGAGTTATCACCAGGTCCATGATGTTAGCACTGCAGCTCCTATGTCTCTGGCAGTGTATATGTATACACATGGAGCAAATTCTAAATGTGGCTTCAGACAATTAAGGCGATCAGATTAATACAATGAATACAGAATAACTGATGGTAACAGCCATTACTGTATTTAGTTGAGGAAAGCGATCAACTAAGTTTCCCTGTCCCCATGTTGTCTGACAAAATAGCGAACGAATGCCAAGTGGTGAAATAGATGAGGGAGATTGTAAAATATTGCAAAGATAGAACAAAAACCCAACGCATAAAAATGTTGTATAGCTTTATGATTAAAATATGTGAATGCAGGAAAAGCTGAAAGATCCATATAGAGCGAGAGAGAGATACATGCATGAATCTTGCTCACCGAGAAATCGATTGCGCAATCCTAACTTCCATTCAAATTCCATATCACTGCCGTGTCACCCATTGGTGTGCGGACTGCCATTCTGAAGCTGCTATCCAGTTTTTCAAAAGAATACAATAGAAACCATATTCTGAGGAGAACACGAAGCTGAGGAAGAGCAAGGGCTGGGTTAGACCTGATCTATAGTCTATCCTGATGGTATAGTGGTACAGCCTCTCAAGCACACAGTAGGTCTAATGCATACCCTACTCAATAGTCTATTCTTCTCCAAAAAAACAAAACTAAAAAAAAAAAAAAACAGCTAAAAAAAACATTGTGTTGTTATTGAAGCAAAACTTGTAGCTAGAATTGGAGACTTTTACCTAATTAGGAAAAAAATTTGTAAGGTAATAAATCAACAGAGTAATAGGACCATTTTCACATAAAATTCAATACACATTGACTTTTTACAAACCCGGTTGAAGACTTTTCAGTATTGCCTTCAGTTTCAAGACCCAGAGCCTGGGTTCACTTCTATAGACATCACTGTTTCTGTTTCCATAAGAGTGGAGTATGGTATGGAGTGATGGGGAGGTTGTGGGGGGCTGCGGGGGGTAAGGGGTTGGCAGGCAACCAAAGTTTCACATGGGCAGCTGGTGTTCTAGAGACTGGAGAGGGTGGAAGAAGAGGAATGGAGATCAGAGCAGAAAGGCAGAAGTCAATGGAAAGCAGCTGGAACAGAGCTGGCGGACGTGAGTTGCGGGGGACAGGCAGGCTTAGACAGGAGTCCAAGTGAGACATCTAACAGGAACTAAAGAAAGTGCTTGGCCACTGCATTGCCATTGTGGCGATTCAAAGAACTGGTGAGGACTGAAGAGCCAGAGCAGGCTTTTAAACTGCAGGAGGAGACCCATGGAATCATCAGGTGAGTTGGTAGGAAATTTAAAGCCGGCCAGTCACTCCCAGTTAGAGACAAAAGGACAGACTGAGGGGATAAACGAGACAACACACTGGGGAAAAGAGCAGACTGCCGACATTCCGAACACATCTGTGAGACCTGTACCAGGATGTTTCGGGGTCAACTCACTTGCTGACAACATGGCTTCTTCTTTACTGAGACCTTAGTCGCAATCAGGCATTCCCCACTGTGTGTCAAGCCATCGTACTCTGAGCACCCTCACCTCAGAGGCCGGACCTCTGCGCCCACACACTCTCTCCATGCTCCTTCACTCTGGCTGTGTGGTCAGGGTCCCCCTTCACTGTGCTTTATCCGTGCACCTGTTTAACAGTTGAGGAGTGAGCTTGACCCAGTCTCCACAGCACTAGAAGAACTGAGTGTCTTCTCCCTTATCAGCCAAGGGGCACTTAGGCAGACCCCAAGTGAGATAAATACACAGGGCACCAATCACTGCATATCGTCCTCCTCTCTGGTGAAACACTAATGACAGGTAAATATGGACACAAATTTAGGGGGGACAGGTCCGTCACCCTGGAGGCCCCACTGGCCCTCCTATACAGTTGTACCTTTATGTTTGACCAAGCCACCCCGCAGCAGGATGACATGCAAAGCAAATCAAAATGTAGTATAAATGAATGCAAATAATAGAAAAAAAAAAAAAAATCAATCCAAAGAAATAAACAAATGTTAAACCTGGTAAATGCCTATCACCATACATGTATTTGCTTTTAGATCTGCTTTCTCTGGGAAGCCTCCATGGCTCATTATGACTTCAGTGGTATGGGAGAACCACCTACTGTATACCTTTTAAATTCATGGAGAGGTTTTCAAAGAATTCAGCAGATAGCGATATATATAAAAACATGTCCATTCTTGGATACAGAGGCTCCTTAGGTTGAAATGCATGAGCTGCTTGAATTACAATGAGCAGATTTGAAAGCTGCATGATTGACACGAAGGTATCTGAGAAGTCAGACTCTGAGACGAGTGCTCGGGGGCCAGCGACTTTACATTAATTACTGTAGGTTTTGAACATTCCACAAATCATGGTAAAAAAAAAAGGACAGTGTCTGGCCAGATGCACAGATGGAACTTCAAAATGCTTAGTGAAGAAATAAATATGTTTTATTATACATCATCAATAATGTTTTAGCTTGGTTACTTCTTGGCACAGATTTTTTTTTTTTTGTTGCAATCTCATTTGTTCACATGGGAAGTGGCTTAATAAACTTGTGTGCAAATATAAATGCATATGCATAAATCTTTTTTCACTTTGACATTTTTACCAAAGCCAGCATTTCACATAAGTGTTAAGTCTTGATACAAAATGAGGATTTCACTTGCATCGACCAATTTGACAGTGAGCATGGAGATGAATCCAATACCACTGAATTGAATGAGAGTACAACAGAAAATCATAACGATCTGTCTGAACACAGTCGTGTTTTTGACGGCTATTTATTTGATAATAATAAAATAGACTTTCAAGAGAAAAAAGTTTACGAGAAGCGTGATTGGAAATAACCTCAAAGGAATCTTGACATCAGTTGGGCCTGAAATCACTTATTCACGTGTCTCTTCTCATTATTCAGTGAATACATAGCGAGGTCATCAGACATTGTCAGACACTGCTTGGCTTATTTCCTCTCCACTACTGTTCTGTATTTTGCTGCAAGCACGATGCACAGAGACATACTGACATATTGCTTGGTTCGAGATCATTCGCTGCTCACTACTTTTTATGATGCATTATGGTATACTAGGGTATAATATTTGTCACTCATACTTGTACAGCCTACAACAGGGCAAACTCCTTCGATACTGAATAAAAGGAGTACTGAGTGTTTTTTGGACACACATACTGCAAGATCCCAAGTCTGAAAATGTTCCAATATGAGTCTAAAACGCTTCGGACTTCATGCTTCAAATGTCAGAGGGTGAGATAATTGAATGTTTTAAATGTGTTCTCTAATGCTTGGCAGGCCCAACTTTCCAATACAACTTTGTAAATGTAACAATATAGATTAAAGGTCCCATATGGTAAAAGTTAAGCAGCTATTTCTTTTTTTTCTTCTTTTTTTTTTTTTTTTCTTTTTTTTTTTTTTCTTTCTTTTTTTTGCTGATTCCACAGAGAAATTCTCACAGCCTTACAGATCTTCTGTGATTTTATGATTTTGCAACAAAACAGCCTTAGCCACACCCTAGTTACAACCTTTTTGGACCCAAAACTGGATCTTGCAGCATTTAGTTTCTCTGATTGTTTCCTGATTTCTGCTACATTTTCATGATCTCGCACAGAAATAATTGAGCCAATCAGAATCAGATATGATCAGATCTTTTTTATTTGGTTACTAGCGCTCCAGAGAGAAGCCTAAGAGAGGAGATGTAAAATTCCAGGGTTTTGTTGGTATTTGCTTCTTAAAATCCCAAATAAAAATCCTGATGGGGAACACTTCAAATAAAACAAAGGTATTGTCCAAACCAAGGGACATTTAAAACAGCTGTATAACTAAAATGGGCAAAAAAAAAAAAAAGAAACAGCAAAAAAAAACATAACAATAAAGCCGGTTCTTCCCAATAACCATGAATGCACCAATGGCAGAATCTCTTTGCAGTACAAATACACAAAGGCCACAGACGAGTAATGAAAAGATTGTTGTCAGACTCTTTGGCCTCACCAGTAGTCCACTTTTAGGACCAGAGTAAAGAAAGTCCAGTCCCCCTGATGCAGTAATGCCAGGTTTTCTCTGACTGACAGCCAAGGGAAGTGATATCACAGTTTTCTTTGTCATGTCGGTGACAGCAGAAAGGACACCATTCATCTGAGGAAATATGTCACCGCAGCTTAACTTTATCTCCAAGAGGCTACTTCATCAAGTTTACCTTTGGAGGAAAAGTGGCTTATGACAGCTTGATTCAGGGCCGAATTAACATCCATATCTGTCTACTTACTGTCTGATGGGGAGAATAAAACAGGTCACGGTGCAGCTCAGAGAATGAACTGATTCAAATTTTTGATATTCTTTCTTGGCTGCGTGAAAAAACTGGAGGAATATTCTTGTCTTTGTTTTGATCTTATTTCACCAAGAGGCAAACTAAGAGCAGCAAGCTTGACAGGATGAATTTTTTTTAAACAGGAAAACACTCAGGGAGTTGCTCTGCAAGTTTTCACTGATCTTACGGTTGTTTATGCGCAAAGGGAGACATCTGTATGCTTTGGAGATATATCTGGAATCATTGTGTACAGTTTAACAGAGTGAAAGATTTGCGGGTTTGGTTTATTTCATCTCAGGCTAGCGTCTGACTTTTGTATTCTGACGTTATGTTTGTGTTTAATGCTGTCTTGTGGCTATGTTTGGTTTTATGCAGCAATTCCCTTATTCCAAGACAATTTCCTCCCCACCAGGAGACAATAAAAGTAACCTTGGTCCTGACTCAGAGCAGCATACTCCAAATCCTCAAGGTTTTACAAAATGATTTCCTGTTGGCATTCACAAAAAGTATTGTCAAACAAATTATATGTTTTAATTCCAGTTGTTGTATAATGCAGTGATCATTAAAAAAAAAAAAAAAAAAAGTAGTATGCATAGTATGCTAGTATGCATACATTCAGACTGAAAGCTGTTAGTTTGAAGCACTGTGATTGGACGAGGTATTTGGACCCGGACTCACCATTTTATTAATAATCAATTTATCAACTTAACACAACGCAACACAACACAATATTAATACCATGACTGGACCAAAAAACCACACAAACTAATACCATTCCAGTCCTAATACTGCTTTGTTTTTCCCCTTTGTGTGTTATTTGGTTTGGCAAAGTTACTTCACATGCTACCGCATGTCTCGTTGTGTTTGGTCAGTTTGTTCAGTAAACACCTTCTTCAGTTTCCGTACCCTGTTTGATTATGTTCCATTTACCTTGTTTATAGGCCAAGATTTTACATTGTTTTGTTTGGTATTGGCTTGATGAATAGAAACCTGTTTTCCAATAACAATCTATGTCTTCCCCTTGCTTCAATGCTTGGCCCCTGACCACATATCATAGAGATCATGTCATATCATCAGAGATCTTATTTTTGTATCCGTTTGGGCCCCAAGTCTAATGAGTTTGTGCACAATGATTAAATTGAAAGATGAGCTCAGTGGTGATTTCACAAAAAAAGAGGCAGGAGACATAAAAATGTTGTCAATAACTCATAATTTGACTAATTTAGAAAAACAGAAAACATGGAACCATGTAACTCAATAGAAATTATGGGATAACACTGAACTGAGTGAAATTTCAACTGGAGTAAATATTAACACATTATTCATTTATAATAGATTTATTTTTGTAATTGTCTGTTTGTCTGTGAATAAATTCCAAATTTCCGCCCACCCAAGTAACTTGCAGTGTATTAACTATTACATGCAATCGCTTGGAATGTATCTATTTCACTGTGTAGTTGGTACCAAACAAAATCGCACATCTGCTCATATTGTTTTAGCTGTAGAAGGGGTGAAAGTGGTTCCAATAATCTGTCTAAACAACCTGTGCTATCGTCTCACACTTTCCTCTATTTATTCTTGGCCACTAACGAGTTCAGTCCTCATCATCTGTGTCATCTCACCAACGAGTAAGTATTGTGTCTGATAGCTCTTCTGTGCAGCTCTGTTGTTGTATAAAAATGTTTCAAACTCCCATTAAGAAGATCTATTGCAAAGAACAAAATGCATTTTTATTTTTCTTCCAGTTCCAAACAAATTCACCCTTTCCCTCTATTTCCAAAAAACATTTTTTTTTTAAATCTTTTTCTTTATTCTGACAGTCACAGTGAGATAGAGACATTTAAGTGAGGAAGAGCAATGGAAGACATGCAGCATAGGGTTAATGTTCTGTAAAAACACCTTAGGCCATTTATTCAACACTGTAACTCATGCAGGGGAGATTCTGACCATATTTATTGCATTGTTGATTTTTGGTATTTTTATGGCTTTGCTGACAGTGAGCAAAATACGTAAAGGCAGCAATCGGATCTTTTAAAGGAGCTTTGTGAGGCTCTCTATTTATCCTTGGCCAATAACAATGCCAGTCATCTCTGTCGTCAGTAACATCCCCCTACACATTTCCAGTCTTTGCATTGATGTGTTTAGATTGGGAGAGACTGGCCTGCATCTAACTGCAACTCATTCTGCTGAAAAGATATCCTTCCACAGTAAACCACGTCACGGTCATCATAATCAATTGGCGAATTTCATAATCTGCGTCATGGCTGCCAGGAGGTGTTCCACCACCATCAAAGAAGATACACAGCAAAGTTCCCTCTCTCTTTTTTTTACACTGCACGCCAAGCCTGCTGCAAACAAACTTGCCTATTTTTCCTTCCTGATTCATAACTTAAAATCACATCCAAAATGCTACAAATGTTTTGCATTGGATTAGAGTATGTGCCTAATTTTTAAGCACATCCCATCCTTAGTTTGACAACAGGAAACCTAGTGACAACAACAGGGCTCTGCCCTTTGACAGAAAAACGAAACGAAATACCAACATTTATAAATGATCCAGATTCAGTGACATCACTTTGTGATTATGCAGGGGTTAGGATAAATTCACAGTGGCATATAAACAAATAGCTGAGCCATGGATGTATGTTTCTCCTGCTCCTTACCTGGCACAACATAACTGAAGAGGATCGTTGAAGCTTGTTGTACAGTAATGATGCGCCTTGATGATCAGTTAGAGGAGCGGTGGACCTCCATGAGGCTCATTCCACATCATCCAAGTGAGCTGGCATGATCGAGAGCATAATAGCTCCAGCCCGCTTTTCCGCCCTGAAGAGGTGAGAGTAAGAAGGTGCTACATCATGTATCCTTCCTTCCTTGGGCATGATGTGGAAGCGTAGACGGCATATGTCTGGGATTTTTGATCTCTGCGCACTACCAGTGAGTTATTTAGTGGAGACCAAGTATTCCTTCCCCAAAACAGCTGTTTGTATCTGATTACGCAGCACAGTCAATGATCCATGATTTTAATCTCATTCTCCATGTGCAGAAGAAGAAAAGAGCAGTGTGAGTTTATGGCACCAGTGATTAGTCTTAAGTGATGTTGTTGTGTAGTTTGCAATCTGGACTCATCATGGATTGCATTGCTCTAATTCTGACAGCTGAATTGATATCATCACTCTTTATTTCACTGCTGCTAATGGTCTTATTAATGCTTAAAAGAAATAAATAAATCACTCGTGCTATAGAGCAGTTTGAAGCCATCACCAAAACCAACACTTGGGTTTTCAGGTTATCTCTCTGGATTCATAACGCTCTGTAAAGTCAACAAGTCTACTGTTATTATCCTGGAGAATGTAGAAATATATCCAGTCCACAGGTCGTCTGTCAGCAGGTTAAAACAAACAGTTAGGTTTGTTTATGTTAGGTGACATCTGCTGGTTGTCTTGATGATCACAAGAGCAAAGGGGAAGGTGTGATGATGTACAGACACTCCCCAATTTATGAACAATTCACGTCTCAAACAGCAGTTCATATCCTGAATTGTTCGTAACAGAGCACGTCTTAGCATGAGCACAAGTACAAAGAACCGTGATGCTCTGGTGGCGTAGGCTACGGTGCTGCGAAATTCATACTAGGCAAAAGAGGCCAGCAGAACTACATCTGCGATAAGCAGTCAGCAAGCAGAGTGTTCCAAACATAGTCTTAACTTGCAGCTTTGTCATTGCCATTGTTGGTACAGTTTTCATGCTTTCTGTCATAACTTTGGCAACAGTAGTCCCGTATACCTACCCTATGACAAAAGTCACATCTCAGAGGCCAGTAAAAGTGAGGTGCCGTTTATTGTGTGCAGCACAGGGGCTGAGACACAATTGCCTTACACATTTGTCATGTGTTGCTGTTGTTTGTGGCTCATTGACTTTTACACAGTTTGTGCTCATTTGCATTTTGCCACCCAAATTCACGACAGCCTGAAGATGTGATGGAGGATGGGCATTAAATCCATTAAATCGGATGGCATTTCAAACCCGAAGAACCTCACAAACCATCTCGATACACACTACTGATGCTTTCACGTGACTACCTAGGACAAGCAGTGGCTGCGGGTGGAGCGTAGTGTCAGATTCAGACTTCTTTCCAGTTTTTATGTGAGAAAATCACATTTAAAAAAAAATGTCGATCATAGCAGCGTATTATTAGAAGTAACACATGACTGGAGGAACTTTGAACAAAGACTAGATCAAAGACAGGCAATATGAGAGACTTATGCATCAATTATTAGTTTAAACTAAATTCTGTTTTGTTAAATTGCGATGTAGTCTACAAAAAGCTGTAACAGTTTTCACCCTGTAGTTTTATTTTATCACCTCATTAAGTGTTGTTTCTCTTGAGTGAGACGGTGCCCATCTAGATAAACGTGGTAACATCTGTTTGGCAATGTGGTTGGGAGTTTCCAAAAATGTCAGGAATATCCTGTCGGGTGGGATCGGCGGTCATATCAGCAGCTCAGTGCTCAACAGTGCTGCTGAGGTCATCAACCGGTCAGTGAGCAGTGGTAGAAAGGTGTTGTCTCTGCAGCACTCCAATCATTTTCTGTCAGCTCTTTTTTTTTAACTGCAACATATTTATCTGATAAAAAAAAAATGTCTCCTGCAAGATGAACTTTGGTTGCAGCTTCTTTTGTAGCCGGTGTTCACATAGAAGCTAAACATTCCTGATTTCCAGGACAGTTTATCAACAGCGTTTCTGATTTGAAGAAATGCACCTGTACATTTCAGTAAGATGTATATAAAGTAAAATGTGCGGGGAAAAGTGTAGCTCATATTACATTTTGTTAGAGTGCATATCACATACCAGATATAAAGTGTATCATTTACCATGTCATCTCTGTTCAGATCATTGTGTCAAATAGTACAGGTGTCAGGAACAGGTGAACAACACCTTCGGCACCTGAGCATTAGACAGTAAATAGTCCACTGGTCCTCAGGACTTCTAAGATGGATTTATGAAGGAGGAGCTCCCAAGAGTCTGAATTCCACATATTTTAATTGAGAAATGGCTAATGTCTGATTACTGAGTCTAAACTGAAGTATACCTAAATATTTTTTGCCTAATAGCATAAAAAAAAATGCATTTCTTTATAGCGTTATATAATTCTTAATATCTAATGTGAGTGAATAATCCTGTCAATAGGGGACAGCAGAATAGTTGAAAGATGGTGAGGAGTCTGAACATCTGGTGCTGTTGACTTTTTTAGTGTCAGCCTCCTCCTGTGAAACTGCTGTGAACCACTTCTGTCTGAAATCCTGTTAGCCTTGAAGAATACACATTTAATGAGACGTGGCATACAAGAAATCCATATCATCTAAAATATGTTAAATCCTAATAAGAGACTGAATAAAAACACTGCGTCAGACTTGAGAGAGGACAATCTCCAGAGCGTTTATGAAGTGCTATCTCTTTTTAAACTCCTATTTCAGAGCCTACTCATGAAAAAAAATGACACCGGGAGAACATAATGGACTTTTAAGTGGTCTGAGCATTCATACTAAACTGGACCTCTGCTTTAATTTTACAGTAAGAAATGACAGAGCACACATAGGTCTGCAGTAAAGAGAGATTTCCCAGCTTAATGACCCTCTATAAATAGAAGAATTACCTCACAGACAGCAGACAAATCACCACTGCAGCCATAAGCTTACTTCAGCAGCAAGGAAAAGCATGAAGCATTAGGAGTTTCCTGGGATTTTTGCATTAAACATGTCATAAAATGTGATCTTATATCATACCAATGCAAGTAATTCATCAAAAATGATAATATTCCGTGTCTCAAGCGAATACAGCTATTAAAGACTTATGTAGTCGGTGCAAAAAGTAAGTGAGCCCCTGAGTTTAACAACCGGCCGAACCTCCTTCAGCCACAATCACTTCAACAAGCATTTTCTCTAACTGTTGATCAGAACCTGCACAACCTTCACAGGGAAATTCACAGCTCAGACATTTTACAGCACTAATGGGCTCACCCATTTAGAGTCCCATTAAGTCATTTCTGTTTTTTAATACCTTTGTAATTTTTGGTCTTTTTTTTAATGTCTTTTTTTTTTTTCACCAAATGTCTGCATAGGCTATTTATAATCAGATCAACCCCAACCAATCAAAAAAATTCACTCTATAAAGACTCAGACTTTTTTATCTGGATGAAAACAATGAAAACCATAACTACAGCAAACTTCAATGCAGACGGTTCCACACGTGGAAACATATGTTTGCGTTGTTCTCGTTCAACTCATTCTTTTGATCAGTGAAAAGTAAAATCAGCTCCAATGCCTCTAATGCTCTAAATATCTTGTTGTCCAGCTGTCTTTATTCTGTCACAATTATAACCTCAGACCAACTCCTCCTCCATGATCCATATCTTACCAAACTGTTGAAGACAAATCAGAGTTTCTTAGGACGAGCTGACTCTCTAGTTTAAGGAGAAAAGAAACTGCTCAATACAATATTGAGCATTGATGCTCGAAATACGGCAGGATTTTTTAAAGAATATACACTTTTCCGAGCTTAGGATGGTTAAGGTCTTGGCTTGGTCACTCTGAAAAAATTAATTTGCTGAACTTTTTTGATATATTTGCGGCCATCTTCCTGCTACATCCCTCAGTCCTCCTTAACTGAAGCAGGTAGATAGCCACCGGAACAGTAACAATTAATTCTTGCTGAGAGGAAATGACATTTCAAAGTAAGACCTTTTCTTTGCCTAGCCAGTTTCTCCTTGGCATAACTGTACTTAATCTAACATCAACATATTATTTTGATGGCATTTTTTTAACACATATGAAGTATCCTCCCTTTTTCTGAAATAATCGGCTCTTTATGTAACAGTGAAATGCTAAAACTATTTGATATGGTTTATAAATGAGGCTGCACAATGCCTGAGGTTGTGACTTTGATCATTTGAAGGTCAGCAAGTACAGCTGAAAAACTTCTTAGTTGTTGGGTTGTTCTTTTGCTTCTTATTTCTCCAAAAGGGTGATCACAGGCAATCAGAATTTAGAAAGTCTCCAAATAAGAACTGATTTCTTTTGGGAATTCCATCACAGCAGCATGGCAGTGTAAGGGTTAGTGCTGTCACCCCACAATAAGAAGGTTGTGGGTTTGGTTCCTGACCTGGGGCCTTTCTGTGCAGTGTTTGTATGTTCTCCCTGTGCCTGTGTGGGTATGGTTTCAATATCTTAATATAAAACTACTCACTAGAAAAGGCAATATATTGCATGTAAAAATAATTAAACGCAAGCACAGATATAGTCAAACCACTTTCTTATAAAAATGTAACACCCCTCCATTAAAAAACAGAGCAGTATCCAATAAAAAATAAACAGCAGACATTATTGTAGCCACCGTAATTAGAAACTACTTAACTGTTACAAATAGAATATCAGAGAATAGCACAGATGTAGTCAAACCACAAAATATATCATTAAAAGGGAACACTTATTTTACCTGCTCTGTATCAAAAATAGGCAGACAGTGAAAGTGTAGTATCTAGTATCTAATAAAAATAAACAAAATTTTAACCCACTCATAGAAACTGCTACAAATGCAATCAACAAAAGGCAACATGACATTAAGTGCAGCATCAATTCAAAATAGGTAAGCAACTCCAAAGCAATGCTTGCACACATTTTTCCGTTGTCATCGTAGTTGACGCTAAATCTAAAATGATCCCACACCACAGACTTGTAAGAGGATGATGCTCTCCACTCTCTTTATCACATTTGCATGTCCAGTGCTGATTGGCTCCTGGGAAATTCAGGGACTTCTTATTGGCTCTGAAGGCAGCATGATTAGAGCAGTGCTGCTCTTTCTACTGTGTCTGCTCCGAGTGTATCCAATTGCACAGCATGTGCTGTAGCAAGTTTTGATGAAGTTTTGTAACGGGCCCAACCATACAGAAATACCGTTGTTTGCTTTTTTTATATTGAACCGTACAGGACGTATTGAACGGTTCAATAAAATATTGAGCATTGTTGCATCCCTAGTGTCTAGGTTAAGAGGTGATTCTAAATTGTCCGTAGGTGAGTGTGAGTGGTTGTTTGTCTCTGTCTTTGTGTGTTGGCCTTGCGATGGCCTGGAATGTTGGCTGGGATTGGGTCCAGCACCCCCGCGACCCGGAAACGGAAAAGTGGTAGAAAATTGATGGATGGATGTAATTCCATTAGTCCATAGAACATTTCCCCTGCAGTACTCTGGAGAGTTAATCTTCTCTTTCAAAATCTTCAGGCGTAACAGTTTCTTCTGCGGTGTCCTGTTGTTGAGAGAGTCGAGAATTACTTAGCAACCACTTATTTTGACAATAACCACAGCAACCACTTACTTTGACAATAAGTGGAGTCACTAGATAGAATGCAGGTTTAAGGGTCTTCAGCACTGGCTTCACTTTTCAGTCTGCGAATCCACATAGCTTTTGTTAATGACATTTACTGTGTTTTATTTATGTTTTCAGGGTAGAGGGACTCAGCTTCAAATCAGCTTTGTCAGAAGGGTTCACTTATGTTTTTCTGATTTTCTGCAGATCAGTGCATATTACAAAATTTGGCTTGATATCAATTTAGAATTCAACCTAGTCTTGAGAACTCACATGCCATATACAGATACAGTTTATAGAGCAGGAATGGGATAAAATTAACTCTGGAATGTGGCATTTACATTAAATAGAAGGAGAACTGAGGGCTACACGTGACTGCCAGTCACAAAGTTCATAACAATGTTAATTCCAACACAGCTTAATCCTTTCCCCCTCGAACACCGCCTTTGACACACCTAGTTGAGAGAAAAATCAGCAACATACAAAGTGGAAACAGCTTAGTGCCAACGGCATCCAAATATTATTTCTCTTCTCGTCCCAGCCCTGAAGACAGATTTTGATGGGAGCGAGGTGGACCGTAAGACTGTTGTGTTCAGGAGCCTGGCGGGCAAACCCGATGGAGAGGAAATAAGCCATCAACTTTCCCTTTCACGAGCAGATTTTCGCTGTGCCGAACACTCCCCACAACCGCCTCCTCACACTCCCTCTTACTGAGTACACTGTACGTCCAGACCCCATCTGGTGCCCGAACACTGATTCCTCACATGCTGCCGCATTGTCTCCCTTTAGCCAGAGAAACAAACTGTGTTTTCTCACAGGAGTTCTTTCCCTGCTTGGAACAAAACCAAGCCAAATGAAAATAAAGCGGATATTCTTCCAATACACATGGCATCTTTGCAACTGAAGCATCAATGCACACAGGGAGTCTTTGCAAAGGGCTTTATGTGCCTGTGGAGGTTTGGACTTAGATTTGTTGGTTTATGACCTTCAGGGGAAAAGTCTAAGGGGCTAGTGCGGGTGGGGGATGGAGTTTTCTGCCCAGACACGGGTCACCTTAAATCCTCAGGTCAGTGTGTTTATTTTGCTTAAGGGGCCTATCAAGATTTTACACACTCTTGTCTAGTGAAGATGTTACACCTCCAACATATGAATGGTGAAAATCAGTTTCTACAGCACAGAATAAGATGAATTTGTCTCCAAATTTTTAACAAGTTTTATTATTCAAAACTGAGGAGCTTTATTTGCCATGTGCATGATCAAGAAGTCACTTTTATTATCATTCCTGGAAGGGCTCCTCTATCATTCAGTCACACAAAAAATAATAGATATGATCCAGCAAGAACTGATAAAAATACACAACTAAATTGATAAAATTGATAAATGAAATAAATGAAGCTGGATTACTCTGGATCTTAATGCACAATCAGTAGGCACAATAGGTTTAGGGATATTAGTGAGGGTATTTCACGAATAAGCAAAACACAAGCAAGCTGATTTCTCTGAGACATTTCTTATATTTAAATATTAGCTGATGCTTCATTTGAAAAAGAACCCTGCTTCTTTTTAAGAAAAAAAAAACAATGACAATTTGAAACTCCTGTTTTTTAATATCTAAGGCTGCATTAGTTATTTTTCTTTTCGGAAGAAAGTGCCATAAAAGTGCCATAAAAGGCACAAATTCCTGGAAAATCAGGAAAATCAGACCAACAAACACAGAGCTATATATAATGTCACTGTTAGCAATTCTATTATTGGTTTAGTTAACGTTGCCATCAAAAACTGCTCACTTTCCACTCTAGAATAATAATGAGGTCTGCGTTACACCTCATTCCTTCTTCCACCGATAGCTTCCCACAGTCTCCACCTTATCATGTCCGTTAAGAAATGTTTTGTATAGAATATTTTGATTGCCTGCTCAGAGAGCTGATCTCTAAAATCATCCAACATGTTTGGGCTGAACTAGAACACCACCTATGAGCCAGATCCAATCTTATTGCCCTGCCTCACTGTCAGTCCTCATTCATACTCTTGTATATAAATCGGAGAAGATAGGAGAAGATATATGTATAAATGACATCTATTCAAGCACAAGTACACACATTCGACTGTCATGGTAGGATTTTTGAACCCAGGATTTCGCCGCTCGCGCTGCATAAGCTGATTATTTTCCTATCTGAGCTAATGGATTTTGTTGAAAAGAAATCCATTCGTCGGACGTCAGTCATGCTTATTCCTGATTTATACAGATTTGAGTTCAGTTTACGTCACATCGTTTCTACAGTTTTTCACATATTTAATATATTCCCACATACTCACTCCAGCTCACCATATCAAAAGAGCTCTTCTTCTCAAATACAACTATATATCTGCAGGTACATATAAACCTGTAGTGATGGTAATGTTCATGACACTGAGGTTAAGTTTGATCCAGGTATACCCAGCTCCTGCTGCCTTCTTCAGTCTTGTAAAGTCAAAATGCTGTGGGTGTGTATGTGTCTAATATCACTTTCTCTCGATGTGTTATTTTGCACTCTCTGATTTCTGACAGCTCCCACCTACTTGACTCACCACATCTTCGGCGCCCCGAGGTTAGAAACTGCCTTGGGTGCTTATCAGTTGACAGCAGCGGGGGCCCCTGAGTCAATGCGAGGTCACCTCACCGAGGCAGAGAGTGGCAATGGGGGCCCCTGTCCCCTTGCTCTCACTATTTTGGGGTGAGGAGGTGTAAAGAGAGAGCGCTGACAGAAGAGAGAGGCAGACACACCATGTTGGCAACTTTCTTACACTCCCACTCAGGGCTAGTGGGATGAATTTGCTGAGTGCTTTAAAACCTTTGAAATTTATATAATTCTAAACAAATTCAATCTTCGAGAGGTGGCAAATAGCTTAAGGGATTAGAATGTTTTTTAATTTGTAAAACAAATGGCTGGAACAAGATCCAGAAACTGCATGAATTCCCTTCTCAATCCACAACAGCCTCAATTTGCAAATGAAAATTGCTTTATAGAGGTTATATGGGGTTCACAGAGTCAAAGTGTAGAGGAAACTCTTGATTTACAAGTTTTGAGGTGAGATGCAAAAGTTGTTATCCCAGCACAAAAGTGTTTTTTACAGAGGCAGACGCTAATCATAAAAAAAAAAGAAAAAAGAAAAAAGAAAAAACAACTGCAATGGCACCTGTAGTTTGAGAAAATGAGTAAAGCAAACTATGGCTTAATTACAAGGAACCTGGACGAAGTTCGATTGTTGTTCAAACACGTCTTAAAGACGTTCTTGTCGAGTGTACTTTTGGAAACTTGGTTCACAGAAGTTGTTTGAAGGATGTGAAATAAGTTTGAGAAGGAAGATCAAATGGAAACGGATTTTGTACCTCGCAATCCTGCTAACATTAAGATGACCCACAAGCTTTTTTGGATAGAAGCGTACTGGAGCATGGTCTGCTTATTTGTGTGGGAGACGCATTCAATCCCTTTAGAGCCACATTAAGGTTTTTCCATCTTTTCTTATGAAGTTATTTTTGTTTATTTTAAAAAAATCTCAGTGCCACACACATTCAGTCATCACAGCCTCAGCTTTTTCCTTCTTTCCGAGCAATCAACTCTAAAGCCTCTGGTGCTCTAAATATCTTACTGTCTTTATTCTATCACCGCAATAAACACACATCAATGTCTCCTCACTCTGAGACTCAGTGAAGAAAAATGACAGGTCATAATAACCTGCTGTGGGATTGTTGTCTCATTGAGCATTCTTGACTTGTTCTCCTAGTCTTCATAAATACACACATCATGAAATAATTTCACTTTGAGAGAGATGGAGGACGTATGCTGCACAATAAGTATTTGAGAGGCATCCATGTGCTGCATTAGTGAAATTGCAAAAGTTTTGTGTCTGCAGTGTATCCAGTTTATTCATGTGATACATCATGTTTTGCTCTTTTGAACGAGAACACCAAGCTCTGAAAGGTTTTACACATTGTGCTTGTTTGTTCAAGCAGCCTTAGCCAAACCTTCACCAAAGTAGACGCCATGGGTGAGTGGATGCCTCCATAGGACTCATGATGTTCAGGGTCACCTCATTTCTCAGTCACGATGTCTCTGATAATCATAGGTGCATGTTGTCAGATCAGCGGGTGGGGGCAGCGAAGCAACTCAGATCTAATCAGCACAGCAGGAAAATGCTTCCCCCATCATCTAACATACGGTAAGACAAAAGAAGGTAGGTGATTCAGATCTCCTCTTTTTTATTATTATTTCCTCAATCTCGGATTGCAAAATGGAAGCTCAGATGATTTCACATACAACACAGAGGAGATTTTAAGATTTATCAGAATATCTTTGTGCGAGAAATCACACGGATAATGTTGTCTGCTGCTGTCCACATGCTGTTTCTGGATGTTTAATTTTCAACACATTTGTCGCTGATGGCTTTAGTGTCAGTAGAGGGTGATAGTATTTTAGGAAGGAGCAGCTCCTTAGTTCCCTGTGTGTGCAGCAGGGGTGGCCCCTCTCAGGGGCTCCATCCTCTTGTCTTATTGCTGCAGCAATTTCTGAGGTTCATCCTTAAATGATCCAACAATTCCCCTCAAATGTCTGTAGCTTTCCTTATTGACAACACTTAAAGCAGCCATCAAAGTCCCTGTCTTTGCTCAGTGAGGCCCCGGGTGTTGAGGACAGACTTGAAGAAATGTGAGAAAGACATAGCTATTTAATTTTAAAATAGTTCAGCAGGGTGGTAGAAATCAATCATTACACGTATAAATGGGCTCAACAGACCATGTGACATCTGTCTCATTTGCTTCAGTTGTTCTACTTTCATCAAGCTGTACACATCCACCCAGAGCACTTTGCTTAACAGTGCTACACTGTATTAAGCAACTGATTATAAAGGAAAGTGTCAATTCATCATAATCGTACACATTTCCTGTGTTTTATTTTCAGGTTTCGATGGCTACAATAGGCTGCAATTCTGTGTAGTTTTTAATGTCCTCTCTAGTACCAGAGCTGATTTTTTTCTGATTAAAAAGAAAAAAAAAAATCTAAAAATAAAAAGCGAAGGAGAGCACGAGAGACCATTCTGCAATTGACAAACTCTTCTCCCAAATGGTCAGAGTGGGCTGGACATCCGCAGCAATGAGTCAGGGCCTTCTCCAGGGCTTGGCTGTGGCTTCAAGCATGAAACCTAAAGATTCAAGGCCAAACTACAATTCATTTATTTATATTCTACCGCGTATCTGTTCATCCCTTTCAGTTGTAGCTGCTGCCACTTATGCGAAGCAAAGAAAGGACAACCTCAATTCAGATAAGTGATATAAAACAAACGATTTTATCTCAATTAGCTTCCATTATTCCACATGGGCTTTGTTCTATAAATGTCTAAGAAAGGGAATTTACATAAATGCTCAAATCAATTTTGAATGATCCTAGCTGTTTGAATCCAGATCTCTTGCCCTACATCTCCTATTTTTACTCTTTGTAAATCCAGATGCTTTGCGTCTGGAGAACATCAGCACTCCTTAGCGGCAAACAGAAATACATGTCTTTACAGAAAGGCTTTCACCCATCGCTGCGTGTCCTTAAGCTCACCTCGCTCTGTTTGAAAATGTTTCACAGTGACAGTGAGTCACGCTGTTAAAGTGCGACAGGAAACAGACGTAAGTGAGTTGTCGTTCCTCATAGTTGAAATGATGACACGTCCTTGATCCCCTTTTTATGAGGTAGATAAAGGTACTCGGCAGAAGTTCTGCAACATCTGAATAATGATTTCAACTGCGTGCTGCATTCTGAGGTAAAAGTGTGTGAACCTTATCAGCAAAATAAAATTATCATCTAAAAAGTGAAAATACTCATCATGACATCAAAGGTCCCTTGTAATACAAGTGCAATGAGAGTGTATGTTGTTTTTAAATACTCTACTACACTATTTAATATGTAATAGTACATATTACTGCTTCTGTGGTGACTTAAACACACAAACACACATACACAGGGTAAAAACATTCCCAGCAATGCTGTTGCAGCTGCCAACAAGACCGATTTGTAAGAGTGCAAACATGAACAGGAGAAGAAGACCATCCTTCAAACCACAGAGGAGTGAGGTAAAAAACCAGGCGTTCTCTATAATCTCCAGGACAGACACACATCAGTTTGACAGTTTGCAAACGGAAAATGGTCATACTAATATTATAATATTCAGAATATCACAAATCAGTTCATCTTTGCCATTTTGTAGATAAAGATTTCCGTCAGGCTGAGCTGTTGCAGCAACTGCGATTTGAAATGCACGGAGATGACTTGCTTTCCAGGAAATAGCATAATATTAGCCATTAGCAAAAGGTCAGAAATCTGGCAACGTGTACATTACACAAGGCTGCAATTCAGAGGTGATTTCAAAACCAGCTCTTATAAAGCATCTGAATACAAGTCACAAAGAGTAACTCCCAGTGGACAGGATACATACATGATATTGGCTTATGCTGCTGTTTTTCTAATTATATTAGTTTTTTACTGTTCAAAATGATTCCTCAGTTAATCTTTTTATATATTTTGAGCTTAATTTATTGTGATGGTTTAAGCCAGACAGTCTGTTTTTTGTTGGAGTTTTTTTTTTTTTTTTTTATTGTAGAATTAACTTTTGATTCTCCTTGTGCAACACTTGATTTGGATCAGTCTGACCCTTGGACTGCAGCTCTGCTGCCTCACTGCTGTGTGTTAATCTACATCAGATGCTCCTTTTGGCTCCAGTGGGTGATGTCGCAGCCCATCAGTGTCTCATTCATAGGCATAGCTGTCAGCTGCTTGTATAGCAAAGTAGACGGGATCAATCCTGCACTTTTTTTAGAATGAGGAGCCATTCAGTTTATTGTAGTGACATCATTACAGAGACAAGGAGACAAAGAGTAATAGACATTCAGAGCATTGGAAGTTTTAGAACTGATTTTTGATGAGTAAAGTGAAGTTTTCTTTGGTTCTTACATTTTTATCTGTGAAATATAACATCTGTTTTGTCTTGTTTTCTGAGCTACTATTCCCTTTTTCAATGAACAGAATCTATAGTGAGTGACACATAGAATTAGCTGAGGATTTTCTTATTCTCAACAAGCATGATAGCCTACTTAATTTTATATTACCGTATTTTTCGCACTATAAGGCGCAATTAAAAATCCTTAATTTTTCTCAAAAATCTGTGCGTGCCTGTTTGCCTTTTAATCCGGTGCACCTTATGTATGAATTCTTGTTGTGCTTACTGACCTTGAACCAATTTTATGTGGTACACTGCGCTCAAAAATCTGTCAAAATGTTTTAGTGCGACTTTGGTAGTTACGACAAAGCCGCTCCGCTTGATGGATTGTCGGAGCTTTCCCAGCTGACACAGGGGCGTTGTATTAACGTTGGTCCTTGGTTGGATATGGGTTGCAACGTCAGACAACGTTAGATAACTAATTACGTAGCGCTGGGAACCAACCACCATCCAGCGTTTAGTCAATGTTACCTTCCTATAATTAGATGTCAAGCCAGTGTTAGGTTTTTAACGCAAACCCAATTTTCACATTCATATCAGGAATTTGATGGATTTGTGGAAGACGAATGATTTAAAATGTGAGTGTATTTTTCTGCATTTGTCACAACCGAACAATATTGTGTTGTGAGTTATTGTGAATGAGCTGAATAAAGTTCAACTCACCTTACTGTTTTGTTTTGCTTCATATATGTTTTACCATGCGCCTTATGGTCTGCAAAATACGGTATACTAGATTTTCAAAAACTGCAACGTTAAAAGGTAAAACCTAAGGAGTGAAAAATAGAAAAGTCTAAAGGTAGGGTAAAGAGCTAACCAGAATGGGATTTGAAAGGAAAAAATAGTACTGAAAATCTCTAACTGCAAACACCTAGTAAACTGCCCTCTCATGTTAGTCAGCCTTTGTCTTGCAGTGCTGTACAATCCTCTGTAATGCGATGGCATGAAATTGTTTCCATTGAGAAGCAAAGACAAAGACACCAGCAGAGTCTGACTGACAGTGAAGAAGTGAGACGTATTTATCTGTGGCTTCAACCGAGGATCAGATTCTCAGCCCTTGGCCTTTCAAGTGACTCCACCTTATACCTTATGCAAGATGCTCATTGTAATTGACCGACAGGGAATAGCATTTTATCCTCCTAGCATATCCTGATGATTAGATGATGCAATACCTGTACAATATATGGAAATATGTCATTTGAAATTATTTGCCCGAGTGGTGACGACAAGGTTTATTTTTAAACCAAGTCTGCCACAGTTTAAGTGGACTGTCTTGGTAAATAGATGATACCTTCTTCTAATCCACCAAGGAGTCTGGAAGGTAAGTTAAGAATGCTGACAAGAGCCCAGAAAATCCCTTGACATCTTATTTTAGGTGAAGTAAACCCACTGGAGCCCTCGGCAGGCTGGAGCTGCAGAGCCCTGGGGGCAGAGGGCCCGGTATTAAGGCCCCGGTGGTGGCTGTGTCCAACATTTCCAGATGCACTCATTCCCCCACAGCAGCGTCCGTCTCTCTCTAGATGCTCGGGCTGGGTGCTCTCTGAGCAATCAGAGGATTAAAATAATTGGATGTGGAGCGAAACAGTACCCTGCATGAGAGCAGGAAGGGCATGCTGGGTCTAATTAGAAGACACTTGAAGGGATTCACTGCACAGTCTGGCCACATGCATATAAGTATATACACACACTTACATACACACTCACACACACTGGTCACTCAGAGCCTGCAGACGCTGACGTAAACCCAATCCGCAAGATCCTTCATAACTGTCATTCATTTGATGTGGCGTGTTTTTGAAATAATCCCCACCCAGCTCTCCCACTCCGAGCACACACACAGAGTCCTGTTGCCCCTGTGTGTGGGTAAAGTAATTAAAATAGCTTCATATGGTGTGACTTTATTTCCTGCAGGTTTCTTACAATTGTGAAGCATCAGTTTGATTCCAGTCATATCCACTTGTGAGAGACGTCCCTATGGCTGCTTTTTCTTTTTTTTTTTTGGAAGCCATAATCAAAATTAATTTGCATGATGTGCCGAAACATCTCTCTCTCGCATTGGCGAAATATGTTCGAAATTACTTATGCACACTGTGAAGAGGACAACATTTGGGAGTTCTTGGTTTGTTTTTAAGAGGAAGTCATTTTAATTTCGAAAATGTGTCTTTATTATTTCCCATGTTTTCCCATAAAAGGCTCAGTGATTTTGCTTAATGGAGAAACTAGAGGAGATGAGAAGATTTTTTCTTACTGACAACAAATCCCATTAAAAGACCAAAGCCAAAAATGTGTTTTGTCTGTCTCTATTCCTCTCTTTCCTGACTTCCCCTCCTTTATTGCAGTGCTAAAACAGAGACCAATGTAAATCTGGTTGAAAATGTCCTCATTTCCCAGCAACAAGGAAGTCCTCCACTGCAATATTACTCTTTTATCCCCAGACACTTGGCATCAGATGTCTGTGATCACTTGTTTCACCAGTTTCCCTATATAATAGTTGATGTTGAGAAATGCCTAAAGGAGAAGACACAATTTTCTGTTTACACAGGACGAAACAGTTGCTTACATCAGCAACAGGAGGGACACGGGCATATTTATATTTTTTTCATATATATTATAAAATACAACTAAATCGACAAAATATTGCAGTAGGCTATTATATTATAAGATGGTCTCACACTTTATTTTTGTCAGTTCTTTAAGATGACACAAACACTGTTAACAGACTTATTGTAAAAGTGGGCATAGACTGTGGGTCTGAAAAGTGAAGCCAATGTGGATCATTAGGAAGCAACGCCAAGGTTTGGAAAAAGAGGTCAGATTGCATTGAAATCTATGGGATATACTTAACTATAACTTAATTTTATCAGTAAATTTTTATGAATGGGATAATTATCTCAGTCTCTAGTTTTAAGTCTTCCTCGTGACAACACAATGCAAAAATTTTTAGATGATGGTCCCATTTAGAGGGCAATAGACCAGAACACAGGGTCTCTATTAGGGCGTGGCCACTGTGTGATTGAAAGACTGTACCACAAATCAGGACAAAGTACAGAACAGGTCAGATCCAGTCCTCACTCCTCTGAAGATGTAGGATTACATATGGGCATGGCACTTTCTACAGACAAATTTGGCTGACGGAGGAGATCAATCCCTTTCTTTTTTTTTTTCAAACTGAAAAATAAATAAATAAATAAACCCACTTCTTTGCACTTGCTTGGGCGTACAAAGGGCTTAAAACATCGACCACGAGCTGTCCTCCCACATAGATCACATGGCTATGTCTGCTCAGGCTCTGTACTGTATGTGTCACTGATAACAACTTGAAGTTAAAACAAACCAGACAGACCACTCATTATTTTCCTGGATCAGCTGGGTAGGACACAAAAGAAACTAGCTCAGAGGTCATCTGTGCAGCAGGTTATCGTGGCCCACACTTAAGATTTTGTTAGATGACACCTAGTGGCTGCTAATAATGTTGTAAAAATGACAACATAGATTCATATAATTAAGGAAGTGGTTTTGACAGCACAAATTCAAGTTTTCCAGAACCTAAAAACTGGAGCTGCATCTTTCAAAAGATGCTATTTCATATCCCTTGTAGATCAACAGGTCGAGGCAGATGGCCACCCCCCCCCCCCCGAGCCTGGGTCTGCCCGATGTTTCTACCTCTTAAAGGAAGTTTTTCCTTGCCACTGTCGCCAAGTGCTTGCTCATAGGGGAATCTGTTGGGTCTCTTTAAATAAATTTCTAAAGCGTTTGGTCTAGACCTGCTCTATATGTAAAGTGCCTTGATGTGACTTTGTTATGATTTGGCGCTATACAAATAAATCTGATTTGATTTTGATTTGATGGCGATTAAAGCAAAATAAGAGTGTCTGGTCTGCAGTCTAAAGCTCATTTTGCTCAGACAGGAGCAAAATGTGGATTTGTGCGAGACTCAGTTCATATTAATCCACATTTGGTTCTGTAGTAGGTGCAGGATAGATTATGTGAGGTTAAGTCAAAATAAACCACAGTGTGTGCGTTCTCTGGAAACACTACAGAAGATAAGTGGGATATATCAGGATTAAGATGTAAACATGTTGCCATTAAGAAAACTATACGGTATCATCAGACGTGTCCCTTAAAAATTTAAAGCCATCAATTCAAAACATTGCAGTAGTGGTACTTATATAAGGAGGTTTAAACAATGCCTGCTCAGGTACATCTCTTAATATCTCATTTGGCCATACGAAATCACCATGTCCCCAGAATATAGTTGAGATACCACCACACAGCTGAGGGAATTCAATAAGAAACATGACAGACGAGTCAGTGTTTTGTTTTCACCCCTGGAAGCCTCATTGCAAACTCTGCTCTAATGCAATGCTGCCTTGGCCTCTGCGAATAACCTCAGACTGTTTTACGAGTTGGGGAGGGGTGTGCATGCATGTAATCGCTCACCCTGAAAGAATGCAGCACAGGGACTGATTGCCTCTCTTCTCCACGCAATGAGAGGTTCTGCACCAGCCCGTAGCATCGGTGGGAGGGGAGCCACCAGTAAATTAATTTACCTCATTTAACCATCAGATGTCAGCAACTAGCTGGCAGTCTGCAGAAAAAAAAAAAAAAAGTTCCTGGTATGTGTTTGCAGATGCTCCAGCCAGCTACACTACAATGTGCTGTGGTTGAGAATTCATTTGGACCTTCTCTCATAGTGTTGCCATCCTCTAACACATCAACATAGAAATATATAGGGCTGATGACTGAATGAAATATTGTCTGCTCAGGACATGATTCTGTCAGCTGATCTGAAGAAGTACTTTCAGACATTCTGGCTGGCTGAAGCTAGAGAACCCTCGTTGTGTTGAATCTCCCAACGGTATGTTGTGAGTGATGAAAAACTATTTCTTTCTCAAATGTAACCAAACTATGTGCAGACTGCCACCCCAGCTTACTGGCAACTGCTGTTCACCTTCAATTTCTTATCAAAGGTCAATATTTTTAAAGGACTTGGCCAAAAGCCTTGATTTTTGCCAGCATTAGCTATACAGTGAAATTTTGCATATCAGAATATAGTCATGACAGTTTTGTTAAACATCTCTGCTCTCCTCAGTCAGTCTTTTTTTTTTTTTTTTTCTTGTTCAATGCTTGTCACAGGGGGTGCTGGAGCCAATCCCAGCTCACATTGGGTGAGGGTGGGTTACACCCTGGCCAGGTCGCCAGAACTGAACGCACAACTTTCTTTTTATGGGGGCAACAGCACTAACCACTATGCTGATAAATATGCCAAACTAATTTTGGTTAATATCACATGTTTTGGTTTTAGTTCATCCGAATAGTGCTGCTTTTTCCATCACTGCATAGGAATCAATAAACTGATTTGATAGCATGAACAAATATTCTGCTATGAGCAACATTGATCAACAACCATTGATTAGTGAACTACCGCAGTGTTTGAGCCTCCAGTCTGTTGTTTGACTGTATTGTTTGGTTTTTTTTTTTGCAATATTTGGAGAAGGTGGCAATGAGGAGGATTGAAGGGTGGATCTGACCTGCCTTGCATTTTGTCCTGAAGGTCACTGTGTGATGTGAAGTTTGTAATCAGAGTAGCGATGCCCACTAATGCATACCCTGGTTTATGGCCCATTTTCCTCCAAATGGGTTAATACAAGTACACAGTTGAGTTGACCCTGATGGTAGAATTCAGGTTCAAAATTCTTCAGCATCATTTGCTATTTGATGCGAATGAGAACTGGGGCTAACTGGAAACAAGGAAAATGATTCAAAATAAAACAGCAAAAATGTGAAGTCCAGAATAGTCTTTTATGGAAAGAATATATAAATTATAATGTTGAGGTCCTAACTTTATATAATAATAAAAATTACAATAATAATGATAATCACATAGAATTCAAAGAGCAAAATGCCTGGGAGCATGATGGGAAAAAACAATAAAAGAAATTTTGTATTGCAAACAATGACCTTCCAAGATGCCTAGTCATGACAAAAGTTGACAAAACAGACTTTGACAGTTTAAAAGTTCTCTTGCGTGTGGTTGGCAGAAAAGAGGTCCTGTAATTACTGTTAGTTATTTTTTCTACTTCGGAGAAAGGGTCAGCATCAACTCTTATTGAACTGAGACCACACGCTTTACTTAAAAAAATAAAAAAATAAATAAAAATAAAATAAATGTTGCCAATGCAAAGATTTCCCCACCAGTAGAAAATTGTGTTGTGTTTTATTGGTTTAAAAAAAATTGCATCCATGTTGGTTTTTGGCCTAAACACATTGGAAAAGGAGGTTCAGACGGATCTAACAAGCACACTGAAGTATTCTCACACATTTGTGGAAGAAGTCCAGACTGCTCTTGGCATCCACTCTCAAACCCATAGTGAATGTTTTCTTCTTTTGACCATGACCGCATTCTTTTTCTAACCTAGTTTTTGCTGCTTTAATGTGAGCATAAGACTGTTGGTTAAATCCTATTTGCTACCAAATGGCCTTTTCAACCATCATTGTTCCATAATCATGGGATTTTTTATTTTTATTTTTTTCAGGATGCAGTTTCACGTACTGACGACCCATCAAGACCTCTTTTTTTTTCTCCAGCTGTGCACAAAACATCATTAAAGAAGAGCAGGTCAGCAGCATCAGAAAAGTCATGAAGATTTCCTATCACATATCGCGCCCCCCCGTCTCCCCTCTTCAACCATGAGGGGTCCTGCAAGGATGAGGTAATTGATTGTGCTGCTTGATGGGCGATAATATCTTGTTATGGCCATATGCATGGAGAGTTGTCCCAGTGCACAGTGCTCCCCTTGCCTTGCATGCCCTTGATAAAGCCTGCTCTGCATTATCTTCACTGGGAACTAACGGAGTGGCCAGGGCCTTATCTTCAATGACCTCGCACCACCAGACATTAATCACCGACTGTGAAGAAAGAAATTAGCCTGAGAGCAATCTCCACACAATCTCTAAATGATTAACTCTCAGCCCACTCACTTCTGACATTGCAGAACAATGGCACGCAATTTTGAAAAAAAAAAAAAAAAAAAAAAGAAAAGAAAAAAAAATCAGTTTACTTGAAAAGGATAAAGCCCGTCAAGACACACAACATTATAATTAACCACAATGCAGGAAGAGCTAAGACGATGCTGCCACTTATGGAGCCATGCCTGTTGCCTTTCTGTTGCTGTATTTGTGAGAAAGATGCAATTAGATACACATAATGAAAATAAATTATTCCACTTTTTAGTACAGTGCTAATGACATTACCACCCTCCACCCCCCTCCCCATCACTCCCATTAACGACCTATAACACAATTCATTATCTAATGTATGTCCAAGGGTTTGCTATGCAAAGACAACAAATTAATAGGATAGTTTTGGAGTGTGCCTGTGTTACTGCTCCCAACAAGCAATTTGTATGGAGAGTGCTGATTTTATCAGCGCACAACAAAAGGTGTATGTTTAGGAGCAAGCAATTAGAGCTCAGAGGAGAGGCCCGAGGAGGGAGGATGAACAAATCAAGCATGCCTCTTCAACTGCAATGGAAATAAAGCCTTTGAAGGTGCCGTTCAAACAGTTCTTCCACTCATTCGGCTGAGAGAAAGAAGGGTGATTATATAGCGTCAGTGACCCATCTCTCCAGTGAGCTCATTTACCTTCCCTCCCCTGTGTCTTTGCCCCCCACCTCTCTCTCCACAACTTACTCCCTTTGCACTCCACCCTCCCATCCTTCTTCCCCTGGATAGAGCTTGTCTTGGGCACAGCTTTTCTCGCAGCTGGACACAGGCAGCGATGATGGATGCTAAAAGAGTTGACCCTGTGACCAAAGAGCCAACAGGCAAAAAGAAAAAAACAAAAAACAAAAAACAACAAAAAAAAAAACAAAACCCACAGCGTCTAAAGTTGTCTGCCAAGTAGAATATTGATTTCATGTTCCGTGCACTTTGGACACCAACACTACCGTCTCCAAATTCCCTCCATCCATCTGTATTACATTCGAGGAAATTCAATAGATTTTTTGTTTGTGTGCTTTGCATTGTTGCTAGGGGAACAACACCGTAGAGCCTGGAGTTTTTAGAGGAGAGGCTAAAACAATGCAAATAGGACGCCGTGAACTCCCACACACAGCTGTTTCTCAGGGAAAGTGCGGAGCATGCAAGGTGAATCTATAGCAGCACCTTTTTGAAGAAGCAGAAAACAAATCAACTGACCTGCCATGCTCCTTGTGAGTCTCATTCAAGGCTTCACAAACCTCTCTTCCTCTCTCTTGAGAAATGGAAATAGGAGCAGCCGGCAGAAACATCTTCAACATCACACTTTCAGCAGAAAAGTGGATTTATTTTGGCTGAAAACTGTTTTTGCTCCAAAGCATCAATTATAGATGAGTTGATAATTAAAGTTCATGGCACTAGGTGGATGTTTCAGGTATGTGATCCTGTCCTGTTTTATTGGTGTGGGCATAGCAGGAGGTTGTTTATATCTGACGACCTCAATAATAAACAGTGAAATGCCATGGATGAATAGCCTCCCCCGAATAAAAAGAAAAACACTAGATGTTTTCAAGTCCAAAAACAGCATTGTGCTGCAGGAATAATGTCTACTTTAATCCTTAAATACACGTAAGAGCATTCTGTATGTCTATTGAACATGCATCCCATCTTTTTACAGTAATAATGCATGTAACACATACTGTCAGTGCTACATAGCATCACTTCATTTGGATCTATTGATGTGCTGTTTTGACTTCCACAGGAAACCAAAGCAAACCTTTCTTTGTCAATATGCTATTGTGGCAGAAATACTTTTAGTGTTGGAGTAGGGAGAGATTGTGGACACTGCAGCAGGGTGTCATTAGCTCTATCCATATCCTCACATAAAGTACAACTCATAAATAATTAAGATTTATTACATTTCGGTGAAGTGTATTTCACCATCCTTCTGCACGTGTTCTACCGTCCATCCATCTTCTGCTGCTCATCAGGCGTGAGGTCGTGATGCCACAGATTAAGCAATGTGGTCTAGACATCCCTCTCCCCGGCAACATTTCCAGTTCCTCCTGGGGAATCCTCAGACATTCTCAGGCCAGATGAGGTAGTCTACACTTGGGCCTCATACCAGCGGGGCATGTCCTGTTATTAAGTCTCTCCAGCCTGTGCTGGGTCTACACGGGGGACATGTCTCAGAAGGCATCAAACTACCTCTTGTGTCTTGTTTCAATACAGAGAAGCAGCACTACTCTCCAGATGCCTGAACTCCTTACCGTATTTATAGGGGAGAGCCCTACCAACAGTCTTCTACTGTGGTAAAACTGTGGTCTGTGGTAGTATTCGTCATTCCATTTTGTTCCATCCTGGCACATATCCCACAGTATTTACTGCACAGGAGCTGAAAATTATCCCTCAATGTAAAGAGATGAGAAAACCACCTGACAGCGGGAAGAGAACAGCTCACTGTGTTCAGAGATAGCTTTATTACCAATCTTAAACATTTCATGTAAGATCTTTATAGATGAGCTTGTATCAATGTCAGCAATACTCTCACATAAGCAAGATAAGTGTGTCTTCAAGTTTTCAGTGTGGTTGGCAGCTACCTTGGATTTTTTAAAGAGAAGGTGGAGTTATTAAGACTTAAAAACAAGACTGAGAACATAATCTCATAAGGAAAATGTCTACTGATGTAATGAATCAAGAGAATTGGGGCCATTTTCCCATAGATTTTGACAAAGTTGCCCCCGCCACCCCAAAGGTCATTGAGTAGTACTCAGGGAATTATGTGAATTCCACTCGCACTGTTGCTGGAAATCAGTGAATCTCCTCGTTCCTTGTGGACATATTGTAAAGGTGTCAGATAATAAAGGTTCCAAGTGTTCCAAAAAAATTGGCGAAAGCACTCACAGGACATTTTCTGTCCCTTTTGTGGTCCAGTCCAGTTAGACAATAGGTTTCTTTGGTGTTAAAAGGTTAATCTTGTTCAGAGGCTCTAAGTGCACAATTGTCAAGGAAAACAAAAAAAGCGGTAGGATCTTGCAGGTATTGCAGTTTTGTCAAAAAAATTTGTCATATATTCTGTAAAATTGCATTGCTCGCAAATAAGTCAACACTCACCTACTAAACCTCCATGATAAGGTGAATGTGTGAAGTTTCATGACTTTAGCTTGCACTGCTGTGACGCCTTCACAGTAAAAAGCTGCCCGCAGACCGACAGGAAGATAAATCCCTGCCTGTGGGCGTTCCTACAACAGTCAGGTACAAAACAACATGACATGTTTTTACTGCAGACCCAAGCAGGGGTTAGCTGGGCTCTGCCCCTCTGATGTGCTTCTGAAGGGCAGCACTGCTGACAGTGGCCTATCCTCGCTCCCTAAACCTTGGTGGGGACTAGAGAGAACTCTTTGTAAAGTATCTCTGTGTTCAGCCCTTCTGCAGCTCCTGTCTGAATTTCAACTTGGAGGATATTTGTTTTGTGGACGAGAGTTTGAAGGGAGGGAGAAAAGTTCTGTGGTATATTCGACTGGCTGTCCACACATTTGGACGGTAGCATTTTTTTGCTCTATTCTCTGAAGGACATGCAGCGAGAGGAGGTGGGTGTATTATTCATTCATTCATTCATCTTATACCACTTATCCCAGCTCACACTGGGCGAGGGCCGGGTACACCGGGGACAGGTCGCCAGTCCAGCGCAGGGCCAACACACATAGAGAGACAGAGACGAATTACCACTCACACTGTCTTTTGGACGGTGGGAGGAAACCCATGCAGGCACGGGGAGAACATGCAAACTCCGAACAGGAAGGCCCCAGGCCTGGGAATCAAGCTCACGACCTTCTTGCTGTGAGGCAACAGCGCTAACCACTATGCCACCTGCCACTGAGTGTATTACTGTGACGGTGTAAAGAGGATGCAGCTCGTGGGTATATGCCGTTTGTCTTCGTCATGTCTCACATCTCAGCATCCGATTCCAGTGCACTCTTTCTGGAGAGCCTGGGGGTCAGAGAGGGTATGTCGGGGGTAGGGGTATGTACCAGCTGACTTTTGTGTGCTCAGCAAATGCCCTGAACTGGAGGTTCCCAGCAGGTCCGGTGTCTTACAGACCTGACTCTCCATCCATCAGCTGCTACTGGATCTGTCAGGATGCAGCCTCACAACAGCCGTTTTACCCATTTGTCGCCTGTGGATAACATGTCTGAAAGTCTCCTTGTCAGTGACTTTTTATTTATTTCTTGTAAAAGAAAGGGACATTTATGGCAAATCTTTGGAACAATAAGAGGTGTGTTCAAATATGCACCTCATGTCCCATCTTCACTGAGGTATCTTTATATGACCTTTTTAGGCAACAAAACAAACTACATACTACCAATTCATTTGTTGAATAAGTGTTGTGGAATATTGTCATATAGTTTATCAGTGCTGTTCCAAAGGAGAATGTTCATTGAACAGATCTGGACCCATAAAGCAAGAGTAAAATTTAATATTTTATTGTGCAGGTTTGATTAAGCAGGCCAGTAATAACCTGAGCAGGTTTGCAACGGAGTCTCTGAAGAAAGCTGACTGGCTTGTGAGTAAACAGCTTGTCAGTTTGAGGGCAGACAGAGAAAAACAAAAGATGGCGTGATCTAATGATGGAACCAGAAGAATAGCAGACTTAGCATTGGATGGTGCTTGCCAGGAGATGGTGGCTGATGTGGAACACAAAGAAATTAGCATTAGCAGAAATCCAGCAGGGAGTTATTCAGCTCTCTCTTACAGAAGCTGAATTCGTCCAGTCATTACCACCGAGGGTTCAACAATGAACTGATGAAGACTGGAGAGAAAGACTGAGAACATTAAGCACTTTGATTTATGTATGACAGCAGACATAATGTCCTTTACAGCAAGGTTGATTGGCTCTCCTTTTCTGACAGACACATCAAACACTGGTATTTTTTTTTATTTATGAGGCTCTTACTAGCAAGCAACCTTTCTGTGCCTCATACCCCTTAGAATGACTCTCACTCAGCTCGACCCAGTGATTTACTGCTTCTTAAGGTCTCTCATGTATTTTCTGAATTTTGGAAATCAGCTTTTGCTCCCAATTATGGGTATATATTCTCCAGCACGCCCCGAGGTTCGAATCTCTTCACTCTTTTGAAGAGTGGAAGTATATAATATCTAACCATTGTCTATCCACTTGCAATGGTCATTTATTTTAAATTTCCCTTGTTGTTTATTGTCTCTATATGCAAAACTTACCCTTGTAAAGGAGGGAAACCTCAGTGATCCATGATTTGAAAAAATAAAGGTTTCCCATCAAGTACAGCAAAAGATAGAAATTAGTAATTGTGTTTAATGTAGACTAACTAGTTGCGAGTCTAAGGAAAGGGGCAGTCACCTTGAGTTGATCAAGCACCCACTGGGGGATGAACTTGGCCTTGGTGTTTCCTGCTTTGATGTTGCTACTCCTGTTTAGAACACCACATTCCCAGTCATATCAGTGTTCTGGGCCACAAAATGGTTTGGCCCAGCCGTGCAAATGGAAACACCCACAGTTACCCGGAGGCATTATAGCAAGGTCTGGACTGAAGACCAACAGAGATGCTGTTCAGTTTATTTGTGGTTATCGTCCTTCTCAGTCAGTTGGAGCTGTGTCTGTCCAGCTGGCGCAAAAGCAAAGCAATTTGCAGATTTTTAAAGATTTTTACAACTTCCAGCGAGATAATGATTTGGAACAAAATTGTGCAAACCAATCTGTCGTGCAGTGCAATTATTTCTTTCCCTAAACAGTTATGTTGTTTTTTTTGTTTTTGTTTTTTTTTTTCAATTGTGGCCCAACAGCAGTGAAGCTGTGCTTTGCTTGATAACACTGTGAGTCAGCTTCAGTGTTTTACTAGTAGCTGCTGTCCATTGCTTTCTGCCCAGTCGCAGTATTAGCTCTAAATAAACATGGGTATTTTCGAAGAGGCAGCTTGTCAATGTCCAGTCCAATGGTACAAATGCACAACCACAGCAGCAAAAGAAAATCTGCCACTTTATTATCATTTATTGATTCTGCTATTATACATGATCACCTCGAAGGCTGGAGTCGGCTGTTGATTTCCAACGCTCAAGTACTAACAGGTCTGACCTCTGACACAATATTTCACTGTACGCAAGAAAACACCAGAACCCAGATTTGTTTTTAGTCAGACTCAGACTATTTTTTACATCTCCTTAATGAGTTTTTTGAATGAGACAATGTAAAAACGGTTGACATATCATAGCAGTTATAGTAAGCCCCAACTTTAACTTCAACTGTAAAGTTGATTTAACTCTTTCAGGGCAGCATTTGGGTTTTTCTCTCTTCAAACTTCTGTAATTTTACTCAAGCCTAAATTTACCTAAACTTTCATTGGTGTTATCACCTGCAGACTTAAGATAAGAATTGAAATAAATAAAATCACCCTGAAGAAATCTGGAAATCAACTTTTCACGTGATTCATTTATTTAAAAATTTACTGCAGTGACAGAAAATTTTAAATGTTTTTAGCAAAAAAGCAAAAAGTGTGTTACACCTCTCCATATTAGGTCTTCCATGGTGTTTTGACATATCTCCCTATGTAAAATCTGCCTTCTGCTCAGTGAAGACAATTTTTAATACAATCTTCAAGTCAAAACCCAAATATCCTGTTTTGAAACTGTGTGTTTTCTCTAGAAAGGAACAATGAATTTTTGGTGTTCAGTAGAATTGATGCAGGATATAAAGAGTCCTGGGGCTCCAGGGCCATACTATTAGAAAACCTAAAGCCATGGGTTCCAATCCATTTAATATGCATTGTTTCTAGTGGTTTGTATTTATTTATTTATTTACTTTGGTTTCATAAGGTTTCACTTTAAGTCTGAGGAAATGTGAAGCAAATGTGGAAAAACTGTAACATTTGGCTAATTTATGGATCATTTACAATAAAAGTCACTGTACCATTCATTACTGAGATTTTTATTTTATATTGTTTTCCTTCTTTATTTTAATGACAGACTCAATCTCCTTGATGTGGATGATGCCAATCAGCAGAACATTTCTGCTTCTTTTCAGTGACTCTTTGCTGCAGGCTTTTTACTTTTTCTTGCCTCTCCCTTAAAGGCTTTCTGCTGGGTTCAGGTCTTGGGCCACAATGGGCCAGATCATACTTTTCACTGGTTTCTTTTTCACAAACTCTTGTGGAATTTTGGAATTGTGGATGGAACTGTGCCATTTGTAAATGTCATCTCCCCTACAGCTTTGACACTCATACAGCTCCATCAGACACACTGTGATCAAACACATTCCCAGCCTTGCGCTTCACAGTCAGCACTATGCAGAACAGGCTCAAACTGCTGAAGAAGTTCATGCTGATACAAAGGTGTCAGAATACACGGTGCATCGCAGTTTGTTGCGTATGGGGCTGCATAACTGCACACCACTCAGGGTGCCCAAGCTGACCCCTGTGCACCACCGAAAAGTACCAACAATAGGTTCATGAGCCCCATAACTGGACCACAGAGGAATGAAAGAATGTGGTCTGGTCCAATAAATCACACACACACACACATATATATATATATTATTATTTTACATTATGTGGATGCTGGGTGCCTGTACATTGCCTACCTTTGGAAACACACAGCATCCATTGCTAGCCCTATTGGAAGAAAGCAACCCAGAGGAGGTAGTGTGATAATTTGGGCTATGTTCTGCTGTGAAACCTTTGGCCCTGCCATTCATTTGGATGTTACTTTGACAAGTAACACCTACATAAGCATTGTTGCAGACCATGTACATCCTTTCAGGGAAACAGTATTCCCTGATGGTTGTTGCCTCTTTCAGCAGGATAATGTGCTGTGTTACAAAGCAAAAATGTTTCGTGAATGGTTTGAGCAGCACAGCAAAGAGTTTGAAGCGTTGACTTGGTCTCCAAGTTCCTGTGTGCCTGTGGGATGTGCTGGCAAACAAGTCTGATCCATGGAGGCCCCACCTCACAACTTAAAAGTTTGAACGAATCCTTTAAGTGGTGCCACTAACTGACTATAGCTACCTTTGCGAACATCACATGTACTGTCGTTTCTACAGATAACACAGCATGCAGAGGTGACACATATCACATGCCTAATTCAAATGTGGATAGAGAAAATGCTGCTGTATGCATTTCCTAAAAAAAGAAAAAAGAAAAAAAAAGCCCCAGCCACTATTAGATGAAATACGGTAATTAAACTTCTTTCAATATTCCATTTTTAATTCAATATATTCAAACTTTCATTTCCTACATTCAAAGCCTGAGAGAGGAGAAAATTACACTGAGATGGTTTCTAAAACTGCAAACATATCATCTTATGGCCCAAGACTTCAAAATAAAACATGTCAAACACATTACTTTAAATCTTGAAACTGATATATAAATAATTTGCCTAAAATGTAAGTCACATTTATTTTTCATTAAGTGTAGATATTTTGAGAGTAGTTCTTTTTCTTTTCAATTTTAGAACCACAACTGTGTTAACACCCTTGTACAATATCATTAGCATCATGAGTACTGAGATTAAAGACCTGACTTAGAAAAATGGGACCGTTGAGGCCTTATCTGAGCATTGAATCATCACGCCTGTGCTGAAATTCTGGAAGTAATGAACTCTGAGAGGTACAATACATTGTAACAGTGCCTAAGCATTTAAATCTTTTTTTTCTCCAAGTGCCCTCCTTTCTCCCCCCATCCTCTATTGAGATCAGTGAACTCCCAGGTAAAACAGCTTAATCAGCTCATACAGCTCCAAAACACAGAAGACAGAAGAGAGCTCTAAGTGCCCCCAGCTCAGCCTGCACCCACAGCATGCCCGTAATTAATTTATTTTGTGTGAATCTTTTTTGCCACTCGTGCGTGGTATCAGGGTCTGCAACCATGTGATAGGAAATGGTAATCACCTGCATAAAATTATATAGATGAAACCAAGTCACTGGGAGTTAAATTACTCTTGTAAATGTATTTCCTCTTTTTAGACTTTATCCTGCTTATTCTCCCAATATATATAAATATATATAAATATACATACACACATACACACATATTCTCAATAATAAATATTTTTCTTTAAAAAGTTTCTTTTTTGAGTGTTTTTAATCATATGTGATTTAATGGAGCCTCGTCTCTGTTTTTTTGCCTTTCTCTGTGTTCCCTCGAGGCCCTTTGCATGCCTTTATCTTGTTTTTCAGACAAAGCTCTTTTTATCCTTGCTGTGTCTGGTGCCCACCTGTTGGCTCTGTTTTCCATCATGCAGCCTTGCAGTCAAGAGACACCGGTGGCTCTGGGCCGCCCTGCTGTGTCTTTGATCACTCGCGTGACCCGCAGCAGACGTGCACTTGCCTCAGGGAGTTAGTAAACCATGTATGCGTGCGAGTCCGGGAGAAGAGGAAGAGAGGGAGGAGGGAGACTTGGGGGTGCTGCTCATCCCCCTGCAGGCTTTATCAAAATGTCTGGCAGTCCACAGCGAGGTCACTCTGTCTGCCCTCTCTGAAATGGCCCACGATGGCAGGGAACCGCGTGCTTCACTCCGAGACTCACCGCCGGGAAATGAGTTCCCTCCAGTGGGTGACCTGTTGAGAGCAGTTACACTGCTCATACACATAGAGTGTGATCTTGCCTGACACCACGGTCCACGTGATGCCATTCAACTTCTTTATTACATGGGAGAAGTGACAAATGATGGATTGTGATGGGGGGAGATTTGTGGACAGCTGGCATACAAACTTGCAAAGCTTGGAGGAGATAGATGACACATGGTGCAGTACAGTACATTTACTCTTCCACAAGCCATTGGCTTTAACAGGCCATGCAATGTGAAATGTCTAATAGTGGAGAAAATCACATCTCACATTATTCATAATTTTATGGGCGTGCTTTTTCCCAAATTATGGGAGGGTGATTTCCGCTCCACTTTCCATTTGGAGACTTCACTTTCTTTTTCACAGCCATTACATAGCTGACATGGTCAGATTTATTATATGGTGTTCGTTGGAAAAAATGTGCTCTATTTCTACTTGATAGAGGAAGCAGATCTTCAAGCATGCCTAAATTACAGATCCTCAAAGTTGAACAAACTGAATCAACAGTCAGTCTTTAAAATGCTTTTGTCTTGTTACAAACCAACTTTTACCAAATTATGGGTGCATACAGAGAAATACAAGAGAACACCTGTCTTAATATTTAATAAGGCAAATGGCTAATTAGCCACAAAGTAGCATTTCCCTAACGTCCCAAATTAGGATGCAAAAGAGTCCCCGGCTTGTGTCTTTGTGTCTCTGGGTAGTTAGCATTATTTTTTTTAAGAAAGGCTAGGTCTCAGGGTGACACTATCTTTGTTTTATTTAGGACAACCGTTGACTGTGGACCAGGTTTTATGAGTATAGGACCATGTTTAAAGGAAGATAAGCAGTCCCAGAACTTTGGAGGGAGGTTGCTTTAATGCATTTCTGACTATAAAGTCAGTCTGAGTCTAAAGTATCTGGAGGAATATTTAGTTAAAACTGTGTTTTTTCTGTTTTATATTAAGCATTGAATTATGTCATATAAAAGGTGCGGACATCATGTTTTGGTTAACTGGTGACTCGAAATTGTCCATAGGTCTGTGTCTCTGTCTGTCTCTGTGTGTTGGCCCTGTAATGGACTGCTGACCTGTCCAGGGTGACCCCACCCTTGCCCAGTGTGAGCTGGAATTGGCTCCACCACCCCCCTGCGACCCGGAAACGGATACGTGGTTGAAGATGAATTAATGAAAAAAGGTGCTATTGAACAACACACAGTGTGAACCTCTGCCTCAGGTCATTGAGGGTTGATTATTGTGAGTGGCCAGAGGTCCTAACCCCAATTACGGTCATGCAGGAACTGTAAAAACCTTTTTTGATTGTTTCAAACGGCCAATCGACCTTACCCAACAACATGGTCAGATTTCTCCAATTCCTCCTAATGTCTGGTTACACTCTTTACGACAGATCTGTTCTCATTGTTGTGAGAGAGTGGAAAAGAAGGGGGACAGGGAAGGGATGAGTGCCTCAATGGAAAAAAGATTTGAGCTTTTTTTTTGTAATCGTTAAAACCACAAAACAAAATCAACACTGCAATGAATGACAATGTTGTAGCGGCCCAGAAAATATAAATCAACCCATAGAAAACACCAAATGATTGTAATCATAGAAGTCATTCAGTTAGTGGTGGCTTTAGTAGAACCACATGCCATATCACAATAAAAGAGAAAGTGATTGGAAATAAACATCTCATGTAGGCCTGTGAAAAGGTAACTAACCTAACCTACCAAACACGCAGAAAAACGTAAGTATCGTATCTATGGAGACAGCTGTGGGTTGTGTCTTGGCAGTTGGTGGTCTTGTAGACTGTTATGTAAACAAATGCTAATGCTAATATAGACGTATGCAATACCAAAACCTACAAATAGCCTATTTAAACCATCTATTCTAAATTTCTCCAGGCCACTTACTGCCTTCTGCCTTGCATTTTCACACACTCTCATTATCATTCTGCACAAACAGCATTGCTTTTGATATATATTATGATAAAAAAAAAAAACAGTTGGGTTTCTGGACTGTGCTTCTGCTTATCAGCAGACAAAAAATAAGTAAGTAAGTAAATAAATAAACTGCATTTCACTCAGTAAAAGAATACACCATGTATGAAAGGTGATGTTAAACCAAAGCACACTTGTGCTTTGGCTGACAAAGACTCAAAAAGACGGTTAACCACAACACCAAGTCCCTCGCAGCATACGTGCCCTGTTTTTTTTTAAGAGCTCTTTTTGTTATAAGGAGACAGTAACGACTGCAGTAGCTCACACTGAGAGAGGAGAGGAGTGCCTTGGCATTTGTTTCACTGGAAAAGTCTGATGACATTTATTTCATCTAAAACGGGTAGGATGCTGTGATAAAATGTGCTAAACTGTTGTTTGTGCCCTCTCAAAAGATTCTTGTTTGTGTGTTTTTGTGCTGGGGACTTTCAAATGCGCCACAACTTTAGTGGGAGGTGATGGTGATTATTGGCCACAGCCAGCCTACATACGGCATCCTTAAAATCTGGGTCTGTAAAATAGAAGTACAGCACAGTGCCAGGGGACTTTGTATCCGAGAAAGAGGACGCCTCAAAGAACAAGCTGTGAGGAATCATGGGTAATATATTGTTTCATCAAATGATAAATAGGATAATCTGAACTTCAAAAGACATTGAGTAATGGTTTCTTCCCCAGAAAGAAGAAAAACTGTGGAAAATAAGCAGCATCATATGAAAATAGGATGAGTTGTATAATTGTCGTTGTGGCTTCTTCCTGATATTCAGCCTCCCTCCTGTGTGGCTAGATTAAAGAGCAAAGAAGGCGAGTAGTGTCACTAAGCAGTTCCTCTACCGTCAGCCATCTGAAGAAACCTATGAACGGACAGCTCTAGAGTTGTTCCGCTGCATCGCCTGGGATGAATTATTCAGCCGCTCCGATGTGGTGACAAAATGCCAGAAACCCAAACGGAAAATGCCTTGGCTCCTCATGCCCCTCCTCCTCCGTCTTCTCCTCCTCCTCTTCAACCAGCTTCCCGCTCTGCAGTAATTTCATTTTCACCCCCACTCGGGATCCCAATGAGAGAAAGTGTTTGGTTTTGGGCGGGTGAATGGAGTAGGCCAACTAGGCTGGGTGTCCCTTTGTCCTTGCTGGCTGTGAAGCCATGCACCATCCATCTCTGTCAGTGGCAAGCATCTCAGGAACCACCACCGCCCCCACCTTCTCCTCAACTTCCTGCTCCCCTCACTACAGAGGTTTTGTCTCACAGGCACCTAAATAAAGCCTTTACACAGTATCGACTGGCCTCACAAGTCTTTCCAATGGCCACGCTGGGTGGAACGGGAAGCCACCTATTAAAAGTTTCTCTCCCCTGCTATCCCATGGTGGCGTATGACGTCAGCAGGTGAAGGGAGGAGTAATAACAGAAGCTAGTGGTGGCTTTGATGAAAAAAGAATACGGTCTTGTCTTCAAGTTTGATATCCACAGTGATTTTACGGCAACGTAGCGCACAAGCTTGCAGAAACTGCTGTCACCTTGTGTGAGTCACTAATGAAGGCGTTGAACGTCTGTCCAACCCATCAATATTTCCTCAAGTGTGTGCAATACCATTGGCAGGTGGATCTATAGCCAGCAAGGACACAAGACTTGAGAGACATTTAAGCAATTTTTATTTACCTCAACAACAGAGCAAGTCCAGCCTTAATTCAGAGCAGACAGACCATTAGCTTTAATTTTGAATGGACACAAACTCAAAACTTCCTCCATGTCGCTGTTTTTGATTACCGGTAATTCAATGTAGCGCATAAAGTCCCAGTTTTTCACCAAAGTCTAGTATTTAACCAACAACCAGACAATTACCAGCCTTTTGTACACAAAGTTGAAAATAAAGTAGGCCTTCCAATATTGTCTTGTCCAAAAAGTCTTAGTAAACTATGTCCACAGCAGAAGAACCTTAAACCTGCTTTCAATATAATGACCATGAGGGTGATTTCACTGTTTGTAAAAAGAAGTCAGATTGCATTGAAGTTGATGGTATTTTTTATTTTTTTTTTCTAATTAGTTTGCAGTCTCAGTCTCCAATTTCTCTACTTCAAAACAACAAAATGAGAGGTATGCTTTGACATCAGACACAGTCTGCATCAGGGGTGTGGTTACATTATGAGTGACAGACTATACCACACAATCAGAAAAAAGTAGGTCTGATCCAGCAGTCACTCATGCTCTTCTGGTTTCAAAAAACAACATGGCCAACAGCGAGTTATAAATTGGAGGGTTCATAACGGCAGCTCACAAACTAATGGCTGATGTCACAGGGGCATTGACACCTGTGAACAATCAGGTCTGGACCCCAGTTGCAGATACTGGGGAAAGGGTAAAATTGTTGTTCTTTAAGCAGGTTTGAATAATCGCGTTTGGTGTCCCAGTCTCTGAAAGAAGTTGAGTGGCTCATGGGACAAACAGCTTGTTAGTGCAAGAGCAGGGAAACAGGACAACAGCTTGGTGATCCAGCAATGAATACCAGAGGGGACCAGAGCCAGGACCAGAGCTGGGAGACAGGTGAGAGCAGGATAAGGACAGGAACCAGGAATCACAGAGGATTGAGGCAGGATGTGGTTGAATGTGAGCAGGTAAGTGTGGCTAATCCACGATTGTGGAAATCCATCAGATATGAATGAAGCTCCACCTTTCTTACAGAAACTGACTCGGCCTGGATGTTTCCATCAAGGCTTCAAAACCCGGTAAGCAAAAGTTTTAATGTTACTGCAGAGCCTAACAAAAATAAAAGTTATTTTAGTCCAACGTTTTTGGTTACATCTCTCTGAACCAAATTTATCTCGCTGTATTTATATGAGAATTTATAAATACGGCCTGTAGTTCAGGAACTATTTTGTGGGAACATTTTGCAGCCACAGCAACCATAGAACTAATTCTGTTGCACCAATCCCAGATCCAAAGAAAATTTTGCTCAGATCTGGATGAAGAAACTGTAAAAAAAAACATGCAACACATGAAATAGCACAACCAACCACCTACACTCCCAAAGTGTTCGTACTGTTATAGTTAATCAGTGTCCAAAAACTTACTCTTTGAGGAGTCATTAAAAAATGTTAAAAAGTATTATATATATACAAATGAAGTTGCTTCAACTTCAGCTTCTGTGAATGCAACTGAAAAATGGATTTGTCTACATTAGAGAAATCATTCAAGGCAAACGTGTACACATTTTGGTTTAACATTAGGAATACTGAAAAACACATCCAACAATGTCCAGCACTGCTGTGAGCTTTTCAGGATGTTTGGCAGTAATGTATGATTTATAGCTATACACACAAACATCTGATGTATGTATAGTGTGTTCCCGGGTCTGACATTAGTGTTCCCCTCGATGTATGTCCCAGAGCTGGGAATTCCTTCATCCCTCTAACTCTTTGTCCGTCTCCTGAAGCTCCCTTTCTATGTCCTCTGTCATGAAAGCTAAAATCCCCATATTTCCCAACGGGAGCGGAAATCAAAACCTGCCATTGGTATTCCCAGCACAAACCTTGCTTCCATCAATCATCTTATCTAACACTGGCTGAGGCTCAAAAGCAGCTATTCTCTTTCTGGACTTACTCTATATGTATCGAAGGAACATGTCTTTGAACAAAAGAGCGAGGAGCACGGATAAATCTCTGAAGATTGAATGACATTAACCTGTTAGAGGGAAATTGATCTGGCAACAGGGGCACTTTGGAAACTTCTACCTCAACTTGGACAGAATTAAAAATGAAGATATGTCGTATAATGGAAAAGAAGCACTTATTTGATATTACAGTGCATGGCAGTCGGAGGGTGTGAAAAGAATGATGAATTCGATGGAATGCTTTCAAGACCAGTCTGCACTCTAACAATGTGACAGGCCTTCATTACTGATGAGAGAAATCCCATTTGAACCACGACAGAGCCTCAAACGGACCCCTGTTTCAAAGAAAAATGTTTGTTTTTCCACTTTTAAAGTTTTCTTGTTTGTCTTGTATTTCAGAAATATGCAGACACATAGATAGGGGTTTGTGTCAGTGAACATATTCTGGATTGTCTTGCTCCAGTTCTTAGGCCACGGCAAAAGGTGGGAAACACATACAGATGCACTTAAAAAAAAAAAAAAAAGTACTTTTATATAGAAGAAAGCAAAACAACCAACAAAATATTTACTGTTGGAATAATGAGGATTTTGTCGCAGATTGGTGTTTTAAGAGAGTGACTGTATGAAGAGCAGTGTTGTATCTGACCAAAGGAACATTTATTCTACTGTCTGCCTCAGATCCAGCTGTTCTCAGGCAGACAAAGGGGTTGGCTGAGGATGAATGCCTTCTGGTGGGAGTGGCAAGGTGCATTAGGCTACCTTAATCCCTAGTCTGTGTATTGGGACCTGAAGGAGAACAAAACAAGCAGCAAGACCAGATCCTGAAGGCCATGGCAAAGTTAGAGGGAGCTAACATCACCCACTCTTTAAATCAGACATATCAGAACCAGGGACATTTTCACATAAACTTCAGCACAATCTGACTTCTTTTTTGCAACCAGTCTAGTCACTCTTTATCACTGGATTGACTTAACAGATCCAGACTTTACGTCCACCTTCATATACAGACAGAGACATTTTCCTAGAACCAATTCTGGAATATGAGCACAGTAAGAGTTCATTTGTTAACCTTTACAACTACTTACCTGACCAATATGGGACGTTGTAATGAATGCAGCAGCATGGCCTTTTTACAGCGGCCAAAAGAAATGCCTTGGCCAAGCCAGAGAGCCATCACAGTAATTACACAACAACTTTAAGTTTATCCCAGTGAGCAGGAAAGATTAAAATGAGAGAGCCTCAGCTGTGCTTCAAACCCACTACCTTCCCTGTGCATTATGAATGTTGCCGCTGTATGAACAAGGCCACTGTATACACTACTTGAAGGATGGACAAATAATATCCTAATTTGATATCAATACTTCATTAGGAATGCAAGCACATATATCATGTGAGTAAAAAAAAAAAAAAAACATGGCTAAAGCAGTAAGTGGCATCGGTTATACTGTTCACCCTCCAAATCTAAAATTCATTAAACTCACTAAAAACATATAAAAATGTTGTGGACTTTTTGTTCACCTTTGCAGCTGCCCTACTTTGCCCAGACGTTTGCCTGAAAGTTTGGCACCAGCTGAAGTCAACAAACAGGAGATGTTTAGTTGAACCTGTTCTTTGATACAGGCATCCTTTGGTGTCTGTACACTGATGCACAGGGTGCTCCACTGATTCCAGTGTTAGCCCTTGCTTCTGACAAATACCGACTCTATGAAACGAAAACGCATCCTGCAGCAATATTTAAAATTTTGAACTCTGATGTTCCTATCGAGTCCACAGCATGGCGCTCATTTTCTGCCTATATAAGGTATTCACTGGGATGGAAGTATATTGATTGCCACAGTCCAGCTTTTCGTTTCATGATATCTCCAAAGTAAGTTTCCTTACTTAGATCATAATACACAAATAAGAATAAAAAATCGATTTTCAAACGTGAAACTTTTAAATTCTCTCAGTTTTGGATAAAGGATGACTGTGATGATCTCAATATTATTACCATGGCAATACAATGCAAGACCATTTCTATAAGAATATAAGAATTCGTATATTTGGTGTAATTGTAATGTAAATGTAACTGATGCATTAGCTTCAAAGTCAACTAAAAACAGAGACATTTTTCTGTGTTGGAATTTTTCCCAGACTTGGTAAAATGACTGGTGGTAATAGTTCGGGAACTAGGCAACTGTATCAGACACAATTACTGTAAAGAAAAGAATTTAAAATAGAATGCTATAATTAACTTAATAAAATGTCAGAAAATGTAATTAAAGTTTAAATTAAAGACACCTTGTTCAAAACTTCAATTTTAGACTATGTCCAAATATATATATACCCTTCTCAGGAACAAAATGAGTTTTTAGAGCATCCTGAATGAATCCGGAAGAATGGCTTCAAAAGTTTATTAGCGGGCAAATAACGACTGGATGAGGCAATTACCCCTGACGGGATCCCATCCTGGTGCAGATGCACGTAGATGGGGCATTTAAACATCAATTTCCTCCTTCTATTTAGAATAATCCCTTTTGACTGTGGCAATATAATCGAACCTGAAACATATGAGTTTATGCATTGACACTAAATTTGGCCCATTTGAACAATTTTTATCTAAATTTGACACTTCTTTGGATATTTACAGGCCAGGAATTGGGCTTGCAAGAAAACTCAATATTTCCCCTTTTTTTTTTTTTTTTCGAGGATCAACCAATTAATACAATATTTTCAATAGTCATCAAACACAGAGGCAATGTTTCTGGATTGTATGAGGAGCATCTCAGGTCACAGAGTCATGTCAAAAGGACATGCAGGTACATTATTCAGAATGTGGCTGGTCGTCTATCTGTATTGAGTACAGAGCTCATCAATTTGTGTTCAACATAGCCTCATTGAATTCAAAGAAATTCACAGAGAGTGAATAGATGTAGAGACTCATCTGCCACATTAGAAGATCCATTTGGGCTCATTCACGTCTTTTTTGCATTCAACTCAAGATAACCGGCTAACTCAATTTAATCCCCAATTTCAAGACATCCAGTGGTTGTTGAAATTAGCTATTTGCAGGTGTCATAACACTTTCTTTTAAAACATGGTGTGCGTTAGGTACAAACTTAAAATGGCCAAAATTTTGTTATGTACGTACAAACTTTTTGTTGTTGGAACATTTTGGAATATTGCATTATTATTTGCTATCATAATTTTTCATAAAAAAAAGTTCAAGAAAATCCAAAGAAGATAAATTTTCAGTTGTGTTATTATTTCACCATCTTTCCTTTTATCCTTTAATGTTCACGATTGCCCTTACCCATATCCCAGTCTTTATAACCCACAGTACGAATGCTGTTAGCATGCCAACACTGACCTTTGTGATTGAATATGGACATACAAGTAATGCTCTGAATGATAGAGAAGCCACTGCCTTTGTTTTGGGATCATTCAGTGTTGAAGGGGGAGACTGTTTTGGCTGTGAGTTGAAACAGATGCAAACTGAGAATATTCAGTGCGTCAGTAACCAACAACAAAGTGGTGCGAGGAGGTCGCCACTCTCCTTCAGCTTACCTCGAGGGGGGAAAGATGGAGAGAGCTGTCAGTGAATGAGCGGTGTCCTTTGCCTCCGCAGTAGTTATTTTATGACCACGTTGACAGTTTGACTGCTCTTCTCATCCCGTCTCATATCTAGGCTTTCTTGTTGTCTTTAATCAGCAGCCCCCCAGCCCTGTTGGAGAGGCTGCCAGGAAGCCTCGATCTGTTCAGCACTACAGAGGCCATTCTTGGCGGTGACCTCCGCCTCATCCCTCAAGCATTGCTGGTGCCACATGGCACAATGCACAAAGCAATGACATAACAACGGTCTCTGAAACACAGCACTGGTCACATTCAACACCTTCAGAGACAGAAAATTTGTGTTTTTTTTTTCTTTCTTTCTTTCTTTTTTTCTTTTATGACCATCTTAATTAGTGCTCATTTGAGCGAAACTGGAGCTGGTGCTGAAGATTGGTCCACAGAGCTGCTGAAGCAAACTGAATAAGATGCTTGTTTCTGATTTCAAAACTATATCACTATACGTGAATCTTGCCATAATTGAAATATAAGACAAGGTTAACTTTAAATTGTCGGTCGCTTTTTCACAATTTTTATCTGTGACTATGAAAGCTTTCTTAACATAGACATTTCTCTTTCTTCAATGATGGTATTTAGTCTTCAACTGTCATGCTAATAATACAAATTGCTGATAAAATCTGATCATGATCCTTTTAAATGTGACAAAAATATTGAAAGTCAATAATACAAATTTAAAATCACTGAAATTATTTTATAGCCTATATATAATTGTTATTTCAAGTACTTAAGCATTCAAAATAGTATTGCATTTTGTCCATGAGACTTGGTATGCTACGGTTTGGGCACGTGAGTTTTGTTTTTGTTCTTGACTCTGAACTGAGCAGTAATTCCTTAAATGATTATCTGACCGAGGGCTGAAAAAAAAAAAAAAAACAAGCTGCTTATTTTAAAAGTGAAATTCTTCCTCTGTTAGGGCCATGCTAATCATTTCATTTTGATCCAGCAAATTGCTATGCCAGATCAATGTCCTTTCTTTGAATATGTGCACACAGTAGATGCTGTAATTAGTCAGGCCCGGTGGCAAACTGGCCATCTGGAGAAGTGGGAGTTTTCCCAGTAGGCTTCTCGACCTGTAGGCCAGTGATGAGTCCAGCAACACCAATGAGATAAAAAATGAGTCACATGCTGTTTGCAGTGGGTTGGCCAGCTGGCTTCAGAGAGGTATGCATTTGGGGGGGGGTCAAGAGTTTATTACATCTCGTGAGTCTCTCTTTATTTCTTATGCTGAGCCATTAACAGGTACGCTGTGACTGAGCTGTGCAATAACTGCAACTGAACTGACCAAACCAATAAATGTGGGTGAATAAGAAAACAAATGCTATGTTGAGGTTTCCTGCGGGTTCCCCCTCCCTCATTTGGCCAGTTTGTCCCAGCTTGGTTTATTTTCCTTTTCTTGGTGTGTGTTTGTTTTTTCGCTCTGCATGGCCTAGCTGCTACCTGTTCCCAGCAATTCACCTCACTAATTCTACAAGCTGTAGCAGTTTCTAAGTCCCAAATCTCCCCCCTTGTTTTCACCAGATGGTTGGGTCTACTCTATTGGTAAAAACTCTTCAGCCATGTTCCTTATTCTTTCCTGTCCTTACCATCCTTATGCTTGCCTGAACCCAGCTAATCCTTTGCTGCCTGCGCCTCAACTCGACCAAGATCCCCATCTTCCCAGTTGTCTGCCTTGTCCAGTTCAGTTCTCACCTGTAAATCCAGCTTGGGTTGCTGTTTCCTCCTCTTTCTGTCTGCCCTGCTCTACCACTTCAAAACACATAAAACTGCCTTAAGACTGCTGTCTGTTTGCATGTGTTCTGGATATGTGTTCGAAACGTAACTGTTGCTCTCAAAATAAGGTGAATGGACCTGTTTAAAATGGACACAGTATGGGAAGTGGCTCGGGACAGAAAAAAATGCATGGTCATACTATGCAGTAAGCAATGAATTTCTAAAAATATGAAATTCATATGGAATAAATACACTAACACACAGGTCGGAACAGTTACAATAGCATTGTTATTTGTTTATCTTGTTTGTCAGCTTCTAAATGGCAGTGGTTGACACACAATAGGGATAGTGCTCATCCAAACTGCTCTCTGAACTGACAGCACTGCAGGTTCATTTAACCCTGACCACGTCCCCAAATGCTGTTGGGAGTGGTACCTTAGTTTTGTACTTTATACATCCCTGACTGTATAAATTATGGCAGTTCAAGGTGGAAATTTCAATTCAAGTTTATTAATGAATTATATTACTGTTATACCTTGTGGGGAGGCATGATATACAGCAGTTAACATTGTCACTTCACAACAAGATGGTTTTGGGGTTTTGGTCCCTGTGGAACCCCTGTGTAAATTGTATGCGCTGTTTATCGGTTGTGTCTCAATATGGTGGCCTAGTTAGTAGTCCATGCCGGACCTTTGACCCTGCATTGGACTGCAGCCACATTAATAATGGATGGATGTGTCATATTATATAAAAAAACATCATAGGACAGTGAGAGGGATTGAATTGAAATTGTGGGTATCTGTTATGCAGTCATTGCTCGGTCCTGGAGCTCCCACCACCAGAGAACAAAAACCCTGACTTAAAGCAGTAGAAATGACTAAATATTTCACAGTGAGGTCTGAATTGGAGCAGAACAGAATCCTGGGAGATTCAGTCTTCTGTAGCCCCCTTCATTCTTTACGCCCCCATTTTTAAATGCACATTTCCATGGGCACAAAGGAGAACATCCACCTGACAACTATCTGTGATGAGCAAACTGACCTTGATGTGTAAAAGTGACATGTAGAAAGTATAGTCAGGTAAAAACTGTCTGGCCTCATATTGCAGACTAATATATGTGTGCCATTGGTACACACTGTTCTACTGCAACACAATGGAGGGAAATGAAAGAGCACTTTGGCAGTACCTCTCCAAAGTCCCTCTATCATGAATGGTCCAGACTTCATCGGGCCTGAAAGGGTTTTGTCACTCCACTTTCAAATTTTGTAAAGATTTCTTTATACTCTCTGTAGCATCTTTACAACAGAAATCTACCAGGTAAAAAATATTTGTGATGAGCTCAAGAGGACTGAAATCTGAAAATTTAACCGTCTGGGAAAATATATGAGAGAAAAAAATGTACTCCATGGGGCACATACATTTAATTTCAAAATTTTCTCTCACCAGTTTCATACCTGGACTGTGGAACCACAGTAATATTGCCTAAAAGAAGTCACGCCAGGTAACATTTGTGACCAGTCAGATAATTAGAGAAGCCAAGCTGGGAGCAAAGGGAAATAGTAAATTATTACCCACACACAAACGCAGCTTGTAGTATAAAATATCAAAGGATCCAGGCCCCTCCACTAAACAGACCTGAACAACAAAATGTAGAATTTGGTAGTGGTGGTGGGATGGCATTTCTAATGCTACAGTGACTGATGGGCATGTGAGGGTATTTTTATTCTTAATCATATCTCATGGGCTGCTTTTGAGTGACTTTGAGTAATTATTGCATTTAGTGTTAAATAAACAATTTTTCAGCGGCTGCACTCCTCTTGACTGGGCATTCAGTTCAGCTGCCTCCCTTTCATCAGGCCTGTCGAGCATCAAAGCTGAGTTTTCTGTCACTCAACGCACTCTAAAGACTTCAGTGCTCGTCCTGATCACAGGCCTTTAGTGTGGCAGGTTTCTCCTTCATTTGAGCCAGAAAAACAAGCATTTGGAGTAGAATAAATCTAGAGAGCAGCCTCCCTTAGCAGTTTTTCCACTCCATGATGAATCAGTCATGAAAGAAATTAGTCATGAGACCAGAGACAAATTTTCTTTGCACTACAGGACTATATTAGAAGAAAATGCAGTGTAATTTAAAATTTGCACCGATCCACTTCCAGGTTCCCCTTCTAATTACCTGTTCTTTATAACATTGCATATTCATCTTTGGTGCAGAGCTTTTGTCCTCCTTTTCTTTGTTTTATTTATTTCTTTTTAAACTTTGTTAACATGTCAATGTGATTTTCATAACACAAATGAGAAAATGAGTCAACAAAACAGACTGACAGTCTCATAATAAACAGCCTGAGACAGTCAGGGATTCGTACGTCTCAAACCAAAGGAACCAGTCCTTTTAGTTAGTGGAGATGGGGGCGGGGCTAAATATATCTGGAGCCTTTAAATTTGAGACAACTGCTAACACTTTGTCAGCCACTGCAGGTTACAAGCTGAAAACTATGTAAGCAAATAAAACACGGTAACTAAGAAAAACCAATCTGATCATGGTCTCTGATTCTGGTCTGAACAGAGTCTGAGTCTTGGTCTGACTAAGTGTCAGATACGTGGCTGACACTGTCTCGTGCTCCATCTTAATATCTGCCACTTCTAGACTACCCACCAAAGCTTTGATAGTGCGTGGAGCCCAGTTAGGATTAGCACAACCACTGACACTGTGTCAGCCACTGCCAGTCACAAGCTGACGCACAATGTAACTACCGAGACTCCCTGTCATCATGATACTCCTCACCTGGAGACAAAAGGTGGTCGGCAGGGCACGACTTCTGATCCAGTCTTTCTCAGTCAGGAAGTAAACACAGATGTGCTTCCAGTTGTAGTTTATTTTATTTATTTATTTATCTTTTACCTCTTATGTTTGCTAACCGTGTGAAACAAAATATTTACTCAGCATCAGATTTTTACATCAATATCAAAGAAATATTTCAAATCAGGTTCCTCTGGGTTTTCTAGGCATTTTATACAGTAATTTTAGACTCTATTTTGACTTGATTGATCAGTCCAGTGTGTTAGATTCCATCAACCTTGAAAAAAATTATTGCCTTTCAAAGTGGAACTTCCCAGTTGGTGTGTGTTTTCAGACGATCTCTTGGGATTAGTAGACACCTGTCAGTTTTTGTTAATTTCATTTCCAAACTAGAAAACAGAAATGTTTATCTCTCTACACAAAGACGGATCAATAATCCAACATCAACATCGGAACATCTTAGAGAGCCTGGTGGAAAGAGGACTGGACATTTACAGCTCTGCTTTCAAACTGCAGGGCTTTTGTAGAGCAGTTCGCAGAGCAGGCAGAGTAATATGAATAAATAATGGCCCTGCTGGTGCCAACAGCAGGCATTTCTTAATTTGAAGGGCTCTTTAAGCTCCCTGTTCAATGTAGTTCAGTCGATTTTTAAGATGTTGCACCATGGAAATATGAAAGTAGCAGATGAGTCTAGTTGCAATATCCTGTGTTGAATAATCTTTAGTGTAGCAGCAGAATAAAGTGCACGCACACACCCACCAAGACCCCCCTTAACATTTTATATTTTTCCCTCCATGCTCAATCTGAATTACAATTTTTCCCCCTTGGAACATTCCTCTGGAACAGAAATGAAGACATCTTGAGCTCAACTTCAAACACACTCCTCAGTAAACAACCACTGTGGAGAAAGTGTTTCATCTGTGCCTCTGGGATATTATTAAGCCTCGCTGGTAGCTCAGACTCCAGAGGAGTACAGGATAAGAGCTTGCTCCTGCCTTTTCCACCCCCTGTCCTGCTCACAACACGGCAACTAAGATTTTGGATACCCATACATTCTGAGTGCTTGTTGTGGTTGTAGCATGCTGTGAAAAAGAAAGAGAAACAGTTTAAAAATTTTTGTTTGATCTAAATTCTCTACGTACTTCCAAACTGAACAGATTTTTTTTCATTCATCAGGGCAGCTCTGAGCGCTCTTCAGTGAAACATATAGATTGTCATTGCAATTTCTCTACTTATGAGCAAGCACTGATGTTGCTCTTCCTCACATGGGTTCAGTGCTGACGTAGCAATGGAGGAAGGATCTTGAGTCTCTGCCCTGGTTGGCTGCCCTGATGAGAAGAATCTTTCTGCCAAACATTTTATACTCAGTGATCCTCACTGACAAAGGCAAAACTGTTTTTTGTTATTTTTTTTAATTTTGCTCATCCACCCTAAACTAAAAAGTGAAATCTCTCTTCTGTTTCAGAGCTACAGAAATGTTGATCAAGGGCATCCTATCGTTCATTCATCTTCTACTGCTTATCTGTTTCCGGTTAATGGGGGCTCCTGGAGCCAGTCCCAGCTCACACTGGGTGAGGGCAGGGTCACCCTGGACAGGTCACCAGTCCATTACAGGGCCAACACACAGAGACAGACAGAGACCAACAACCCCTCACCGTTTCCAGGCTGTTTGGTACTATCTGTGGAAAACTGGTAATTAGTTCCACTTTCAAAAAACACTCACCTGTGTATATGAGATCTTAAAATTCACACTAAATTTGATAGCATAGAAAAGAAGCCATTAATTCCAGTAATCTCTCCCTGGACCTCCGCGATAAAATTGTTGTGAGACCCAGATCAGAGCAAAGGTATAAAATTTCTAAAGCGATGAGTGTTCCCAGTAGCTCAGTGGCCTAAATAAAAAATCTGAACTAGGTCTCTTCTGGCCAAACTGGGCAGGAAGGGCCAAGGAACTTGCAGTGACTCTAGAAGAGATTTAGAAATCCTCTGCAGAGACACCAGGAGCCAACCATCTTGACAGCACTCGATCAACAGCAGAATGGTTTGACTGAAGCCACTTTAAGTAAAAGGTTTTCAACAGCCTGTTAGCACTTGCTGAAAAGCATTAAAGTGGCCGAAAGCACAAAGAAAAAAGAATATCTGGTCTCATGAGACAAAAAAATACTGTGGGCAGAATTTCAAACACTATGTCTGGTAGACACTTGGTAAGGATCTTCACCTGGCTGATAAAGCCATTAAGTGAGGCAAGGAGCTGGCAGCTACTCTGCAGGAAGGACAAGGAGCAGAATTGACAGATGAATGGAGCCAAATACAGAAAGGCACTCAAAGAAAACTTGCCATAACCAACACAATAACACAAGATGGCTGCGACAATGAGGACAATGAGTGCAAGCAAGACCCGGACTTTGAGTCCAACCACGTGTGAGGCTTGTCGAGGCTGACCCAGGAAGTCATCGCTGCAAAATGGGCTTCCATGAAGCCCTGAAGGATCTGGTTGTGTCAACAAATGTGATTTCATGTTAATCGTGAATTATCATTATGCAATATTACAGTGCCTATATTAATTGGCAAAATTCTCCCTCCATTTAAAATCAAATTTACAGCACAACAAAGTATGAAACAAGGGAAGGGGTTGCAATATTTTTTGAAGCCATTATGTATGTGAAGGGTCTACCCTAATGAGTGTTTCACTCAATTCAGAGAACAAATATTCCTTTGATTCTAGCAGATCAAAACCATAATAAATGAATTATTATGCAAAATAGCAATTATAAATTATAATTCCTACAAAATCACTGTTGTGAGGCTACATTCCGATTTCACTGATTAATCTCAACAAAAATTGGAAGTGTATTTTTTCTCTTTTGTAGTTTGTATGTATGCATGTATGTTAATTCTTACATACTTAATGGAAATCTATTTTCCTCCTCACACTTTCTATGCTTGCTAATTTGTATCAACATGATGCTTGGATCATATGGAGAGCATTGCTCTCACCTTGTGAGTCTTCCGTGTGTGTAAGTCATCATGAAAAACAGCAACTCAATAACTATAGGTCCCCACTATCGGTCTCCAGTTTGAGCAAAGAAAGATCAAGAAAGATACTGGGACAAGTAGATTTATCTGCTGGGACCAAGCTGAAAGAAGGACACTGACACTGACACTGACTTCTGGATGTTTTCAACCGCCCAACCATGATGAGGCAGCTGTCCCCATGGCCACACCACATATGCTCCTGGTCTCATCTCTTTTGTTGGAACTTTTTTTTTTTTTTTTTTTTACTCTGCAGAGGAAACTCTGCAAGGCCTTGGTGTTACATATGGCAGATGATCCCTATGCTTTTATAAACCAAGGCAAGCCAACAGTTTAACAAGGATGGGCTTAAGTGACAGCCAAGCGAAGCGGAAAATTTTGCTGAAATTATTCAGGTAAAATGCCAAAGCCTGCAATTCCTCTATAGACCATTAGAGCCTGGCTCCAAGAGCGAGTCTGTCTCCATAAGCCCACATGTTAAAATGTCCAGTGCCCAAATTTGTAACAGAAATCCACATAACTATTTTGGCCTCCTTAAGTTTCCTCTGTCATGAAAAATTTATGGATAGGTTGAATCTTTTATAACACAACTGTTCACATTTTATACACAGACAGACGGACAGATAGACAGATGGACAGTTAGGCAGAATCGGTCTGCACTGCAGAATCACTCTACAGAAACCTGTTGCATTCAGTGTATCTAATAAGCTGCCAAGTGCACCCACTCACACACTATGTCTGTATCATGTTGTGTATAACATCTTTGGCTCAAAAATAAATCCATCTTGTAAATATCTATGCGATTGCAAGTGTTCAGAAATTCCAACAAGATTCCCTGCAGCCTGTGGCAAACCGAATCAGTATAGTCTTCATGATGAGACAAGCATCTCATCTATAAATGATTCAAAATGTGATGCAGCTCCTAAGTGGGTTGATCTACCTTTCACTACCTTTCACTACCTGCATTGAACTGAAACCATTACGGAGGTATTTGCATGAGCGACGGCCAAGAAACAGTGAGACGCGTAAGGCACTTATTGCTGCATATATTTTATTTCTACACTGTCTGTCTTTAAATCAAGACTTGAAAAAGCAATTCAAAGAAACAGTTAATAATAGATGGAAAATGGAAAAATGCCCGGAGCGTGACAGATATGATTTTGAAACTTACCAGCGCGTACACTACGGGTCTACATGACAAATTATTTACCCAGGAACAAAGATCATAAATCCTCTTGTTGTTCCGCACCAGTAATTCAGCGTGAAAGGATTCCCTTACGCATTGCATTAAGCAATTTACCTGCTCAGGACAGCTTCATTAAGGGCTCATCAGCATTATTAGGTGTGATATCAGCTCCTGGGCTGCTGTCAATCAGCTCTCAGTGCTAAATATTATAGTAAGACTGTTCTGCTCATCCCTCACAACTACGCCACTGCATTGATTGTAGCTGTTTGCTTTCCATTAGATTAATGAGTGGGAACAGCAGACGGTGGGTGCGGGGACATGCCAGATTTCGTAATGCGGGAGGGTGGAGGCAAGGTAACCTGCACACAACACACAAGCCAGATAATGTATGCGATTTAACACGTGTGAATGTGTTCATGTTTGCAGCGCAACAGATGTCACTCTTTCAATCCTCCTCTCAGTAGAAGATCTTCATTAAGGGGTTCAAAGGGAGGCCCCTCTGGCAAAGCACAAACAGCCAGCAGCCCTAGCAGAGGCACTTCAACAGTGTGGATTAAACAAGATAACCCCCCTCCCCGCACCCCGCCCCCCATCTTCATTCTCTAGCATCATATTAGCATATCCTCTATTATTCATACAGTATCCAGCTCAGAAAATTGCCCTTTTTAAATTGTTTTGAGGGAATGGATGTGTCCTGCGCAGGTAACTCACTGAATAAAATATTTTCCCACTTCTAGTGGGAAACATCGTATTGTTTCATGTACAGGGGTTTCCATGGGGAAAAAAAATTGATTGAAAACAAGGAATATATTCAAAGAACTTAATCTGCTCTTGTGATATGTAAAATACCCATCTTCAACATAGGCAGTGCTTGAGGAAATCCTGTCTATACAGGGAAGGCATGGGCTTCAATGACTCCCTAGAGCTACAAGAAGAATAGACTGTAGACTTTGCATCCTATACTGGGGAGAGTGAATGCATGGAAACATGACTGGATGTATTTGTGAATAAACCTATATGTTATATTATCCAGTACAAAAAAAAAAAAAATATTACAGGAATACTTTGAACTGAGGCAGATAAGATCTTTGAAAATATAAAAAATACAAGGACGCAGTGGGACTGTCTGGTGGGAAGGACAGTTATAGCTGGGGGTCATCAGTGCAGCAGTGGTATGAGATGCCATGTGAATGGACATTTGAAACCAAGTAGGCGGTTTATACTGCAAAGAGTTGGAATCCCAGAACTGACTCTGGAGCACTCCAGTGGAGAGGGGATATTTGCAGTAGCCACTGGTGTCATTGGTGATGAGGAACTTCTGACCAAATAGTCGAAATATGGTGTAGGACCAAGAATCAGAGCCAACAAAATAAGGGCCAACCCCCCCCCAATCTGTGTGTGGTTCGTGTGTTTAATTTGACAAAGCAGGAATTTGATGTTTTTCTTAGAATCAAGTGCATTTCAAAGATGTCACTCTGAAAATAACACAAATGTAGCACAGAGCTCATCTATAATATGCAATAATATCTGTGGAGGAATTTTCCATTTAAGGTCTCTGGCTGCAGGTGCCCTCAAACAAGAGTTAGTTCATTTATCCTTTTGCACTCTTTGGCCGTGTCAGACACCACTAATCTGTCTGCTCAATTAGTCAGCACTATCCTTTGCTTTGATGGCTGGGGCCCTGCCAAGCCTAATTATATAAGCTACATTTTTGAGGCTTATGTCAAAGAGCTTGTCGTTTTTTTGGGGTTTTTTTTGTGCGCTTTGCTCAGAGAACAATTTCATCATGCTTTTAGGGAGGATGCTCTGAGAATATTCAAGTATTCCTTGACTAAGATATAGCTGACAACAACAAACCATTGCATTGATTTCTTACTTGGTGACTGCAGACATTTGCGACACGTCGTCTTCCATGTTGGTGTATTTCAACTGTAATTTGCATCTGAATGAATCCAGGCCATATTGAATTAGAGCTTCGGCTGAATGCAGAGACTGCAAATTCAAAAGCAGACATCTTATGGAGCAGTTATGTAACTGGGTTTTCAAGGTTAGCTGCAATTTGTGTGATTTGAGAGCACATTTAAATTCGGGCTTGAAAATTGAAAGGAAGAGACGAGATACATAGCAACAATATGTGCTAGAGATTGATAGTTGTCAGTTTTTGAAATCTCTTGCACATCTTTGTTATTTATCGGGGCCAAGGACTAGAGTGCGAAGCAGGTGGAAATATATATCTTTGTATAGTTATCATTCTACTGCCACTTGTACTTAATCCTGGCTGTTTTTCTTGAGTTGTCTATCCATCCATCTTCTTAGCAATGTCTTCACAAGGCTTAAACCACAGACCTAAAAATTTACCCCAAACATTCACTAGAACCCAGGGACAAACTCATATTTGGCCATCTGGACCATAGACAGTGCATAAAAGTAGACATCGTCTCTGAAGTTGTGAAACTAATACACATGCTGAAGTGACTCTAACCTGCATTCTATTTAATGGAATTGATCCTCATGCTCACTTGATTTAGTAACTCGGTTAACGTTTTCCTAATTAGTTTATGGTGCCAATCTCTAGTTTCAAGTCTCCAATAAAAAATGGGGCACCTTTTTTAAATGATGGTCACATTTAGACGAAAATAAACCATTAAGCCCACAGAGGACGTTTGTGCTTCTGACTGTTACTAAATCAGCATTAATCTGCATTTTTCAAGAAATGAATATTAGCTGCTTTATGCCGTATATGGAAACCTTATTTTCCACTTAATTAAGTCATGACAGCCATCAGAATGCAGCAGGACCCATATGTTGGAAAATCTGCACCCTCTGATTCCAAGCACAGTGCCATTGCACACAGCTTCTCATTGCTTTTGCTTTCACAAAATCATATATAAATGAGACCAGGCTGCTAAAAAAGTAACCACATGCTGTATTGATCGCATTCAACCAGTGCTTCATAAATTTAGCTGTTTAAGTGAGAGATGTCAGATTGCCATGAATGGCTGTAAAGGCCATATTCTGGGTCTCTCATGCAATCTTCCTGGCTTCCATAATTTATTGAGGATTTGGGCCCTAGGTGACTCTATACATTGACTGAACAATGCCTTATTTTAACATTGGATGTCCTTTGTTGAATTAGATCACTCAAACTAAGATCAGTAGAATCTGGTGTACTGTGTTTGAGGTGCAAAGGAGGCAGGTAAGTCTTTGAAGGATCTGAGATTAGATAGAAAAATAAGATAGATAAAGATTAGAAGATAAAAAAACCAAGATAGGAATGATAAGATTAAATCTTTTCACATTACCCAATGAGGACACTTTTTTTTTTTTTTTTTTTTTTATTAGTAGTAGTAGTAGTAGTAGTGTTTAGGTAACGCGATAACGTTGCACAACACTGACATTTTTGCCTGACAGGAGTAAACCACACAGCTCTGTCATCAATACATAGCACCTGGTGCTGGAAAAAATCTCCATGATGGTGTCAGTACATCAGTCAAATCCCACAAACTTTTTTCATATGTTTTATGTGAAGCAGGGGAATGAATTTAAAATGAAAACAAAAGGAAAAAATATATTACACCCTGGACAGTCTGTTGTTGCCATGTGGTATCAGAAACTCAAGGCTGAAAAACTATGGATGAAGTAGGAAATGGCTGAATAAAAAGTCAAGAGAACATTTCTGGGTGACGGCACCAGCTACATTAAAACTAATGATTTGAAGATGTGCAAAGTAGAAAGGAGAAAAATCAATGGTCAATAAGCTAAATGAGTCAGAATGCCGTGTGAGCAATGCCGCAAAGTCAAATCTGTTTGAAGGACTAACTCTCTTTATAGTTTCAATTTAGTCTGGTCTTTTCAGTAATCTAATTTCAGCAACTGGAAAAGACAAGAGATGAAAATTTTCATTTGAGTAGAGTCATTGTATGACAGTGAGACTTGGAAAAAAAAAAAAAACTGACTTTACGTCAGAGGAAAACTTTTCTTGTCCTAGTGTTTCTGAAATTCTAATCTTTTCAGTGTATGTCAGTGGATGTAACTGATGCATTGTTCGCTCTTTGACAGCAACACTGTTTGAAGGCCTCATGGGAGTGATGACATGTGTGTTCTAGTGTTGTAAAAATTGCGTTTGGTTCTTGTCACAATGTCCTGTTAATTTGCCATTTTTTTGTTGCGCTCGCCTTTTTGTGAACAGCAGTGTTGTGACTTTCGGATGTGATGAGCCTGTTCTCACTGCGCAAAGGAAGAGGACAGGGATTTAGTTCACATGACTTTAACGTGACCCTGAGCAGACCCTGACTGTATTTTAAGTTGTTTATTATGACACATCGCACGTCAGCAGAACAGACTTATTGTGTCCTTAATTTACAACAACCAAGTAGATAACGGGATTGTCACTCCGCCTGGTAAATTCTTTCATCGTGTTAGACCATAGATTTCTCCTATGGTTTCCAGAAGTATGCATGAATCTAACTGCCCAGTGTAGTTTGATACATCTCATGTCAGACATTGCTCTGGGTCTGTTTGCAAATGTCTAATGTGTTAAACTTTCAAAAAGACAAGAGTTGATTTCGATGAACGATGGTAGGGTGAATGAATGCAGCATAGGCTAGATAGGTAAACTACCTCATTTGGGTCTGTAGGCTCAGGACCACTCTCTTGGGGCTTCCTGTCCCTTGTCCATTTGGTCAAGCTGTCCCCCCTAAGAGCCCCATTCATGTCCCACAGCTGGGACGGTGAATACAGTTGTCTTAAGTGCGTTTTAATAGAGCATGAGAAGTCTAACCCTAACCCTAACCCTAACCCTATTTGTTTACTTCCTGTATGTTGAGCACTAAGGTTAATTTTTCCTATCTCCCCATTAACTTACCAGCAAGTTAATTGGTTGGTTTAGTTTTTTGTCTGTCTGTGATTACTTGTTTTCCAGTGTAGCTGAGTGCTGTGATGGCAGGAAGCTCGACATCCTTGGGGAGATCCCTACACCGTTTGCATGCAAGTAAGTCCCCAGGGTGTTGTTACTGTGGGGCTTTTTTGTGTTGTAGTACCTGAGGTGAGTTAAACAGAAGCAACCCCGAGCACTCCTAAGTTAGTCTGCTTCTTCACCGGCGGCCTCAGCTCACTTTTCCCTGCTTTGCTAAGTTGAAAATTGCCATTTTCTTCCTAAAAGTCTTTGAGTCTTGCAAACCCTCACTACACTGCCTCATCGGTTGCTAATACCATTCAATAATGTGGTGCTTGGGTAACGCTGTGAAATGATCTCCATGATCTCCATCTCCTCTGGGACATCAAAACAATTCTTGAGTGGAAGAAGTCTTGTGAGAGCCCAGCTGTCTGTTTGCACCAATAATTCTGATCTGTAGAGAGAAAGGTAGCTGGGATAGTCTCAGGGCTTTTGAAGGATTTATCAAAGGTCCCCATTGTGGATGAAGCCGTCGAAGAGGTCATGCATTTTCTCAGGAGGAAACCCAGATACACCATCCTCTTTCACCATATTTGGATAGTCTAAAACCCCAGAAACTTTCCTGGAATGATTCTGGCTGGCTGCTGCTGGCCTTGAACACAACCAACAAGATCTTTCTTTTGAATTTCTTTGGCTTGCAAAAGAAAAATGCTGCACAGTGGACACTCTGAGAGAACAGCCAGAGAATGGGAAAAGAAACTTCTCAAAAGATATGATATATTTATATATATAATTTATTTTTTTATTTTTTTATTTTTTTTTCAAAAGTCACGAGGTGTTGAGCAAGTGAGTGAAGGACATTTACATAACCACGCAGTTTGACTGCACTTGTACTGCATGAAATTGCGAGGTGAATACTGAGTGAGAAAGGAGCGAGATCTTGAGGGAAGATTGGCAAGAATCCAAGAAATACTGCAGTTTGTGCTTCTTTTTGAAGTACCCAGAGGATAAGCAATCTTAGTATTGCATGTAAAGGCAAAGCGCAATATTTACAATTTATTCACAATTTCTCTCACAGCAGCAGTCATATTCAAGAACATCTTATTGTGCTTGATGTCACTCACAGTCTCGCTCACAACTAAATGTTACTGACACTGAACGTTCATTGAGAATTTGCTAAATGAAAGTAAAAAAGTTAAAAGTTCTTTTTTGGACTATGTCCGGTGTCATGCCAGATACCACATATGCAAGATGGTCTGCAGTTCAATTAATGGTAATCTTGAGAAAGACCCCAGTCTGCCAGACCTTCAATGACCAAGTGAACCAGAATAACAGAAAGAAAAATGGCAAAACAGATGTTTATCCATCCCACTTACTGATAGAAGATGACAGGGACATTGGGCTGATACACTCCAGACAGTTTGTTAGTTTATCACAGGACTGACATATAGAGAGAAAGAACCACTCACACTCACCCTCATGTCTACAGGCTGGAGTCATTAATTAACCTAATGTGCATGTCTGGACTGTGAGAGCAAGCCAGAGTAACTGGAGGGAATGTAAGATGCCAAAGGGAGAACATGACACAAAGAAAGGTCCCCGACCCTGGATTCAAACCTTGACCCCCTTTGTGACAGTGCTGACCACAGCATAATTGTGTTGCCTGTTCAGTTGGTAAAGGCTTACAGTTCACCACGCAGCTGCAACTTGGTTTTACGTGACTATACAATTTCTTCATCGCACTTTGTTAACTGACGCTCACTCTACACATGTAGTTCCAGTGTCTTTAACTTATTATTCCCCTTCATCACTCATACTTTGAAGTAATAACTATTTAAAGCTTATGACACTCATTACTTTCCCTCTGAAGGAAGTCGGTATACCCAAGTTTAGTTAACTAGTGTCAGGAAACTGAGCAGAAATTAGCCTAGGAGTGATTTGTTTCTTTATTGCGAAAGCCCAATTTGCAATAAAGTTATAAACTACAACTTTTATGAATCCATAAAGGCAATGTGGTCTGGGCATAAAATATAATACAAACAAGCAGACAAAGAACAATGTCGTGTCAAAGTTATACAACTTTTCCACGTGAAAACAACGAAAAAGATGTTTTATATGTTGTGTCGTGTTCGTGTCTTGTGAAGAATAAAATCAATCTTTCATTATTTCTCAAACCAAAGAAATCAGTGTAACTCATGGTAACAGCCTGTTTCTGAGGTTGCCTGTTAATTATGTTACAGCAACCCAAGCTCCCCTTACAAAACATATGCCAAAAGACAGCTTACAGCAGAATGATAACTCACCAAGACAAAGGGAGTCAGCAAGAGCTGAAGAGAGACAATCTTGAGGAAAACTTCAGATGTGCTAAAAAAGATCTACGCAAGTCTCCGAAAGGATGAGGACAAGTTTGTAGAACAAGCAGCCAGCACTGCAGGGACCGGTTTGTGACACTGATAGGAAAATCAAAGAGGTGAAGAGAAGAGAAAAGAAAAAAAGAAAGAAAGAGCAAAGGGAAAGCGGGGCAGAGAGCAGTTACTAGTTCTAAATAGTGAAATTGTTGAGGAGCCTGCTGTGACTCATCTCATGATGGAACTGGTTTCCACAAAAAAAACAGGGTTCAGCAACTGCATAGATTGTTCCTGCCAGGACTTCTGAACTGAACACATTGCGTTTGGATGAGAAATGAAAAGCTGCCTTCTTAGAAATTTCCCAGGCTGGCTCTGAGAGTGTGATGAACTTTTGTAAAAGAAGTTGAGGTTATGTGCACATTCTTGTGATTGTAAGTCGAAAGGTTGTGGTGGGTGGGTTGATCCAGCTGCTGCAGCCCTGACATAGAGCCAAGTTGTCACTAGGAGAGCAGTCAGAAAACAATTTCCTAATAGTTTGTGGCAAAGCAAAGGCTGCATGCGCTGCACTCAGTATTCTGGGGTCAGCCCTTGTACTGAAAGACGAAAGGAAGACTTTTAGTGAATGTTATCACTGCTGCACCAGGTAGTCACACAGCCAAAGGCCGGACAATTCGGCCAATATGCTGAGTCTGTTTGGTTCAAGTCTGCTGTCTGTTGGTCAGGATGAGGTGTGTTAGATATTGGTCTATTTAGTTGCTTAGGCTTTCAAGCATTGGTATATAAACATGGATGTGAGATGCTTTGCGTTAATGTTTTACCTGATATCAACATTGAGTGTGAGTAAAGATGGATGTAGCATTGATGACAGATGACTGTTAACAATTGGGCTGCTTTTCTGCTGCCATCCTGGCAGAGATTCCTAACTCATGCTCCCAATTATCATATATTCGTGCCTTAATGCAGTGCAAACATTTGAATTATATAAAAACCCTCCTGCCATACAGTTGTTATGAAGGAAGACATTAGTTACAGAGACGTTACTTCTTTTGTAAAGTTGGACATTTTAATGTGTGATCTATTGGGAGTGACTCATTGTTAGAGCCAGTGATTTATAAAGGAACTTTGGGGTTTTGCTCTGTAATTCTCAGTACCAGAGGTTGCTGCATAGATATTAAACTGATTAATCTGAAAAGTGACAATATCATTAACTTTAGTTAAAACACGTGGGAAAATAAACCCACCGATGTTGTGCAAGGTCTTTCAGGTAACAAATAATGGCCATTGATTAACGTCCATATGTAACTGGCCTGAATCGAAACAGATGACTGATCCCTCCAAAATATATGTTGCTTGGTGTAATTGAGCTTAAAAGCCTTTGAGTAGACACATTGATTGCTTTCAACTGTGGAAAATTGAAAGAATAACTCAAGGACTAAAACGTACCTGCAGTCCTATTTAGAACCATCTCCCATCTGGAGCTGCCTCCCCCAAATAAGTCATCATGCTTGGTTCCTTTGCTGCTCTTATTTTGACTGAAGATGGCCTTGAGATTGTATGTTTGTGAGCAAAGAAAGGAACGCAATCCAGTTGACCTTGACCAGGTCCCTAACCCTTCAAAAGCACAAATTCACTCCAACTGTGAACTGCTGCATCTACTCTAAACTGAGACAGTCTGGAGTCACTCATATTTTTATAAATGCTCTGATTTATTTAGAATTTATTATCGGGATTAAAAGGCATAGTAGTAGTGTAAACTTACACTAGATATTTTTATTATTCATGCGTCTTCCTCAATAATATAAGCAAACTTTGACCAAAAGTTTTTCAAAAAAATCAAAATAAATGTTAATTATAATTATCAACAATCATAAATCAGCAGCATGTAACTTTGCACATCTGGCTCAGACAGCTGGAAGCACCTATGATTCAAAGCTTTGATAAACTGACCTCCATGTGCAGTCATCCAAGCATTAAGGTTGGGATATGTATGCCAGTCTAATATTACTTGGTCTTAAGGAAGAAATTCAAGGCAAGTCTTTCCCTAAAATGACAGAAAAAAGCCTGTACTGTGTGCATGTGTCTGACTGCCAGTTCTTATGCTCCCCTGTTCTCGGTCTGGGTCATTCCCTGCCAGATTATTTAGACACACAATTCCAAAAAGAGATTGGCCAATTTTACCTATCCATCCATCCATCCATCTTCTACCGCTTTTCCATTTCCAGATCGCAGGGGTGCTGGAGCCAATCCCAGCTAACATTCCGGGTGAGGGGCGGGGTATACCCTGGACAGGTCCATCACAGGGCAACCACACAAATCTTACCCAATGTATCTTGTTTCCTGATGTTTTGGGACTTCCCATGAACCCTGCTTTTGCCTGGACATCGTGTCTAGGACCACACAGAAACCAGCTACGTTCAACTCAATGTAGCCTTCCTGGATTTCATCCATTTGCTTTGTTCTGTGGGCTCGATCCGGTTGACCCCACACTACCGACTTCTGCCAACAGCCCTCTTGTCTCTCTTCTAACATCTACAAACTACCCTCAGGAACTTAACACAAACCATCAGCCAGCATTAATACACATGTACCTGTTGAACTGTGTGGGTCCAACACAAGTTCTCCAGAAATTCAGACCTGCATTACTCTCACTTTCACTCCTCCTCCATACTCAACGATTGGTTAAGGGGTCTGACAGAGTGCTCTCCACATGTTTCTCCCTTCTGATAAAAATTATGGGTACAAAGCTGCTAGAAAGGTGTTCCTCTCCAAAATGCTTAAAGGGCCACTTCTTCCCGAAGTATTCATTAAGTATCAGAAATGGCTGCCAAAAAAGCATCGTCACTTACTGGAACTAATGATAGTAATAATCATTATTACATAATGGCTCTTTCAGGCTTTTCAGAAATTCATTTTAAACTGTTGAACCACAAACCACGTAAGCAATGATGGGCTTTCATTTCTTTAACAATGACACCCATGACACATTCACAGTTATGGTGAACAAAGTAAGGAAATGCTTAGACTTAAGGATAGTTTGAACTCACAGACCATTGTAGACATAGGGCCTGATCCACTAAGATCCCAGATGAGGGGTGCTAAATTGCGGGCTCATGGTAAGATTTTGGATGCTTGGTTTGCGTGTGTTTTGCGGGTGATCTATTAAGGAAAATTGCCAAAGTGACTACAGGTACAAACAGCAGTATTTAAATAAGGAGTTTGTGCGATGCCACCATTTCCATCATGGTGAGTGTGGAGGAAGAGCGAGAGCGCAAAACAAAATTTGATTCAGTTGAATTAGAAGCGCTTGCAGAGGAGGCAAATAAACACCTGAATTTCAAATGTGTGCTCCACTATGTTCCGTTTGCGTGTTTGGGCCACATTGTATTGATTCTCTGATTCTCATATAGCGTAGAGTATATAGAAACAGCCAACCATCACCATACTCGCCATCTCCTAACTTTGAAAATATGCTGCTATTTCTCATGATGAATGAGTCGTGCACCAACCCAGCATATTTTGCTACAACATTAGTTATGAGTCACAATGAACTGCATGTTTAATGAGTGGCTTTGCTTATGATTCTTGTACACAAGCTCAGTGATATGTCTGAATAACTTTTTCTTCTGTCATCCCAAACATACGCGAACGAGAAAAATACGCTATCTGTGTCTGCGTTCATTGCTCCTGTTTCTCCTCCTGCTGACAATGACAGCAGCCATTGTGCATAAAGCCAGGATGATTTGCACCTGCTCTTCCAACGTATTACATTTAGACACAATCATAAGCCCCGCAATTACTTTTCAGGTTGATAAATCATAATGCGTGTGCTAATATTTCTTATCTGCATTTTCTCCTCCCAGTATTTTGCTCACCAGGGCAGATATAGACCATTAAGCAGGGGGGCTACCATGTGATTGATAGACTGTATCACCCAATCAAGAAAAGGCACAGATCAGGTTAGCTCTAGCCCTCATTCCTCACCAGGGCTCCACCTCATCCACCATTTAGACATAGTTTGCGTTCAAACTGGAGTCTTCAAAGCAGCAGCTCACAAACCAAACTGCTATGTCACCGCAGGTTACCACTAGGTTCCCTGCTTCGGCAGCAATAAACTCAATCAAGCTCTAAAGTAGCAGCTAATCAGATGTGCACAGTGATCAGTGCAATTGTTGACCATCTGCAGAGCTGCTTCAGCTCAGACACATTCCAATGCCTGATGGGCTAAACTCTCTCTGAGGTCATTCCTAAGAGGCTAAGTTGAGTTAAGGTCCATGCTCTGATTGAAGTACTCCTGAGCATTGATTTTCTTTCATTGAATTTTGCTGATTTACTTAACTTAAATGAGGCTCAGAACAAATGAATAATTAATATACATTTGAACATGAATACAGGTGAAATCAGAAAAACCAACAAGGAGTGTAATTGTAAAGTGTAATTAAAATAATTTAATTTCCTCCTCATTATTTTTGAAGTCAATGTGAAGCACCATGCTGTTAAGAAAAGATGTGTAGGAGAGGTCATGAGGACTTGAGAAAAGAAAAACATAAAATTGGAGTGCACTTTCACTAGTTCTTTAAAACTCGCTTTATTTATAGTATATGGATGATATTTACCACCAAAACAATTTAAAAGATATAATAAAAAGGAAGATAGAAGGAGAAAACATTATTAAAATCATGAGTAAATTATATTCTGACAGTATGTAGTTTCTTGTATTGGCTCGTTTGACATTTTTATGAATTTCTAAGCAGAACAAATTACTTTTTAGTGTCCTATACAATGGGAGGGGTTATAATAAAATCTTATTTCTGTAAGTAATATTTTGATATGGTGATATTGTTTGACTAGAAGTCAGGACTGAGTTGAAGGACAAACAAATCTATATTTATGGATTTGGAGTTCAGATAATCAGACAAGGATTCACATATATTTTGGACTGTGTCCACTAACATAATGGGGGATCTACTGAAGTTAAACGATGTGTCGCATTTCCTCCTTTAATTCCTTAGAGTCATAGTTTCTAGGAAGCTTGGAAACAGTGTGGCTCCTTTCCTTATTAATGAAAGGAATTCAACCAGCTTCTATCATGGCTGTCACTTAGATATTTTTAGGTGATTTCACTCAGTTAGGAACATGAAGAAGACTTTCCAGACAGGAGGTGGGAAAGGCTGAACACTGGTGAAACACAGTAAGGACCAACAGGAAGTTGAACAAAAGGGAAACGACCCTTCAGGGGGCAGACTATAACATTAACTCATTGATTATTCACATTAAGACACCTCAGTCTTTATAATCAGAAGTGAACACAAAGCATTGTTTTACAGTAGCTCGCAAATGATGATGAGGACCAAAAATAACAACAAAGATTCAACTCTAATTGTCAGTGGATGCTGGTTTGTTATTTGCCTCAAATGCATTCAGAACTCTCAACATTTCAACTCTCACAGGACTGAATCCAAACGCACTTGAGGTAGTTTAGCCTGGGAAAGCTTTGTTCAATTATAGTTCACGACCTCAGGTCGGTTCGTACGAATACCTGAGGGTTCATATTGGTTCATATTGACAACACTCTCAGCTTCAAGTGGAGCGTCTCTGCTTCAGGCTCCAACAAAAAATCTAAAATTCTGTACTTTTTTGGTGTGGAGCAGAACTTTATGTTATTCTTGTACCATGCAGTTTTAGAGAGTGTCATTAGACACAGTATGACAGCATGGTACAGTAAGCTGTCTGCCAGATGGCACAAACTGCCATGAAAATCATGGGGGTTAAAGCACACCCATCCCTCCAAACAATTTCTGAGAAGTTTGTCATCAGACACATGCAGAATATAGTTTTCAATCCAACTCATATGTAAGTTCAACAACTGCAAATATTCACTCTTAACCAAGTCCATTAAGTTTTGCAGTCCAGGTAATGTAATGTAGTGTGGTGCAATGTGAAGGTAGAGCAGTTTAAAATGAAATTTAACGTTAGATAAGGTACATTTAGCTCAACAGGATGAATTTTGATATTTGTTGTCGAATTATGAAGGTTGTGTATTGTGCTGATAAAGACTGTGCAAATGTCGCCACAGCCAGTCATGCATTGAATGGCCGTGGCATACAGCATGTTGTCTTTATGTACCATGTATGTTTGCAGCATTCACATTGATTGACTGTGACTTGCATGCATGGTCACTTTTTCTTGTGACCAATGATTAATGTCCATGACAAATTTCCTTACATGGGACATTCAAGTATATCTGTTCATGTATCATTTTTGGTGGTGGTGGTGTTGGTTTGCTAAATAATTAAAGAAATTGTCACCGTAATATCAATAAACTACCTGTGTGGGTCCTCCTAGCTGTCTAATGGCTCATTGCGTCTTTATAGGACAGAGAGAGAGAAAGAGAACAGGGGATTGATATGCAGTAAATGATCTGGCCAGTTGGGGGTGAAACCAGGGAACTTCAGCTCAGGGCTCAGTATGCCCATATTGTATGGTGTGTGCACCAACCGCTTGGCTATCACAGTGTCCCATCTTTGCTGCAATTATGATATTTTGAGAACATGACGTCAATATTTATTCTAAACACAAGCTCGACCTGATGATTTTTAGATTCTGAGCAGGGTGGGGTTATATGATCAAATCACGAACAAAATGTGTAACTAAATGGGATTAGAGTGAACTTCTGACATTGTGGTCCAACATATGACACTGCCCTGTCATTAAAGGGACATTATTGAAAAATAACCTTTACATTTGTTTGCCACAATGCAAAATAACTATACTGATGTGAGGAAATTTGATAACAATACTTGCGCAGCAACAGTAATGTTGATTGGTATGCACTTTTAATCTCAAGTGGGTGCGCTACACAGTGCAGTGTGTATATTACATAAACCCACTCTGGTGAGTTCACAGCATTCTGCATGATGCGGAAGGACAACTTGATCAGCCTCAGGCAACAGGAAGAGCCTCACTCTGAACTCCAGCTGTCCTATTTGCAGGTGCTTGTGTTTGCATATAAAGCAAATTAGAAATTCCTATTTCTCTGTTACTTCACCGAGTGCAGTTTGGGAAAGGGGGACTGATACTTTTGCTTTCACTTTATCTATCTGCTTGCTGCCCACCTCCTATCCTCACTGCACTCTGCTATTGTAAAAGACTGGTGACCACCTGATTATAGGTTTCTCCTCAGCCACGGATATAAATTTGAATATGTTCCGTGTTCGCTCTTATCCCCTCCACTGTTGTTAAAGCACTGACAATCTTTGGAGATGAATTCATTATGAAGAGGCTGGTCCTTGCAGTGCAGGATGCAGTTATGATATTCATGTAGCATGTATAAGCGAGCATATCAAACCTATAACCAATAATACATTATAGAATCTGTGCTGTAAAAAGCATCTTGGAAATTGTTTCTTGCAGCAGTGCGTTGCACAAAAATTGGCTGGGTTGGAAGGACTAAGGTTAGTGTTCCTCGATGCTAATATATCCATCCATCGTCTCCAACTTCTACCGCTTTTCCGTTTGCAGGTTGCAGGGGGTCACTAGGTTGGGTACATCCTGGACAGGCCACCAGTCCATCACAGGACCAACACACAGAGACAGACGGAGACCAACGACCATTCACACTCAGACCTACAGACAATTTAGAGTTACCAGTCACCAGTTAAACCAAACCGGGAACTGAACTCACGACCTTCTTATTGTGTGGCAACACCACTAACTACTGCTGCTTTGTTTCCTGTAAGACCTCTTTTTAAATTAAAACGCCATTTTCTTCAGGGGACTTTTGGAAGGTTTCCAGTAGCTGAATGTCTTGTGCTGCACTGTGTCATCTCACGTGTGGGTGAGCTGTAATGTACTTATGAGTCAAACTGGACAACACTGGAAAATATCTGTTATGGATATAGAAAAATGTTCTAAGAAATTCCAAAATATCCACAGCTGACAAACAAGTTTTGGAGAGATCACCTGCCTTTCTTTTTTCAAATCATACTGTTCTAAAATAAAGTAGCTCACCATCAATTACTATTGTCTCTTGCAAATGACCAAAGGTATCATCCCTTAATGTAGACTGTAACATTTTCCTGTCCATTGTATCTACGATTCCTCTTCCTTTGACATCTCTTATTACTAATGGACCATTTTATCAAGTTTCCTTCAGGATCTAAATTCATCTGGCCTGAGCAAATCTCCTTTCTGTCACTGCAAAGCGCTGCATTGATGACACATCACTGTTGGATGTACTGTGATTATTGTAATTATTCAGCTCCTTTCATACAACTGCTGCCGTTTTTCTTTGTTGAAGAAACAACTCTTTCTGCCGGAACATTGTTGTTCGAACCATCATAGCTGTAGATGAGCTGCAGATTTAACTTGGTGCATCCTTCGGTTCCAGACAGTTTGGATACCCTGTTTCTGATCTGCAGAGTTTGGATTTCTGAGGAAAGGTTGAACCCAGTGGGCTGTACTGTACTGTATTATAAGGATTCCATACTCACAAGTCATCACTATGTATAATGTGACTAATACATCGGGTTGTGTTTGAGGGCTGTGAAAAAGATTTCTGTCTTCAACACTATGTATACTACGTATACTACGCTTTCCCATTCAAGTGAATGCACCCCACTGTTTCTCTTTCCAGAGCTGCAATCTTATCATATCATTTGAACAAGAAAATATGTATTAAAAAAATTGCTCTTGGTCACTTATTCCCAAATATTCCTAAAACTGAACATAAACATGATTTTTAGAACAAGGGCCTTTGCATTTGGAAGTAGAGTGCTGTTTTAAGTATGATGTCAGATAATAGTAGGATTAATCATCTGGTGGAAAGAGCAGGCCGGTACACCTGTCTCTGGAGGGTGGAGCTGTCCAGGGCTATAAAGAGAAGTCTGTATTCTACAGGGAGCTAAAGGGTGCTCTGTGCTCTCTGTGCTTTCCCTGTGTATGTGGCTGGAGACTGGGAAAAAGATACTTCTCCACCCAGGCCATGCAACAAAAGAGCCCTGAGACCCGTACACCACTCAAAAGGTATGTTGAGAGAAACCAATATCACTACTGGCAATGCAAAAAAATGTTCTCTGAAAAGGCCAGCCAGTCAATGGCGCCCCAGGTCAAGAGGGGCAGCGTTGTTATTTTGCTGGCAGACTGCAGATGGTGGCGTCTCTTTGTTTTAGCCAGACTTTCATAACATTGTGTGGATGAGCACTTTCCTTTCTTCAAAGCTGCTTGCTTACATGAATATCTGGCTGGGAATGGGCCCATTTGTAAGCCGCCTACTTAGAGTCCTTATGTTACCACATTAATATGGCTTTCAATGCCTGTTAACAATGTTGCAAGGGGAACAGCGAATAAAGTTTTGATTCACATTTTTATTTCATATTAAAGCACTCTAACTATAACATAGCAACATAAACGTGAATTAAACTAATATAGCCGCAGGTTTTTGGATGATCTTTACAGAAAAAAAAAAACAAGAAAACTGCTGTGAATATGCCACATTAAACACAAAAGATGTGTTCAGTAATGATGTCCTGAGACCCTCCATTAGCATGATTATTCAGTACAGAGGAACACAGCCTCCATGATGTCATTGGTCAGCGGTTTTGAAGCTCAGAGTTGGGCTGCTCTTCCCTTGCTGTATTTGCAGTGTGAAAAGTACCCCAGATGATAGTTTGTAGCAGGCATAAGCTGACCTACCTGTCACCCGTCAGAGCGACCACATACTCAGTTGCACAGTTACACACACATAGGGTCAATTTCCCGAATTTCCTCCACTGAACATGTCAAGTTTTTATACCAAAAAGCCTGTGAAAAAAGAGATGAGGCCATTCCACAGGTGGAACTGGCAAATCATAAGTCACTGGTAGGCCATTACGAAATACATGTTGACTTGTCCTGGCTTTCTTAGTGTCCTTCGTTATGTATAAATTTCGTTTTAAGCTCTGGTTTGGGTGCCACCGTCTCCTGAGAGAATTATCTGACTGTTAAATTTTGTAGCTTGTTGCTAACTGTCTCTTCACAGTTCAAGCAAGACAAAGTGTATATCTGGGGGCAACTGTTCATGGGATCATAATTACCATAAGAGCTCTTTCCTTATCGTACGTAGAGCCGCCCTCACACCTCGGACTGTCAACCCCCAAAGGGCACAGAGACACCGTCGTACGACTCCAATAAAACAAACCGGTTATAGCTGCAAACGCACTGCAAGTCACAAAAGTCTCTGGCAGACAGAACTTTCTTTTGAAATGGAAGATCAAAGCTGTGTCGGCTGCGTCAGGGCCTGGCGCTGCACAGAATATTCATGAATACGAAACATCTGTCAGAGACTAGACAGTGTTGCCGGCGAGGAGGGAGGGAGGGGAGGTGACATTTGTCTCCCAACAATGAGGGATGGGCTTCAAATAGGGAAGTGAGTAAACACCCCAAGAGCAAACGCACGCCTGTTTTAAGTTAGATCAGAGGAAGTTTTGTCTTATCAGGAGTTGAAAACAACAACAAAAAAAAAAAAAAAAGCAAAAAGAAACCCGAGTGTGTGCTCCAGTGTTCCAGCACCCATGTGCTTGTTGAATCATGACAGTTTTGCATAATACCTATTACACTGTGTGCTTCCATCATTATTTATATGACCTCTTTTTGCGAAAATGTTCATTTCCATGAGTCTGCAGAACGCTGCCCTTCCTCTAGGCGCCATGAGTTGGATTTAAAGTCACGCACAATGTCACCGCAGATTAAATTTTCATATTAATAAAGACCTCTCCTCAGCTGTGCCTTGCTGTAAAGCCAGGGTGCCGCGAAATACAGGGGCAGAGGAAATAACAAAGAGGATCACACGCTCTGGTTACCATGACACTTTTGGTTTGGCTCCTGGACTGTAATTTGTAGAGGAGGGTGGTCAGAGGAGGAGATGGAGTGAAACACACACCTGCTGGGAGGCTGCTCATCAGCCAGGAGGTCCTTAGAGGTCACATCTGGAGCGGCGTGACATCCAGCAGTGGCCATCCTAATCCAAACACCTGCGATAGTATGAAAAGACAAAATACCAGCAAAATGGAAGTATATTATTTTTTAATCTATTCTATTTGTTTGGCTTTTTTTTTTCTAATACTGGTTGCAGGCTCCCAAGCTTTTTTTTTTATCTTCACCAAGCATGTGCTGGTTGGTCATCATCATTATATGTTGTTTTTTGCAATCTATTGCTAAAAGTGAAAGCATACAGAAATTCCACCAAACATTTCTATTTTTTTTTTTCACTAATGATATCAAATAAAAGCGTGTCTATATCTAAAGGGGTTGTTCACAGCAATGAAAGTTTTACAACTCTGTTCAATGAGAATTTTTTAGCAGAACACAAGACTCTGCTGAAGAATACTTGAAAAATTGTATGATTAATGAAAAATTGTATTAACTATATTACATTGCAAGTATAAGATTCTTTTTTGACAGAAGAATACTTAACACCTCACACTTCACAAAGTTAATAAAGCATGTTTTTCAGAAAAATATTCATGCATTTCTGTTTTTTTTATTTATGTGTTCACTTTGCAAATAATTAAACAGAATTAAAACATATAATACATACACACAAATACACACACACACACACACACACAAATATATCCATATCCATATACATGTGTGTACATTGAAAATACATGCAACTTGTATTGCAAACTTCTCAATGCACTTTAGTTCACCTTTACTTTATTTTAAACCATGAAAAAACAACACTGAAATCACACTTATGGTTTTATTTAAGTGTCTCTCTCACTCTCCCTCACTCCCTCTCTATTTCTCTCAATTGCTCTCTTTCTCTTAATCACTCTCTCTCCCTCTTGAACCAAATCACTGAAGGCAGAAGACCACCCACACTGAGCCTGATTTTGCCCAAGGTTTCTGCCTCTTAAAGGAAAGTTTTTTTTCCCTTATTGCTGTTGCCAAGTGCTTGTTGTTGTTTGTGCCGAGTCTCTGTAAATAATTTGACATCAAAAAATAAACCTCTGAAAATGAAAGTGAACATGAAAACATTCAGTGATTTATCTTGATTCAATTGCATATCCTGCTGCCAGAGAGGCTCAATAGTGCAATGTGGTAATCCGCTGCTGCAAATAGTGCCAAAAAAGATTAAACTGTTCACACAGGCGTAGGTCAAGTTCACATCAAAATTTCGAAAGGAAAAAAAACTAACAAATGTGATTTCATTGAGTTTGACAGAAACCTGAGGCTGCAGTGGGCCCAGGTTCACCAGAGCTGGACAGCTGAAGACTGGGAAAATGTCACACGATCTGATGAATCTGAATTTCTGCTGAGGCAGCAGAGTAAGCCCCTTAATACCAATCAATCAAGGTCTGAATGCCACTGTCCGTTGGGTGCCTCTGCCCAACATGTTCATCCCATCGTTGCAAATGTTGACCATCCTGTAATGGCTACTACTTGCAGAATGATGCTCCAAGTGACAAAGATAAAGTCATCTCCAACCGGTTTTATGAACATGACAGAGTATTTAGAGTATTTCAGTGGCCTACCAATGACTCCACAGGCAGATTGTTATCATAAATGAGGACCTGATAACTCTGCAGAAACAATGCGATGCAGTCATGTCAACGTAGAACAGAGTCGCAGAGAGAGGTTTATAACATCTTGTGGAACATAGAACTGAGGCTCTTTGGAGACCAAGGGGACAAACTGCCCAGTATTACTGAGCAGCTCTAAAAATTTAAAGACCTTTGGGTCTGGCTCTGGTGGTCACAGAGTGGACAGGGAAGTCAGCCAAACATATCTCTCTGAGATTTATTGGACATTAGGAAAATAAAGAATGATAAAAGCCATTTTTGTAATGCGCTTTGACCTGCTTAATCTCATATTTTGGCTTTTTTCACGTTTGTGTTTTCTTGATAAAGTGGTCATATTTAAAAATATCTCTACGCATTCAGATCAAATCAGCACAACCTAAGCTAAGTATCAGGGGATAATAACTCAGAAAACAAACCCTTGCTTGATGAAAACTACTGTAATCCATAATAGCCAAATAAAACTTCAATACAATACATGTGTCTGGGTTGCCATAGAAGTGATTTCAAACTTCCATCTTTAACTGATCATTGGTTTGCATCATTCTTTTTTTTTTTTTTGCAGTTCCAAAACCTCTTATGCTCTAAATGTCTTATAGTCCATGGCTCTCTGTCTTTATTCTGGAACTACAATACACTCAGACCAACTTCTCACTCTTAGATCAGTAAAATACAGAATTGATCCCCAAGACTTTGGCTGTACATGAAGCTGACAGCCATGCCTCTGAACGAGACACAGAAGGGCTGTGACATCACCCCCCGGAGCCGATAGGAGTGTCCAATATATATATACTGTATATATTTAAACACACAGAAGTAAAGCAGCAGTATTCCAGCCAAAGGGTCAGACCAAATCAGATCCAAATCTTATCGAACTTCTTCCCAAGTGTATCAATGGTAATAAGTGGCAACCTTTAGAAAGTCAGAAAGGGAGTTAGAGAGTAAGTTTCGAGAGAAAGAAACTGTCTCCAGCTCAAATCATTGCAGAGAAATAACTCTCTAAAGACGATGTGATATTTTTAAGCATATATAGTTCCATTAGCTTAATGAGCACTTTCCTTTTCCTACTGACTTTCTGCCCAAAACTGAAAGGATCCATTAATGCCTTATATATTATTAGCTTTTAGATTATAGCTGAGCAGCAGGATGTCTCTACTCTGTCTCACTAAGCCTCTGTGTGTCTTGTGTTGAAGTCAATGACTTTGCTTCACATTCCCTGTCTTGGCAACTGATACTGAAAGTATCAAGGGACTCAAGATCGAGAAAAATTATATCATAGCAAAGTGGTAGTTACCAAACTGCATTGTCATAGCATAAATATTTCATAGGCATATTCAAACAGCATGACACACTCCTGCTTACTTTTTCATAAGTGAATTAGTCTCAATTAGAAATTCTGATTAGGTAAACAATGAGGATGAAATGAGTTTCCTCCAAATTTTGGCATTCACACTATCAGCTGTGCAAAATATAAATGGATGAAAAAAATAATCAATGAATTGTTTATGGTCTGCATCTGTATAAAGGCCTCAAGTGGATCAAACTTAGCTTCTCTCAGTAAAACAAACACAGCCCAAACTAATGTTGTAAAAGAAGAGCAGCGCCAATGATGCGGAGAGAAGCAATCAGCCCCTCTGCTCATGGCAGGATGGCTTCATTTATGCACCAACAAAACACGAGGAGGATAATTAGGACCGATGCACCCACTCATCCATCCGTTCGTTTCTAAAGCACCACCGCTGCTAAGAGCATGGTCGTCGGTTTGATGCTATAACTTTGAAAAGCTGGGATTTATGATATTATTTTCTTTGTGTTTCTTGAAGAACCCCGAGATCAGCCAAACCACCATAAAAATTATAGATTTCGTGAGCTAAGTAGAAGTTAGAACAAGACTCAGGAAGCATAATACTGAGGCTGTGGTGAAGCACAGTAAAGCTTTGACTGAAACATTTGGCTGCTAACTTGATTAGTGAAAATGTTGTACAAATGTGAACATGATGTACAGCAGGTGTAATGCCATCACAGGTGTTTCCATGCTGTGTTACCATGCGGTAAATGGTGTTGAAAATGACCCTAGTCCAAGGAATTTTTTCAACTCTGTTTCAGAAGTGTTCTCAGCCCATGCTAACATGCTAAATTGCACCTTTAACACAGTTTAAGTGATGGCTGAAAGTGGGCACGTGCATGCCGGTGTTAAGAGGAAAGAGAAGGGCTTCTCTGCAGTTGGTTCGTTGCAGAAAATGTACAGAAAGGAGTCAAAAAGAGACAGTTGTACAATTAAAATAATAGCATATGCATAAGCATAATTTAACTCCACAATGGTTTCTAATTTATTATCCATAGTGTGTACACCATTGATAGTCTTTAATGATAAGATCCAGTCGGGAGTGACCATGGGGATTTCCTCCCATCCAGACTAGAATGCAACCCTGGGTATTTCAAATTCAAATGACTCCAGCAATCTTACCAAAGTTTCAGTTTTGTCAGCATTGATTAACGTGCCAGAATCAAATTTTGCTAACTGGGCTAACTTGCTAGTTTGGATCTTTTAGTATACTGGCATGCACATGAGCATTAAACATAAAAAAAAACTAACTTAATGTAAATGAACACAATGAGTTGATCGTAAATCAAAATGTCTCTAATTTCCAGATGATATTTTGACCTGATTGTGACATTAGATGAAGAGACAGTCATTTTATGTCACTTCCTGACAAAGACATGAACATTTGCTCCATCTTTTCAGACATCCTACTCAAAACCTAAAGCATCAACCTCTGGGGACCACAACTTTCTGCTCCAATTATTTCTGCCAAACCATCTTATATGTATGGAGATGTTTGAGTGAATAAGTGATGACCTCGACCTCTCATTGGTACTGGATGAAACATCATCGTGCCAATAAATTGATATACAGAGGGGATATGAGACAGCCCAGCCAATTACAGTAGAGTGTAACAGATTAAACTAAAATTAATAAATTCAACGATGTTATATGATCCCATCCAACATTTTTTTCTAGAAAATCTTTTTACTCTCATTGTACTTCAGATTTTAGAAGACAGACTATTTTGACTGGGAATATAAAATACAAAACAAGAACTTCTGAAAAAACTGCAAACAAATTAGAAAGAAGGGCTGTGATGTACAGGATCAACGAGCTCTGGAAATCCGATCTGGTAATCCCACGTGGCAAATCTGAATACCAAGTTGTAAACGACTGACCTGAAATGAACAAAGGTGTGTGTGTGTGGTTATTTCTGTGGCATCTTGGTGTCATTTAATTAAAATAAACATGGGGGACAGTTGTGTTAGGCTCTTATTACTGACTTTTGGGTGCAATTATCATGGGAAGATGGTGTCACAGACCATCCATCTTCTTTCTGCAGCCAGCCCACCTCCTAAACCCTTGTTTAAACACTGTACTCTGCAGGGTGAATCCTAACAAGGAGGAGGAAGCTGTCTCTTTAATTCCACAGCGTCCATTTTCCTCCGGTCTTCATGGTTCTTATTTCTTTGTTGTACTGATGTATATTCATGAGGATGTCACATCAACCTCGTTGGGAAAAAAAAAAAAGGAAAAAAAATACCAATTGAGGACTGAGGTCTATATGACAGGTCACCAATCGCATTTGTATTCATGAGCAGTCAAATGAGTGGATTGATGAATAAATGCATAACAAGAATACGCTAAATTGTTGCATAAATGTCAAAGGATGCACGTGCCACCCAAGCTTTCTGATTTCAATTTGTGAGACAGAGAGAGCGGGGGCTGATTGGCCTGGGAGTGGTGTAAATGAGACAAAAAAAAAATACAGCTATATCCTCAGGAAGAATTTGTCTGTGCTTCCTGGCACTGACTGTGGTGAAGATGTTATTCATGAAATATGCATGATAAAGGTAAAGAGCGCAAAGGGGCCCGAGTTTATCCACCAGAGCAGAGTGGGGTTTTGTGCAGACTACACTGTTATTAGGTGTGTTATCTCCCTGTTTAGCTCTTTGTGTCTGCTTGGGTGGAGACGTAAGGGCTAGTATGGAACATTCAACAGCAATCAGCTTTAACAAGACAGCTCAGTTTGTGTATATTGTTATCACTGAGGCGGGTAGCAAGGCTAGTATTTGAGTGTTATTATTCGTGATAGGAGATGCCTTTGATCTGGGCTCTCTAGAACTCCTCCCAGCTTAGCATGCCCATGTTGCCGAGGCCACTTTAATAGGACACAAGCTCTATTGTTATTTGTGGTAAGTGCTATACTGGAGTCATCGCGATGGCATTTGTTTCTCACAAGCCATCTTTCCTGTCTCTTTCCCACTAAACATATCATAAACACATACAGAGCCCAATCATAAATTATTGTTTTGCACCTGAGGTTCTGACTGGGTGGGCCAGGTATGTACATGCTTTACGGTCAGCTAAAAATGGACATTTAGCTTTGCAAATTGTAGGAAATGCAGAGGTGTCACATTCAGGAAATTAATTTTGCATATTGTATTGCAACATTATCACAGATTACGGTTAATTGTAATAAAAACATATATATTTTGTTGTATGTCAAGAAATTTTCAATGCAGACATTTTAGCTCTGTGATGGCACTTCTGTTAAGCTGGTCTTTCAGCCAGAATGTTTTTCTTCCTCACTATCATCCAGTGTGATTGTAAGAAAACACCATTTTACCATCTCTTTGTCATTAGGTGAATTGAAAATCTGCAGGTTAAGCTCCTTTATTAAATGTTAAAATTACCAAGCAAATTAGCTGCAAACTGACTTGCTTGTTCCTCTGGCTGATGTGTCACATAAGGAGGCATTAGCTAGCAAGTTCTGTTGCCCAGCTGCTCTGCTCTGAAATTCATCCATTTACAGAAGGTATGTATTTGCAACATAATCTATGGGTCAAAGGAAAAAGAAAAAAAAAAAACTTTCCATTGCTGCTGCCATCTGGTAAAAGTGGCTCTTCAAAATATTAGAAAATAGATACTGAGCAGCCATAACATTATGACCACCTGTCTATTACTGTTCAGGTCCCTTTTTCGGCCTAAGCAGTCCTGAACCTGGGGTTGTGGACTCCTTCAGAACTTTCAAGCTGAGCTGTGGTACCTGGACCAAAAACTTAGCAGGAGATCCTTGAAGTCCTGGAAGTTCTGAGGTGGAAACTCTATGCCTCAGACTTGGTCCAGCTCATCATACATATGCTGAGCTGGATTGAGATCTGGGGAGTTTCGAGCCAAGTCAACGCCTGGAACTGGTTGTTTTTCCTCAAACCATTGTTGCAGTGTGGCACGGAGCACTATACTGCTGAGAGAGGCCACTGCTATTAGAGAATGCTGTTTTCATGAAGACCTGGACTTGGGCTGAACCAGCTTTAAAAATGTGCTATGTGTCAAAAGTCACATGGTAGCTAGATGATCAGTTATTCATTTCAACTGTCGTAGTGTATGATGTATGATGTCTAAATTGTGAAGTGTTTAAGGGTAACTGTTGGATGTGGTTGTCCTCTCCTAGTGTCTCTTGATATACCAGACACATTTGTAGTTCTTCAAGGACAGCTCGAGAACAGGTAAACTAAATTAACTCGGCGAGATTGGCTTGTCAAGCTCAAAAATGAAATTTCAATCTCTGCTGTAAACCTGCACAGATTTGAAGGCATTAAAGAGCTGAAAGGCAAGGTTTTCCCCAGCTAGCAGATTTGTGGCGCTGTTATGATCAACAAAAGTCAAAGCATCCACAGGCAGACACGGTCCTAACTGAACTTACCCATAATAGGCAGGTAATGGCAATAGATGAGATCAGGATCATAAAAGTAACAGATATTATGCAATTTATCTGGAAATTTGTCTTGACTATTTTAATTTTAATCTTTTTTTAATCTCCTCCGACCACAACAGCTAACAACCCCTGATACAACCTTGTGACACGGCTCGGTGGCTGCAGGACTCAAGAGCTCGACTCAGGTAAGTAGCAACAGAGCCACGTTTATTGGTACTGAGGCAAAAAAGTAAGCAAGGCTTAGAAAACAAGACTTGAACAAACTTGATGGCTGGGACACTTGACGAACTGACAAGCCGAATACTTCCATTATTCAATACTTCCAACTCATTAGATGCTCCTGCCGCCATAGTTGCCAGAATAACAATGAACTGTCATGTTCCTGTCTTTTGGTGACTGCATCCATCCATCGCAACCTCACTCAACGCTCACTCTATAAACCTCATTACGACACTTTTCTCCTTTGCTCCAACATTACTATGACCACTAGATGTTGTGTAGCAACCGAACTCCTTCATTGTTTATATATGCACAATTGATATTGCACCACAAAAAGAAGGTTGTGGGTTTGGTTCCCGGGCTGGGGCCTTTCTATGTGGAGTTTGCATGTTCTCCCTGTGCCTGCGTGGGTTTGCTGAGGGTACTCCAGTTTCCTCCCACCTTCCAAATCAAGTTTAGGTTCACTGGTGACTCTAAATTGTCCTTAGGTCTGAGTGTGAGTGTGAGTGGCTGTTTGTCTCTGTCTCTGTGTGTTGGCCCTTCGATGGACTGGTGACCTGTCCACGATGTACCGTACGATGTATGTGAGCGGGGATTGGCTCCAGCACCACCCATGTTTTCCGGAAACAGATAAGCAGTAGTAGATGAATGAATGAACGATATTGATGATGAGATGGTAATGTGGCAAACCTTAAATTACATGCAGAAAATCTGCGCCTGTTATTGAGTTTTCATGAACTCGAAGTTAGTTGTGTAACCGATTGTGTATTGATACAGTAAAAGTACATTGTAACTTCAGTGTAATTTGCTTTGATTGATCCAGCAGTGAATGTGCAGTGCTGTCTGTGCACTCCTGGCAGCCTGTGTGTTTGGTATCACTCTCACTAATGGACTAATTTCAACAAATGAGCTCCTGCTTACTGCAGCAAAACATCAAGGAGCTTGTCTGTTCTGCCTTTTTAGTAAACACGTGTACAAAAGAGCCATTTGAATGAATTTTTCATCTCCATCTGATCCTAATCTGCAAAGCTCAGTTGAACTGCTGAGACGGGCTCCACCTTTTGTCACCGATGCCTGTGCCATTTGAGCGCAGACTGAACAAACTGTGGTGGTGTGTTGACCTGGGGACAGACACGATCCACATCGACACGCTCTCTGTTAGTGAGTTCAGCAATCAGCCATGTGACTCTGTAATTGCTATTGATTGAAGAGCTGTATCCAACCACACATGTACTGATACACACACACACAAGATGCCTAGCGTGTCTGCCATAACCAATTATGGGACAGGGGATGATGTTGTGCAAGAGTCACTTTTATCAGTTAGTTGACATTCCAGTCTTGAGTCCATGCTCTGATAGGAGGATCCTTGTTATGTTATATCTACAGCTGACGTTTTGGAATACCTTCCAGATTTCCAGGAACTGTTTGATGCACATCTCCTCAGCATTGATCATGGAAACACATCAAATTTTACTTTCACTATCACATTGTAAATCCTACTGAATTAATCATGTTCAACACAAAAATCCAAACGAAGAAAATAGGTTTATTAATTTTAAAGGATTAGGGAGGCACCTTGTTAAATGTCAAACACTGCACCCAAACACTAGGCTCATTAGTCCATTTTGCCTTTTTTGCTGCTAAATCATACAGTTATGCTTATAAATAACATCTCCAGTACTCATTATGGTTAGGGAGGGATTTATGGCCTTTATGGTCTTTGCATTCATGAAAGTCAGGGCCCCCCCACACAGACTAATTATGTAATAGTGAAATGCAGGCCTTGCTTACAATTCCATTGGTTGCACTAAGATAATGATGTGTTGTTGATTTAAAGATGTCACTATAGTCCGAATCTAACTGGGCAAAGAATAGAAATGCTTTAGACATTCCCTAAATTCTAATCTTTATACATTTGGTAAATATCAATTGGGAAGGGAATGAAAAGAAACCCCATATGACTCTCATATTGGCACTTTTTCGTGATGACAAGAAGCACGAGGTAAACAGCGATTCAGACATTATACAGTACACTGTGGGCCTGAAACAAATCAAAGTGAGGCCACGGATGATGTGTGTTGCAGCTACCGTTGACTGCATATGAAGGGTTTCGGTGACATCTAGGTGGGGTTGGTAAGGGCCCCGCTTCTGTCTAGGATTGCCATGTTGTCAACAGAAACACAGCCTTGCTGCAGCTCCATGACTAAGGAAGTACTAAACAATGGCTGTGCTTTGTACTAAATGCTAATATTGCAATGTTTATCAAAAAAAAATAAATAAATAATAATAATGGTACAGGTGGCTGGGGCCTTGACTAAGGGGTGAGACTGCTTTGTTGTGACATCACAAAGTCTCAGAAGTCCTTACAGCTGGTAAGGCTCAGTTGCTAAATACAGACTGTGAACATTTCTCCAAGGAGTGTATTAATAAAGAACCTAGATTTGTTAACAATAAAAAAGGAATGAAGACTTCAACCTGTTTAGAAAATGGGACCTTTAAAATGATTTTACAGTTAAAAACATAAAAGGTACAAAGACAACAGATTTTCATATGCAGTCTTTATAGGATTCTTTAATATAGCTGTGACCAGGGAGGAACCTCAATCATTCGACATTTACTGGTCGTCTGCAGATCTTAATAACAATAAAACACTGACAAACAATATATCAGACGGAATCATTGGCTATAAGCTGCAGCACTGTGATTGTTTTGTCTTTACAGGCAGATGCTTTGTGTAAACTACAGCCCAGACCGCATCCAGCTGCCTCAGATGTGGCCAGTCAGTGTGTTTTGTGTGTGTGTGTGTGTGTGTGTGTGTGTGTGTGTGTGGACATTGCACTGCAGCAAACACACTGTTGAGCCCTAGAGAAACACACGACCTGCTATGCATCAATCCCCCCCACCACACACACACACACACACACCATACTGCCTCAGCTGTCTTTCTTCAGCCTTAGTGGACATGGCAGTGTACTCACAAGCATTTTCCTCCTCAGGGACATTCACCAGGCCCACACGCACATGTTCACACACATTTTCTCACAGTGCTCCAGCTTGGATCAAAGTCATCCATGCAGGAAATAAACATATCAAAATGGTCAACCAAATACCTGGTAACTGCTCAGAAAAAAAAAAAAAAATAATAATAAAGACTTGAGTGAGAACAAAGTGAGGGCTCTTGGTTATGGGATCACAGGCAAGAGGAAGCTGATGGGTGCGGTTTGAAGATATGGTGGTAAACATGCTGGGAGAAGCCTCTGTACTCAAGGCTGGCCACAGCGGTGTCATATAGACTAGCAAGTACACACAGAGGATTAAAATATATGATGCAAAATATAGATGTGTGAGAGCTGGCTTTGAAATGCAGCCTGATGTTGACTACAAAGAGATTGCAAGGGGCTTGTTGTGCAAAATCAGCAGGTGTATTTGATAGACAGAAGCGGGTAGGGCTGGGCGGGCTTGTGGTATATAGAAAGATCTTTTATCAGAAAACTGTGCTGTGAACATGTTTGTATTTATAGGCTCAGATTGAATGTGCCAGATGGCATTTCATAATTTAAAGAGCGAATCTTGTTTATCACAGAGCTGTTTCTTTGAACATGTGCTCATGTAATTATTTTTTTCATAATCAGTGAATTACTTGCATTCATGTCTAATTTCACTTATCAAACACTGAAAATGGGACTGGGTATTCAAATTTGCCAGCATTCAATATGTAGGTGACAAATAATCGTGGCCTGCTGTTTATTACTGCCGAATGCAAAGGATGAATGTAGGTGAAGCAGTGCACAGAGTCACAAAATGACTGATGCAGACTGCTGCTTTTATCCATATGTGCTCAAGTACCCTAAATGTTTGTTTATTATGGCAGCCTTGACAACAGGAGGTCCTCTAACCTTGGGGAAGTACTAATTCTAACTCACACCAAACCACTTAGCTTTTGTTCCATGCTCTGTTGCTATCACGGCGACAAAGGTCTCCTCCAGAGCCATGAAAGCTCTCATCTGTGATAATGAGTTATGTCTGAGTTGTATCTGAGAGTGTAGGTACAAAGTAGCAACAGTATGAGGTTAATCAGGTAGGAGAACACGTTATGTGGTGATTGTGTGTGCGTGTGTATGCAAACATGAACCTGATGTCTAAAGTCTAATCTATTTGTCTATGTGCATTTAATGCTTGATTGAAACCCCAATTAAACAAGGCAGTTGACTATCGATGACAGTCATTCCCTCAGTTGCCATGGCAACATTTTATTTATTTATTTATTGTGAATGGCAAGTCATCGTGTCGTGGAATGCAGAAGCAATTCTCCATCCAGATTGCCTGCTTTCCAACGTGCTCATGCGTACTTCCTAATTCTAGATGAGGCCTTTCAGATTGTTAGTTTGGATCAAGCTAACCGTTTCTTGGAAGTAGCTCATTAAATTTGTCAGAGGACTCCTTTGGTTCTTAAATTAGCATGAAGACAGGATGTGTTGTACATGTGAGACAGAGACAAAGGTGGACGCAGACTCTAGGTCTGAAAAGTTAAGTCAGCTACACAGGTTGTAAAAACAAGTGAAATTGTTACTTCTTGGTGATTTAATAGCTCAATAACTGTTTTCCTAATGAGTTCATCATCTAAGCCACTACTTTCAACTCTTTGATACAACATGATTCATTTTCTAAATGATTTCTATTTGGAAGAAAATAGACAGTGAAGCATGGGATGGATCAGGGTGTGGGCACTGTGTGACTGACAGACTGTGCCACACTTCGATTAACCATCAGATGTTATTCAATACATTGTTATCATTTTTTTCTCTTACATTGTGTTTCCTGTAATATATATCGCCCGATGACACCTGCTGCACCGTTACAACATCCAGTCTGACATGAACTAAGCATCAAATCAGGCCCATGCTATTAAAATCCAGATTTGGATTAGTTCTTTTTGGTCTTTAGGCTGTCAATATTGTTAATCTTTGAATGAAAGGCTTTTAGTAAACACATCAGAAATGTCTGGTTATGCTGGCCACTTTGAGACATGAACAGAGAACCTGCCAGCAAGTTCAGCTGTGAGTTTACTGTTGCCGTAAATTTTGATAGCTACCTCTGCTGTGGTTTTTATGGTGACTCTGGGCTCGAACTGAAAACTACACAAACCGATTAAGGTTTGTGGAGACTTGCACCAAATACAAACTGACATAATGCTGTATTGAATTTGTACTGAAAACTTTGGTTTCCTTCTTTACAGTATGACTTAAGTAAAGTATCCGCTGTTTGAGAGCATTGTATACACAGTGATGTTGGCTCATTTTCTCACTAAGAACACTTCAGAATATAGACTGTAGATCTATTGAATATTGAGGCCTGAAAATGTTGTAAATTAATACAATATAGGAGAGTATTACATGCTTTTTCATTACACGCACTTATGATGCCAATAACTCGGACCCCTCACTTTTATCATAGCGTAAATGAATTACGGTCACTGGGAGATGTAATGACTTTCAATAGAGGATCCAGAATCTCTGTGTTCAGCACTTTATTTCACTATGAAAGAAAATCAATTTATGACCAGAATTTATTAATGGGGAGTAATTGTAGGTGGTTTCTCTCTGTTACTTGCAGACAGGCAAAAAAAAAAAGAAAAAAAGAAAAGAAGAAACAAGAAGTGGTTGAACTGAGCAGGATGAAATAATTGTAGACATATAATATTCATCTATAAGGGAATATTTGTAGTGATGTTTAAGGAGTAAAGAACTGCATGTGGTTATCCAAGCCTTCAAAATTCCAACAGCCTGATCCATTGTTCTGAGCATCGTGTTGGGTTTCTTTTTAATATGCCAATGAAATCTGGTTGATGTAATTCAAACGTGGCCCCATGCTGAGCCTGTGGCAAAGACCAGCGGCTGCTTTAATAGTTTCTGACAGGGAAATCAAAGATCAAGATGGAGAGCCGTACTAAATGGCAGCTCTTTATAATTACAGGGGAGGTGGGTTTCAGCCAGGCAGAAATAGAGGCTTGACTCGTAGCTGCACGGAATTTGGCTTAATAATTAATGAAGCAGGCCTGGAGGGGCGGGGGGGGGGGGGGTAAGTGACTAGCCATCAGAAAATGCACTTCACTTCTGATGAAATACCATCAGAGTTTAAAGACATATTTCCACCTACTACATGTAGGAGCCTCCTCCATTACTGCGAATGATCAGGCCTCTCCCAGACAACTGACAAGTTTAGTTACTCTAGAGTATACCATGTAAAAGAAAAGAAAAAAAAAAAAAAAAAAAAAACCTTTGCTTAGCTCTCCTCCTGCAGTGATCGATTAAAACCTGCCAATGGCGCACTTAAAAAACTGAGCCCCAGCTCATTTTTTAAATCACTTCTGCTCCACAGCTGATGAAATCCAATATATTCTGCACTGAATTCAGAGTAGCAGCTTTCTTTTTTGGCTAAATGCCGCAATAAACGAGAATAACCAACTAATGTCAGAGCGATTCTCCCTTTGAAGTGCAGCTCTTGTTGTGACAAAAGTGGAAATACCACATCTGTCCCCAGAGTCCACCATTAGACTCATGTGTTGCGTGAAAATAAAACACACGCTGCTGCTTGCCCCACGTTCGACTGCAGGACAAACGCGAACAGTGTGTTTTCAACTAATGTGATGCAAATGAAGCCTGATATGTGCTCCGCATATGCATCTGCTTTAAGTCAACTTTCCCAGGTGGCTTTACTTTTGGTTATATTATGTAATGAATCCATCAAATTAAGTGGCACAATAATAAGAGCAAACCTGTGGAGCACTGTGGAGTGGAGTTTTCATGTTATAAGATGAGCCATTAGGACTATTTCTGAATCAAAGCAATGCCATTACAAAGTCTAACTAATGTGATGGGAGTGATAGTTTTGTTGAAAGATCACTGTCATTTGTGTTCATTGCTAAAGTTCATGAATGTTGCTTTTTTCCCTTGCAAGGAAATCAAACAAACTTTGACTTTTAAGAATGAATTAATAAATACATAAATAAATAAAAGGCTAAATGACATTTTTTGCCAGCATAAGCAGCAAACAAATGTTGCAGGTTCAGCATCACAAGAGCTGTCTCCAGTGGTGGAAAGTAACCCATTTGCTTTGCTTCCATTTCAATAGCACTTCTTTTCCGTTTGTGGTGTTAGCATGCTAACCAGATGTCATTTGCCCACTCGCACTGTCATCCCTTTTTGAAACGCTCATGAATAACATTCATCCTTTTTGATTGAATCTTTTCAGGGCACCAAGTTCTTAATTTGTGTTAGTGCTTGGAGCCGTTTTGATTTTTATTCAATTTAAATCCAAGATCAAAAGAAAATGTGAAAAATCATATCGATCAGGTCAGTCTATGAAACATAGTGTATCAAAGGCACCGTCCTCGAAAAAAATGATCATGATGTTGTATTAATGACTTAAAACTGAGAGCATGAACTCATTAGGAAAATAATTACTGAGCCACTAAATCAAGGTAGAATGAGGGACATTTTCCCATAGATTTCAATCCACCCTAACATTTTTATGCAACCAGTGAGTCCCCCTCTGATAAACATTACATAAAATGCATTTTAGCATTTTTAGCATTTGCCTTATTTTGAAGACCCAGTGTTCAGGTCCACTTGACCAGGAATAAATCTTTAGAGAAAGATTGTATGTTTCTCTGCAATTTTTTTTTTTTATAGCTTTTTCCCATTTGGGTTTGCCACAGCAAGTCAGCTCTGCAATTTATACAATTGATTTGGCTACAGTTTCTTCGCCAGATTCCCTTCCTGCTGCAACCCTCACGATTTATCTGAGCTTGGGAGCGGTACAAACCTACCACTGGTTTGCATTGTGGCTGGGATTTGAACACAGGGCCTACAACGACACTACAAGCACTACAACTGAGCTATGTCCGTGGGTGTATGTTTCTCTGTAGATATAAGGTGGCATAGGTGGCAGTTCTATATTCTTGGCATTTCTGCCTGTTGCACCTCCAATGGTGCCATTGTGCACGCACGTGGGGTCATCAGCCGGGTGCCACCCTACATTAATATTTCGCTCCACCACAACATGTGGAAGATTGCCAAGGATCCAGAGCCAGAAGCTCTTTTGCTCAGCCTCCTCCGCAAGGTCACAAAAAGCTTGCTTCCTTATGGGGCCGCCGAGGGTTTTCAGGAGCCTTATGGATGTCCCAGTGAAGCCTCTATACCCAACCTCCACTGGGAAGGTGAATGCTCTCCACCCAGCTCGTGAGCAGGTTGCTGATAGCTTACCTCCAAGTGGGAGAAGGGACCATTCTGTCTTGGTGCAGCACTGGGCAAGTCTACCCTGGCCTGGTAAACTGGATCCACTTCAGGGCTGTGGGTGTGTTGTTCTTATTATCTCCAGTCTGCAGGCCTCTAGGATCTCCACTAACTTGCGCAGTACCTTGTCAGGCCGCCATCTGGACCTGCCCTGAGACAGTGCTGTCTTGCAGTCAGGGAAGATGTGTTAGGTTTGGGGAGTTGCAAAGATGGTAGGGTTCTTCTGTGCCATACCAGATGTATAGGTTCTGGGGAGTGGGGAGTGTGTCAAAGGTGGCCCTAATCTGGAAGATCACTGGTTGGTCACTTTAACCACTCCCAATTCCATCTGCCTTCCTGATGAAGGCTCACTGCTGTGATCTTGTAACTTCCCCTGTTAATTTTGGCAATTTCAGAGATCATAAGGTCGTTCCTCTCCTTCCTGGTGGCTTTGGACCCTCTCTTTGGCACTGCTCCCCATCCCAGGTCACCTCTGCCTGGTTGTGTGGTCCGTCAGCCCCCTGGTGTTTTAGACAAACTATCATCTGGTCTACTGCTTCGGTTGCATTCCATTTACATCCAATGCGGATCTGAGGGTTGGCAGATTTAATAGTCTGGTCCAGTGAGTCTCTCAACTTGAAGAGTTGAACCTTGCCTTCTCCTATTTCTATCCCAGGCTGATGGGCTCCAGAGGGAGTTGTAGGGTGGGTCTTCCTGAGAGTGCCATGTTGGAGAAGCCATTTGCTGATGTAAATGTTGGCCTTTGCCTCCAGTGTCAGCACCGTTGTCATGATGATGTCACTTAGCTTCAGAGGCCACATTAGGCGGTGGTACAGCATAAAGTGGTAACACCAGACCTTGAATTGCCCTGGCAGGGGGCACTGTTCTAACAGGCTATCCTGAAGTTGAGTTTTGACAGCTGAAGCCATGTTCTTGTCAGAGAAGTCGCCCGTCTAAAGCCTCTCGAGGCTTCTCACTGGTTCTTCCACCAGAAGAGGGATTCTTTCACCATCGACAGTGAAATTTTTGGGGGGACTTTGGGGGCTTGATCTTCAGGTAGGCCCAAGTTAGTAGCTCCTCTAGTCTTTTGAGGAGTCTAGCTGTGCAGGCTGCCGTTTAGATGAGGGTAGTGACGTTGTCCCTATAGCACCATAAAGCTTGGGGTCTTTGGCGCTCTTCCACCTATCAGAAGGATCTCAAATGCAGCCATGAAGAGGATGGGACAGATAGAACATCCCATTGCTATTACCTCAAGCCAGTGCCAATTCGTTGAGATAACCCGGGTTGTGTAGCAAACGTGTAGGCTGTTAAAGTAGTTTTCTATGAGGTTCTGGACTTGTGATGGTACATGGAAGAAGTCAAGGGCATAAATGATGAGCTGGTGGGGAACTCAGCCAAAAGCATTTGCCAGGTCCCACCAAACTATGTGCAGGTTTTCTTTGCTTCATTTGGCTGTCTGGATTTGCTCCCAGATCATCGCTGAATGTTCCAGGCAGACAGGGAACCCTTAGACTCCTGCCTTTTGGCAGCTGGTGTTGATGTACTTGTTCGCCAAGAGGTAATTTGACATTCTTCTGGCCAAGATGGAGAAAAAGATTTTTCTCCACATTCAACAGGGCCATACCTCTGAACAGACTGAGGTTTTGGAAGTCTTTTTTCCTTTGGAATGAAGGTGGTAACAGTTTGAGGTTGGGATGGACTGGGTTTTCCAAGCTGCCACCATGAGTCTCCATTGCGCCTTCAGGTTTCTTGAAGACCTTGTATGGAACTGTGTTTGTGCTGATGCCGCTTTTGCATGTTCTATGGCTTGTTTCAATTCTGACTACCTGGGTGGGTACATGTCAAATTCCATGGAAAGCTTGGGTGGACGGGGTACAACACCTGGTGATCCAAGGGGCTTTGCTGTTAGGTTGTCGCTCAGCTCCTCTTTGATGTGCTGTTCCAGCTTCTACTTGGTAGTCTGTAATGTCCTGGGGTTCTTCTCCTCCAAAAGGCTGCGGGCATACTTGAAGGGGTCCAAAAAGAAGCATGTCCTTACCTTCTCCCTCTGGCTTCTTCACTTTTTGATCCTTTCTGCTCTCCTGAGGTGTGCAAGCCTTTTTCCTGATATTGTTCCAAAGGTCCTTCATGCCCTCTTTTTCCTCAGCCTCAGCCTGCCTAAGTAGACAGGCTGCAGTAATAGATTAGTTAAAATTGTTTGATACCTGTCTGACTGATTTTCTGAGGAGTTAATGGCCTATGTATCTCCATTTTCTTCACACTTTTAAGGACCAAATTATCATGTTTCTTTCTAGGGACCATTGATTCTTCTAGGAAACTACGGGAAACCCTGACAAAATGCATGCTCATATTTTACAAAGACACAGATAAGCAACATATTTTATACATTGAAAATGTTAACCTACACTTACATCAATCAAAATCTCATTATTGTTGTCGATGTTTTTCCTCAGTCTTTGCTGTCTCCTTTCTGCCCTTGCTGCGGAGCACCATGTTTGTGTTTGACAGCAGCAGATTTAGTATGTCAGAGTCAAACAAGGTTAACGTCTGGTCAGACAGCAGCTAGGTGGCCACACACAGGTTTGTTTGACCTTCGACCTCAGAGCATTATGTCCTGAATGAGGGCAGGGAGCCAGCCTTTTGGCTGATTTGCTGGAAGTGGAGGAAACATTGACCCAGCAGCTCAGGGATGGATTTTCTTCTGTTTGCTGGGCTGCAGTTTCCTGACTGATTATTGCAATCTGAGGCAAAGCAGGCCGACTTCTCTCTCTCAAACATAAACACATATGGTGTGGATTTATGTGGCATAAAGGCGTGCATTCTTTTGCTGCCTGACTATTTTGGAGACAGTATTATCTCGAATTCTCCACCGATACAGTATTTATTTCAGGCATGCCAGAGCTGCCCAGGAGCCAATGATATGACAGAGCTCTTCAAGCGGCTTCAGTCCTATGACTCCAGCAGAAAGGCCTGCTGCCTCCATGGCTTCTTTTTGTGAACCATTTTAAGAAAAAGGCTATTACATCTTCACCTGCGGGCCACGGGGGAGAGCGGGATATGAGGAGTGATGTGGCTGTCGACGCTGTCGGCAGACCATACCCTGTGTGCCTGATGCTTGCCGTCCACTGAGAACAGTACACGATTCACTCTCTCTCAAGCTGAGGTGTCCATTTATCTCAAGGAGGGATGTCAAAGGTGTGACAGATGAGAGGAGGACCTAATATTTCCTTTAGCTGATGCCCAGTCAGCCGACAGATACACTCACTGTTTTGCACACACCCTTCACGTTTCCATTTTATTGCCATTTTGAGTGTCAGTGACAGTGGCGTGACTTTTACACATGGGTGAGCACAGCCCGAGGACCAACTACATCTCTATGAGCAATTCAGCTGTTTACTACACCAATGCCAAACAATGAACTGAACAGTCTGCAGCTCTTTCAGTCCCTCTCTTGTGTATGCGTTTCCAAAAAATGTGAAAGAGTAATTATAATGGTATTATTTCTTGCACTGGGTCATATATATCACAAAAGAACAAGTCAGATGTCTGAAAAATTGGTGATCTGATGCTCCATGAATGTGGCCTGGTAATGACTCAAATTCCCAGACTGAAATCCGTGACTAACCATTATGGCCACTGGGAAGTTCAACGGAGGGCCAAGAGTCTCAGGGCAGCAAAGATGCAAGTAACATATCTGGATCGGATGTTAATCTCTTTACATGAATCTGTCCTCTGGTGATGCTAGGATTGAGTGATGACAAATATTTGATGTTGTGAGCAGTTCAGCTAACACAGAGTTAATCCGACGCTCAGGCTGACTGTTCAGCAGCTGTTGGAACGACTAACAGCTCATAGAGAAGCTGCAATTTATTGCAGACCTGTTTACCTAGGCGCTTCCAGCCTGCACAGAACCAGAGGAATTGGTTAAGTGTGTTCTCTCATTATTTAATTAAATCTAATAAAATTTTTATTTTGTCGAGTTGTATGATGATTTACTCTTGTCTCTGAAAATTTTCTATGCTGTGTTGTAGAAATTATTACTCAAATAAGAAATTATTGAGTCTCTTTCCTGTCTCTGGACAGTCTCACACACCTCAGGTGTGAATATAAAATTCCCTTTTGCAATATTTAGATGAAATTGAATGTAATAAGTCTAACCAGTTGTTTTTTTTTTTTTTTTTTTTTGCTGTCAGGGGAAGCTGGGTGTGGGTTCAGGGGTAATACAGTATTTGGCAGTTGAGCAGCTGACAATGGAGACTTCAAGACCAGAAACTAAGGAGTGGAAACGAGCTGAAGGTGCAGCCCCAGGAACAAACAGAGGCTGGAAGTGGCTTCAGGCTGAGCTGGTGTGGAAGTGGAGGGCACTTCCTGCAGGAGATGAGGTTAAAGCTGGTGAAGACCAGACCAGGTTTAAATCAGGAGCAGGTAAATTTGGCAATCAGTGATGATGACTGCAGGTGAAGGAGCAGATTGACAGAAGGGAAAGAGCCCGAGATGCACAACACACATCCAGACAGGGGGAGACAGATTATAGACAAAAACACAACGGGGAAGAGAAAACATCACATTAAAAAAGACGGCCGGATATTTAGTCAATTTCCATTCATCCATTTTTTTTGAGTGGGGGAAGGAAACTTTCACGTCCCCAGCGGCGCTTGCCGGCTTCTCCTGGGAGATCTCAAGATGTTTCCAAGTCTATATTCTCAGCCCTCCCAGTTGGCCATGCCTGGAAAGCCTCGAGAGGAAGACATCCCAGATTCCTTTTCTGAAGCCCAAACTGGCTCATCTTAATGTGAAGGAACAGTTGCTCTACTCTGAATGTCCAAGGTTCTCACCCTACCTCTGAGGCAAAGTACAGAAATCCTCCAGCTCTTGTATACCTTGCACCCAACCCCAAGGCCCATCCCATTGAGTGGTTGGATCCAGGTATAATTTTATACTCTGATGCCCATTGATCAAGGCTTGGCCACCAGACACTCCTCTCCTGTTATGGTTATATGTATGTTAATGCATTTTGCTGCTCTGTTTGTTTTGCGTGTAAATTAGTTTTCTCTCGCCCCTCCTTCCCTTTTTTCGTGGGTAACGACTGGCAGGTAATGTCCTGGATTGCCTCGCAAAGACTGATTTCTGGTTTCCTGCTTTATAGCCAGGTCGAGATCGGCACTCTCTCTTTCTCCACTCTTCCAGTCCCAAAGCCAGCAGCCATGTGTGTGTATGTGTGTGTGTGTGTGTGGCAGCAACCATGCTGTTTATGAGCATTGTTGTTAGCGGTGCCGGTTTGACAGAATGATCAGTTTTGGTTGTTGTGCAGAACATTGGTAGAGAAGCTTCTGAGAAGTTTCTGTTAAGTCGAGCCACCACATTTGCTTTAACTACATTGTAAATAGCACTTGTAAATTATTCACAGCACAACCAGTAGCTGGTGTGAGTGAGAGGCCCTTGTTCCTCTAGTACTCATTTTTCTCCTGTTTAATGTTGGGGGTTTAGGTTAATTATTTATCTTTCATGTCTTTTTCTTTCAGTAGCTAAAGATAGGGAGACATGGAAGCTCACAAAAGGTCAGGAGTTCCCTTTCCAGCAGTAGAGTGACCCTGAGCACACAGCCAAGACAATAGATGGCTTATAGACAACTGAGCAAATGTCCTGCCAGGGCTGGACTCGAACTATATTCAACATCCCTGGACTGATGTGAAAATGGCTGCATACTCCTCATCCAACCTGACAGAGCTGTAGAGGCTCGACAGAGAAAAATGCCAAAAAAATCCTCACATTCAGGTGCCGTGAGCTGAGTCCAAATATTCATATGAATTTGATATTTTAACTTCAATAAATATTTAACGAAGAATGATGGAGTGTAGATTACTGAATAAATGAATTTCAATGATTTTAGCATAAATGCTTCAATAACATCAAATGTGAAGGGTTCAAAATATTACAAAAACATTGCATGTTGTATTCAAGATGCAATAAAATGCATAAACATAAGCAAGTTAACATTTATTTTCTTTCGCTGTATGATCACCCAACCCCGCTCTTACATCTGGTGAGGACATCAGTCATCTAGCAGAAACGTTTTCAATGTCATTAAGAAAATTCTAACTGTTTACCTTTTAAAAGATTATAAAATCAATTTATTTGGAAATCTGGACTTTCTGTACACTACAACAATCAAGTCGAATGCTAATAACGTACAAACCAACATAAACTAAATATCTAAATGGATCCTAATATTCCTAATTCATAATACAACATATTTGTCAGTTGCCCTCAAACAGCTTCTTCTGCAAATTGGTAACTGACAAGATTTGGCAAGAATGTATTCCTTAAAAAAATGGATGTCATATCATCAGTATAAGGGAATCCAAAGGAAAGTATGAGCGCTAAGTAGGAATATTATTATGACTTATAACTTGGAAATTATGTGAAGTCAGTGGACATTTGGGTTCGACTCAATGATCTAATATAAGACATATATAACTTAAATCTACAAAGGGTTGTTTTATTTATTTATTTATTTAATTTTACTAGTATTAGTTCCTATGCTCCTACTACTGCACATTTATTTGTACTTATATGATATTCCACATGCATAGGTAACAATACCATAAAAATTGAGATTTCATGTATTTTTCCTATGGCAGAGAGTGACTCAACAAATACTCAACATTGAACAGCTCACTCCAAAAGGCTGAAACCGGAGAGCCAGGACTGTAATCCGTGATTTCATCCAGAACTAATGCACAGTTTGGACCTGCTCCACTGACATGAACAGCAGACTGATCCCTGTATAAAACATGCTAAACACCCCTTATCTCTGTAGCGTTTTTATTGGGATTGCCTTAGTCCTGTTAAATGTATTTTTCTGATTTATTTACTATCCTTTGTTATGACACTGTAACAGATAAAAGGACAAATCCTTTTCTTGTTGGAGCAACGGGGAACATAAAAAAACAAACAAAAAAAAAACAACTTCCTAAAACTAAAAGAGGATGTGGTGGATGAGGCCATCTTATTCTTTTTTTCTGTCCATTTCATGCCATAATAAAGTTGCTATAGCTAACATATTAGCAAATTCCTAATGTTGAACATTCAACGGGCATGCCACAACTCTAGCGGTTTGCAAAGGTCGTTATAGCAACTTATTAAAATGCCCTAGCTGTGGATAATTTAAAACCATTGGATTTACATTCCAAATGAATGCTAATGTTGCTCTATGTCCTCTCCATCCATGTGCAGACAGCAACATTAGGATTCATTTGGAGTGTAAGTAAAAGTCCAATATTCTCTTTTCTTTAACCTCTACTTTGACCTACACCAACTCTAAATACAGATTCAGGCTTGTTAGCTTGCGAGGAGCCAACTCTCATCAGCAGTGAGTCACTATCTGTCTGCTGTATGCCATAGGACATGCAGTATGCTGTGAATCCATAAAAAAAAAAAAAAAAAAAAAAAGAAACTGGTGTTGATCCAAGAAATTACCTACAGTTTTCAGTGTAATAGTCCATAATTAAAAACAGTAAAGTTAAATCATCTGTAAAGCTGGTTAGTTTTTCGCAAAGACAAAAGCTTGTCTTGTCAACCATTTACCAGTCAGCTATGACATCATGAATACTGACAAGTGAAGTGAACAACATAGATTTCCTGGTTGCCATGGCAGCAATCAGTGGGTGGGATATATTAGCCAGCAGGTGAACATTTAGACCTGAAGCTGAACCAGAGACAGGGTCATTGGTCAAGGCTCATTGATGGTCATGGGGAGTGGAGGCTGAACAACAGAAGAGCTAGTGTATACCTTATACTAGCTACTGTACATAGCTCACACTGCGGTTTGGTTCACGCCCCTTGTGATAGAAAGGTGTCAGAAGACACAGAACATCACAGTCTGTTGTGTAAGGGACTGTGTAGCTGACCCCTGTCAATAGAAGGAGGTGGTCTGGTATGATATAAACTATATTTTCTTTTACATCATGTGAATGTGTGTGGGGGGGTTGTTTTGTTTGCTTTTGTTCCTAATTTCAGGTTGCTGATCAATATCAGCGACTCAGCATCTCCTCTGGTACCAATATGTCTGGTGCTGATAATCCTACCTTTCAGAGCCCACTGTCCAGCTTGAGCTCTGGGGCAGTAAAAAACATTCATTTCAGTCTTTTATCCCAAAGGCACTATTGTCTTTTTAATCTGCTCCGTGTAATGTGATGTACCCAAGGGGATTCTTTATTCCCTTTTTTTTTCCCTAATGAGACCTTGCCACAGTTAAGAATGACATAGAGTACCAGTCAAATCTCCAGGATACCAATCAAGACGCCCCCACCCAGCCACATGCGGGCTATGTCCTGGTTTGTCCTAAGGAGTTGGACAAAGGACAAAGTTCTCTGAAGTCAAGCTTGAACCTGTCAAGAAGCTCGACCCTCCTGCCTCGAACAGGTAAAAAAAACTCATAGTGTGCTGGAGCTCAGGTGCATTCACAAAGACTGTCACTAGGGAGTTTCACAACAAGTCGGATGCCTCATGGCGAACTGGGATGTGTTTTATTTTAATTTAGGAAAACTTCAAAATACTGAGTGCTGTGGCTCCAATGTCTGAGAGAATTGCTCATTTATTGTGACCTTTGCAGACCCACTTTTGTTTGCTTTTGTTCATCTCTTTTGTCATTTCGCTCCACATATTAATGTCATTCAATAAAGATTCTTCTCTCTGTTTTAGGGGATAGGACCCAATTAAAAAGAGAAGATAAATGGATTTTCTTTAATGTTGGATCATAACAATAATACAATTCCGCCTGTGTGTTTCAGTTATTCTAGAGTTGATTTGAAGTTCCTATTTTTATCTAACCATGAGTCCTGCTCATTATTTCACCACCGTAATCTCAGACCAAATTCTCCTCACTCTGAGATCAGAAAAATACAGGATTTGTCTCCCTTTTACTTTGGCTATACACGCATCTGGCAGCTAGGCCTCTGAATGAGACGCTCTGATTGGCTGTGTCTGTTGTAGATAAACACACACAGCAGTAAAGTAGCAGTGCTCCAGCCAAAGGGTCAGACTGATCCAAATCACAGGCTGATTTAAAGAGCGTACAGACAGATGTAAGTGTCACCTGCTGACAGATCAGGGCTTGTTAGAAAAGGCTGATTCTCTCGTAAAAGAACACACACAAAATAAAAGCATATCACCAGCCCAAGCCTAGAGATGGTGTTTCAATCTCCACACGACAAGGGGCAAGTGGGCGAGACACTGAAAGCTGCTTTATGACGGGCCCCTTTGTTTTGCACCAGGCATTGGTTCACTGTCATCAAGTAATGAATGTATGTTATGAACAATCTTTTCCAATTCTAAAAATTGAGTCTAAACACTCCTGTGTCCCACCTCAGGCACTACTCAGACTGATAACTGCCAATTGTTATGTTTCATTTACTCTGATATTGTGCCCATGTTATCTGGTATCAACCGACATTAGGTAGCATCTTGCGTTTCGTGAAGAAAAAGCAGAGTGTGCGAACTTCCTCTTGGCCCCATTTCCACCTGTTATATGTGATCTGTATGTGGATTTACTATCATTGTGGCTTCTAACCACAGGTCGACTGTTATCCCATGTCTGTCACTGAGAACGGAGAATAGATCTCGATGCCCACATTTACTCAAACTAGGTTTCCATTTTTGAACATCAAACATCCAAAGTTGAGGAAAGCAATGCCACATTAATTTCTCAATTTCGTTAAATGATGGCTACAGCTGCTAAATGTATTGTAGCCTCGGCCAGGTGGCATGCCAAACACACCGATCTAATTTCAAAGGTATGCATTTATATCTGGCATTAACATGCATTTATCCTTATCCAGATACACATTGTGTGAATTTCTTTTAAGAAGCAGCATAAGGCTTTTCATAATCTATCCCTGTTTGTGGGATTGATTGGTGGATTTGCGCTGTAAAGAGTAAAAATATATATATTTATCTGATTTAATTGCACCTTGTCAACCTGCAGGTAGTGGTAAGTCCTCAAACAGGAGCTATGTCAAGGCATGAGACTATTTTCAGGGTTCAACTCACCCCCCCCAAAAAAACCTGCCAAGCAACCAACTGACAAAGTCACTCTCCTATTTTAAAGGCCCCATCGGTTATGGGGTAATGTCGACTTACCTCATTCTGGAGCAAAGAGAATGGATTATCTGAGCCTCTATTTGCTGTATGAGCCAATAAAAAATGTATAAGACTTCAGTCAAATCCTGCAAGGATGGCCATCGGGTCCAGCAAGGCCATGCTGGGGGCATTGGTGAGGGTGCTGGCTGTTTTGCTGTGAAATCTCACTTATAGAGGTCTTCACAGGTCTCTTTCTGAGTGTTCTATGTGCGTTTTCTCCAATGGCAAACTGTGATACTATCATAGCATGTCTGGAATCGACTTCATTATAATTCAAGGAATCTCACTAAATGGAATATTTAAACTGCCCCCCCACCAAAAGAAAACTATTTTCCTGACCTCACACAACTTTTCAGGAACGTCTTTTCAATATTTCAGTCTGAGTTTCAATTTACTTTGATTTTAATAGTTTAGAGTAAATTGTATTCCTGTTTGTTGCTTTCTTTAATATATTAGCTTTGCAAGGCATTTTGTAATCAGATCTTTAATCTTGAGAGGATCCTAGATAGCCAGTATTTACTTGTGATCAGATGATATACTGTGCAGTCTATATCAAGCAGACATTTCAAGCAAAAATAAAAAGAAAAATCTGAATTGTTCAAAAAAGTTACTTATACATTTATTAATTTCAATAGTCATAGACTTGGTGATGTTTTAATGTTAAATACATCCCAAGAAAATGATCACTTTGGACAGAGTCACTTGCTTCATCATTATTTTATCATTACATTTATCACATTACCAGGAAACAACACGGAAAACAAGGTCTAACTCTGTAGCTTTGGGGCAAAATTGAAGGAAACCGAACAAATGCAGTTACAGGCTGGTTTTAGATGAGAACTGGTGCAATGGGCCAAATTTAAAAACTTTATAACAACTTTTAAAAACTAAGATTAGAAAAAGGAATAAAAAAAAAATCTAAATAAAAAAACTTTTCATGTACCTGCCCTGGCCTTCAGTTAGCAAGCCAAGACAAATGCTATAAAGGGAGTTTAACAGTCTGATCACACAAGATGTTCTGCAATAGAGTAAAAAAAAAAGAAGCATTAATAATTTAGAGATTCTGACAACTGCTACTTTGTTGTGATGCATAATACAAAAATATATACATAAACAAATAAATAAAATACACAGACAGAGTGTCTCTGGTTAGATAAATTTTTTAGTTGAGCATAAAATCTTTCAGACAGCATTAAGAGCCTCATAGGCCACTCAGACTTAAAGCTATTTTCATCTACATAAAGACCATCAAATCAAATCACACAGGACAGGAAGTCAGCGCTGTGTGTTTTGCATCCCAGACTGTGCTGCAGCAAAAACTGTATTTGCTCTGACAACTGTAATTTGATTACATCCAGATTAATGCTATGTTCCCATTATTGCAGGTGTTATGTAAACACCTTAACAAGGTTATATTAGGCACTTAAAGGCTGAAGTGAATGTACATAACCTGATTAATGTGCTAAGATTAGAAGTGTCAATCTTTAAAATGATTGTGACTTTTACATAAGATGGATATAATGTACGGGAATCTGTGCATTAGAATGCAACAATAGAATAAAATACTCTAACAATTAATTAAGCGGTCATAATATTTGGATTAGAGTTTCATGTCATTTCTTCAAGTGCTAACAGCATTCTACACATTGCTATACAACTACTCACTCATCTACACACACAGCAGACCTAAGTCCTATCCAGTACCTCACTGAGCCATCAACATCAGACATTAAAGCCACAATCCTTTCACAAAATTTCTACTTTCAGATTTGTTGGTCAACCTGTCCCCTGTTGATAGAGATTCGATACATTCTTTTTTATTTGTTCATTCTGTTTGGACTTTTTTGTCCTTATAGCGGGCGGGGACTGGGCCTCTCTTTTCCAGTACCTACCTATCTGCAGCTGCTTATTTTCAGGTAGCAGCAAAAATGTTGTCTGGACATTATAGACGGGGAATTTTCATAAGTAAAAGGAAATAAAATAAAATAGCAAAGAAAATGGGGAACATAAAAGTAGAGCACACCTTCAGTTTTATTTTCCTGGTATGAAATGAAATAGTACAAATAAGATACAGTTGAGGGCGATTTGCATCTCCACAGCCACAATGCAAGCTGTGTGATTGCTTCTGTATCTTTATTGGGTCAATGAATGAACAGCGAAATAGGATCAGAGTAAACAAAACATTTACTTTTGTTTGTAAAAAACACAACTACTAAAGAAACAGAAGTAAACAAAAAAGAAAGAAAGGCGGGGAGGAGGTTTCTACAGAAGCGTAGTGCTGCCACGTCAGTAAACAAACAAAAAAAATAAATATCAGTATCATGTTATAACGTGAAATGTTTATTGTGCTAACAATAAACTTATATTATTCTTGTTAGAACAATAAACATTTCACATTATAATGTGATACTTTCATGTTATTACAATAATTTCATCATTTATTGTTCGAACAATATACCTCCAGAGGGTCGGACATGCTTTTTAAAAACCTCTGTAGTGAACGCATACTTATCACAATATCATCCACTGCACACACACACACACACACACTTGGAAGTTGCAGTCCATGTTTATTCTGCTGGACAACCTCTATCACCAAGAACTGAAAGCTAAATTAATCTGCATGTTCACCAGTTATAAAGTATTGCCATCCACATGAAATGTGAATGTGAATCATTTACGTCCCTTCTTCCCCTTTGGTTGTTCCCACTGGTCCAATTTAATATCATCATATCCTCTGAAGGTGCTCAATGTAATACGGCAAGTTCTTGAGATATTCCACATATTTCCTGCATATTTATTAATTTTCTTGATGATTCCCATCATCCTTGAGAAGGAGGGGTCAACATATGTAGGATATTTCATTACATCCTCTGAAAAAATACAAATTTTACATTCCCTGTTTCCTGTTGGAACGCTCATCAGTTCCCCATGCAGCCAATAATTTGACTCAGAGGAAACAGGGTAGCTCTAAAACAACGCTTGGAAACAAAGTCATTCACCTGAAAAAATAGAATTAAGAAGGTGAATCTCCTGATAAATTGAACAAAATCCTCTGTCAAGCCAAACCTTTCATGTTTTTGACAACATTTTCTTTACCAAATTAAAAGCCTTTTTCTGCTTAAAGGCTGCTTAAAGGCTTTTTTTTAAGGCACATGCACTTTCCTCTTGAATTGAGTTCTTATAGTATTGTCTTTCTTGGCCTGTTGTAAAACAAGTCCATACATACATATTTCAGGTCATTAGGAAATACATTTTGGACCACTGCATCAAGAATTTTTGGTTGTGACTGTCTTCTTTTGTAACTTGAACAGATCAAGCGTACTTAAAAAGTTCCTCGTTGAGTGACTGTAGAAGTTTGTGTATATTCTTCTTTATAATACCCTGGAAAGATATGTTCTATTTTCTTTGGCTCACTTTTCAATTTATGTGTATAGGGAGCTTTAATTTTGAGAATGGTATTGTCAGCCTGTTGTTTGCATTCCACGCTCTCACACAAGTAATTTAGTAGATTTAGGGCCCAGCTCATGTTTTGCTCCTTTTTATATATCTTGCCTTTTTTCTCTCTACCTCTTAAACCAACATTTCATCTATTTATCCCTTGAGCTTTTTTTTATGATTCTTCTGTTCCTTGTTATTTTTGAACAACTGTTTTCCCAGAAGTTCTTTCACTTTTCAGCCTCTCTGGTGGATCTCTCATCCGCCTTCTCTTCAGTTGTGTTGTATCTTGGAATTTCACATCATTATTTTTTACATAAGGGCAAATTTTCATACTACAGCTTAAATTTTGTCATGGTCAAAAGAGGCTGTTTCTCACACCAGTCTTTTTGTTTGGAGCACCCCTTTAGGAACAGTGTCCGTTGACAACAGTGGATCTCGGTGCTATTGTTTTGGGATTTACATGGTTTTTTATTTCGGTGTCACATCATTTGTGCTGGCTGTCAACTTGAGGGGACATCAGTGTGTGTGTAATATTTTCTCTTCTGCATAAGCACAGACACAAAGACACAAACAAATGACTTCCTATGCAGACATTTATGTCAATAACTGGGTAATTAATATTTGTAATAAAATAAAAATAGAGTAATAAAGACAGGCATGTGATCGATTTCCAAAATAAATCTCCAAAAAATGAATTGAGAATTGACTTCAACTACTGTCCTCTCTCCAGAGCGTGATTTGACAGCATACCACAGACATTTTCTGCATCTTAATAAAAGGGTCCTTTATGACAGAGGCACAACACTGTCCAAACACAGACGCCTTTTTTAAACAAGATGTCACAAGTTGTAAGATCAGCACAAAAACTTTCAATACAAATATATAGTGAAGTAATGTCTTCATAAGCAGAGTATACCAAGTCGCACCTTGTCTCTGTGTTTGGTTATCATAGACTCTGTATAAAGTATAAAGTGGGCCCCTCTGTTAATGTGATTTTGGCAATGCCAGTTGTGGAGAGGAGACTTTTGTGCAGTCCTCATTGTGACAAGCATATAGTGACTCGCCTGTCACTCAAAGAGGCTCACCATCAGCTCTCTGCAGAACTTCAAGTCTTGATAAAATTCAAATAAAAAACTAAAGAAAAGAAAACATCCACCCACTGTATAGTTAAAGGACACAATTAGCTATACAGCTAAAGTGCCAAGTTGTAGACATTTGTTCAAAATGGCCATTTTAACTTTTGACATGAAGATTTATGGGGACTGAGTCACTATTGGAGTAGTTGGTTGATTACATTACAATGATTACATTTATCTGTAATCTAGCTGTGTTTTTTTTTTTTTTTTTTGTTTGCATTAGTGCCTCTTTAAAACTGATGCCTCGCAGATTTTTGTGAGATGAAGGAGACTTCTCAGAATTACTTCCACAATTTTTTTTTTATTATTATTATTTTTTTTTAAATTTGTATAAGAAGACGTCAGACAAAGAGAGAAATAAGACAAGCTCACTTGCAGTCTTGCCATGAGCTCATTTCTGTGGAGTCAATACAGGCCTTTATGGAGAGCCATGCCATTCATGTTACCTTGATCATGAATGCTTTTGGTTGTTGCTAACTGGCTAACTGTCAATATACCATTTAGTGGCAGCGTCAGTTTTTTCAGAACATTGAAACCACCTCAGAAGATGAACTTGCTCATCAATCAACAAAATTTCTGTTTCACTGAATTTTATCAGCGCTGGCAGGACTTAGCAGATAAAATGATGGATGGAAAACCTAATCAGCTGGACAAGCTGTTAACAGTGTACAGCACTGTGTACAATGTTTCTCATACCCCCAAATCAAAAACGAACACACACAAACCTGGGGAATCGGCATGGAGGTTTTAATTAGATCGGACTGTAAAAGTATAGGCTGGGGCATTAGAGCAGGCAACAAGACTAATAAATAAAAGGATATGAAAAGTGTCATTCAAGCATAACTTTTGCAGAATCTCACAGTACTCAGATCAGGTATAACCAGGCAAAATAAGTGAAAAGTCTGTCTGCGGGTCATGGGTGTGGAGTGATACACTTTGCCCTTATCATTTAATTTAAGGTTATTTGAAGACTGTTTTGTTCATTCTTTTCTGTATTAAATCAGATAACAATCCGTCATTTACTTTAATCTAACCCTTAAACAGAATCATAGCAAAGTGTAATAAAGCTGCAGTCACTATAACTGTATAATTTGTACGGAAGGTAGAATATTTTTCGGAAAACAAATGTATTGTTTTTAAGCATTCTACTGACAATTTTGGTATCAACATATTTGTGAATCTTTCAACCTCTCCATTATAATGTTAACATTCAATATGCCATTTTATATTGCCCTCAACATATATCACTTGTTACAAATTTGTAACTTCTTGGAGATAGGGCTACACAGATGTCAAAAGTCTCGTAGCCTCTTATGAAGTCACTGGCGAGCCTGTGTGACAGAAAAAAAAAAAAAAATAAGATTAATAATGACAAAATGCATCGATGAGACTTACAAATGTGTGTATTATTTTTGAGTAATATCACAAATGAATTACAAAGGCTGTCATAGACAAATGGTCAATTATCATTTAATCAGAGAGAATCTTTTTTCAGAAAACCACATTTCCATTTTTAAATTACTCTTGGCTACTCAGAAGAAAAGACATTCACTTAAATATAGCAAACAATTTCTGATCAGGAGACCACAAGCAGAGCCTGAAATGGCTGTAAATTATATGCACAAGGAACTTTTCTCAAATGGTTTCGTAAAGTTACATGACGATGTTTTCTTTAATTATAAATCAGGTCAAGTTTTTATACTAATACTGTAAAAGCATCAGTCCAGGGAGAAATTCCCACTGGCTGTATTCCAAAACCGACCCAGAAAACCTGCTGTCAGGACTTCTGGATCTTTGTGATGTCACAACAAAACAGTTGCTACCCTCAGCCCCATGCCCACATGTGACAATCGTGCAGGATTTGGATCTCGCCTGAAATATGTTATTTTTACTGAGATGGACCGAGGCAATTCTATTTAAACAGAGGGAGATAAATAGATAGGTAGATATCAAACCTATATAACAACCAAATGTGTAATGCAGTTGCAGTGTATTTATCTGTAAAATTGTTGTTGGTATTTATGGACAAAAAAAAAAAAAAAAAAATCTTGCGCAGTATAAATTAATCACTCATGTCACAAGAAACCCGGGATCTGTATCTAAATTATATCACTTTGCTCTGTATCAGGAAAGTCTGATCTTGCCTGACTCAGTCCTCCACCCAGATCTCAGTCCAGTTCTTGGTTATCTCCCATCTTGACTACTGCTGTGCTCTAATGGCAGTCCTTCTATCAAAGTTGTCCTCTGTGAAACCCTCATAAATAGTCCAAAATGCAGCAACCCGTCTGGTCCTCAGTAAGCTCAAAAGAGCAACTGTCAGTGCTATACTGATTCACCTAAAGCGGGTACTCATGGTTGCCTGACTCAAGATTAAGTCAGAAATACTCCTTCAGAGTGACTTCAGGGTTTGAACCCTCTACATTAAAAACTCATAGCACACATTAGGTGACGGGCCAAACAGGAAAAAAAAATATTGACTGGACTAAAACTAACCATGTTTGAATAAAAATACAAATTGAAACAGGTAGAATACCATACTTTACCCCCACCTAAATAAATCAAATCAGATTTATTTGTATAGTACGAAATCATAACAAAGTTAAAAATAAACAAACTCAACTTCATCCGCTTCACGGGGCTGCTGGAGCCAAT